>NC_041214.2:85292116-85358657 GCF_002837175.3 Physeter macrocephalus | reverse complement strand
CCATGGCCGCTGAGCCTGCGCGTCCGGAGCCTGTGCTCCGCAACGGGAGAGGCCACAACAGTGAGAGGCCCGTGTACCGCAAAAATAAAAAAAAAATAAATAAAGCAGAGGACTTACTCTATATAATAATTTAAAACCAATACAGAAAAAGTAAGAAGTCCTCCATAATGTCTCTTTCACTAAATGACCACTATTCACAGCTTAATTTATGATTAAAAATATTCAATGCCTACATTACTATTTGTGTGTGTTTACAGAGGTGATATTACACATACTGTTTAATAAATATAATATTAAAGTATATTGTACATAGTTTTCCATGTTGACATCCTACATTTTTCAATGGCTGCATAGTAATCCACTCTATGGATAAATCAAGTATGTAATTACAAACAAAAACATAAGTTTTCAATTTTTTACACTTATAAACAAAACCTTGGTGAAGATTCTTATGTGTTCATCTTTGTCAAAAGTATCTTCATTTCCATAGAGCCCTAGCAATATAATTACTGGATATAGATGTACTCAGTGTTTAACTGACTCCTCTTCTCCATTACCTACACATCCAATCACTAAATCCTGTCAATTCTATCCTCTAGGTAACCTCTCATATATCTCAAAAATGTCTCCTCGGGCCTCCCTGGTAGTGCAGTGGTTGACAGTCCGCCTGCCGATGCAGGGGACGCAGGTTCGTGCCCCAGTCCGGGAAGATCCCACATGCCGCAGAGCGGCTGGGCCCGTGAGCCATGGCCGCTGAGTCTGTGTGTCCGGAGACTGTGCTCCACAACGGGAGAGGCCACAACAGTGAGAGGCCCGCGTACCGCAAAAAAAAAAAAAAAAAAGTCTCCTCTTCTCCACCTGCACAACCACTATTCAAGTTCAAGCCGCTATCTCTTCTGGTCTAGATTACTTCAACAATCAACTGTCTCCTTGCTCAGTTTTCTCCACCTGTATTCCACTTTCCCTACTACAAAAATCTTTCTAAAATGCAAACCTGCCTAAACCTCTTCATTGGCCCTCACTGGTTGTGGGATAAATTTCAAGCTTCTAAACATGGTTTCTAAGGCCCTTAATCATCTACATCTTGCTTATATCCACCGTTTCATCTTCTGCCTCTTGCCTCCTTCTATGCTAAAGCCATAGGTACCTGTCTTCAGTTACTTGTGTCACTTTTCTTTCTCTCACCTCTTGGCCTCTGCAATATTCTGGTCACTGCCTTTACCTAGCATCTATTCACTCTTTAAATCTCAAATCATAAGAAAACTTTTTTGATTCCTTACATCTGAGTTAGGGTACTTAACTGTGCATTCCCATATTCCTTTCATTCTTTTAACTTCAACCAAATAAACTTAATACTTTTCACCAAAATTGTATGTATACTGCAATACCATTTTTAAGTGTATTTCTATAAATCCTGCCAGCTATCCTTCTAAATAAGGATAAATTAACTATCTCCTGCTTAGTGTCCGTAATCGACTCCTAAAGATCAAGCATATTGTGTGAAAGCGCTGAGAGCCTATTTCTTACTCTAATGAATCATATGTCAAATCTAAACCTCCAATAACTTTCTTAAAATATGATTGAAGTACAGAATGACAAAATGCTTGTAACAGTGCTTCCGGATTACCAAATACAGATCAAACAGTCCTGTGACTTAAATAATTATAAACATCTTAGAGGTGTATCCTAAAATGTCACATAAGGCTTTAAGCAGCAAAAAGATACTACCTGATACAACATCAACTATGTCACAAAAATAAAACATTTTGGGTGCAATGCAGTTGAAATCAATGTGGCACAAACAGCTGAGATTAGGACCTGCTATTTTGATCTATGTTTGTGTTAAGCTACAGTGTCTGGGGAAAAAGGGTGGGGCGGAGGTGGGGGTGGTGGTGATGAAAAGATCCAGCAGCTCAAAGAATAAATCTCTAGCAGCCAGATGTCCTAGTTCTCTCCCTTGCCTTCTCAATAGGCAATCTGGCAATATAGGTTTCTTGTTCCTTCACAAATTCCCTTCACCACCTGTGTTAAGTAAATTAGATTTATCTTCAAGGCTTGCTTAAGTGTAGGTACACTTTGATTTCAGACTTGCTCTGTCCAAACAAAACTAACCATTCCATTTGATATGCCAGAAATTCACAGAGGCACCACATTTTTCTCCCATAAATAGCATTATGAGATATCATAGTTTACAAATCAGTTTTTCTGTACATTATCTTCATACAACCTAGTAAGTAGCACTATTCATTCTGTGTGTATGAGTATATGTATATACTATACACATACATACATATATACACACACACATATCTATCTCTTGCAAACTTCAAAAGCTGGATGACTTATAGAAAGCCATAGAACTGGCTTAAAATACAAATAATAATGCTAACAAGTGTTTTTTGTGTGTGTGTATATATATATATACGATTAATCAATCAAATACAGATAAGATCAGAATTCTTTTTTGGATAAGGAGAGAGATTAAAAATAGGCAAATTTTGACTCCTTGAGGAGAGAAAAGGGTTCACTCCTGAGGAAGAAAGGGCACCAACATAAGGAAACTAGTAGTACTGAATACAAACTTAAGGACTGGACACTACTGTCTAAGTTCAATTTTGATAATCTTCAACTGAGCAAACAGAAGAGTTACAGAAAATATTCATAATAAATGGCAGTTCTGCTCCAAGAATAATAAATTCTTAAAATACTACAGACTTCATTATAAAGATAATTTTTATATAAGGGATTTGTTAATTAAAATACGATTATAAAAATTTAAAATTTAAGCTATTTATACATAGCTTGCTTGAGGTACATGGAACCTATTTTGGTTACTGCCATTCCAACATATTTAAGAGTGCCAATATTTACATAAAACATAAATTGAAGGTGACACTTGGCCCTAAAAGCGATTTGCATGAGTATTTTTCAAAAGAATGCGTTTACTTGCTATTTAAGAAAAAACCTCAAATAGGATTCAATTTCAAATGTGATTTGTACAAAACATATCAGACACGTATTACAAAAGCACCAGTGTTCTTATGCAGATGTGAGAATTTGAAATAATATACTCTTCTCCGTTTACAAATCAATGTTCTCTGTAGTTTTGTTCTCTATGTGTAATCCAACAAGAGCAACCAGTTTTGTTAGACTGTTCGATACTTAGCTAAAGCACAATTTGATAAAACTTTTACCTAAATGATTTTATAGAATCAAAATTATGTATTTATTAAGTATAAGATAAGGAAAAACCTAAGATGAATGAAGATTTCAAAAGAGCATGGAGAAAGCTATCTTTCAGAATATCTCTTCTCAGAGATACATAATAAATACATAATTCATTATACTTAAAATATTTAATTGGTTAGACTAGAATAGTGGTTAGATTTTGCAAAAAAACATACTTTTATGTTCTTGCCTATTTACTAAGTGTTTGGGGGGGACAGGCCAAGACTACAATAAATCACTGCTTTATCCATCTAAATTTTAGTATTCCATTATAATTCACATAGTAAAGTCTTTGAGAAAAGGTCAAATACTCACCAATGTTTTGGTGTAACCTGGCTCAGACTGATAACTTCATCGAGGATTTCATTTTTAGCTTTTTCAAACAGTTCGTTCTAGGCAATATAGATACAAGTAAGTAAGATTTTCATAAGATAGACAATTTGCCCTGCCATGATTTTCAGAGATAACTAAAAGGAAGGCCTCTGACAAGCTACTGTCTGGGCTTAGGTTTGAAGCATGCCTGACCAGCAAGTAACACTCTTCTCTTCTAGTCTCTTTCTTTAGGAATGCCAATATCAAGATAAGGACAAAGAAACTGACACACGCCTACCTTATTCACTCAACTCTGAATGCAGTTTTTCACGGAACATTTGTTCAGATAAGTTTTTTACGTAACAAACATCATGTGAAAGTTAACGCACATTAATTTAGTGTATTAGTAACAGTCATCTGATGCTGTGTTTTACAACTGATAGCATTTTAAAATCAAGGAGAACCAATACTTAAGACCTATTAACTTAGAGTATAAACAGTGAAAAGGTTAAAAAGCTGATGTATAATTTTTAAGTTTATATTACATAAATATGTTAATTTATAAGACCTTGAAAGACTATTCTTCACCTTTTCAGAAAAAAATTTTGAACACTTGTTTGGATATCCTATGATCCCTAATTACTTTTTTTATTATGTAATAAATAATTTAAATTATTTGTAAAAGTGACAACTGTTCCTGGAAATGTATTCTTGCAACTCTAAATTAGTAATCATGGTTAAAAACCAAAACAATTTAGCTTACCAGATTTTGCTCGTCAACATAAATTTTGTTAGAGCGCAATACTAAATTAGATATATACAAAACACATGAGGTACATAAATATTACCCGGTCAAGTTCTCGCAGGCGAGGATAGTTATTCTTCCACTCAGTTTCAAGGTTAAAACGTGTTGCTGAGGAAGAAGGAAAAATGCTCAAGTTTGAGGATTCTCTTCAGTTCCAGATGCAGTGGTTAAAGGCTATCTCTCACATATCTGCTATATTAACTGAATTTCTGAGTGTGCACAGATAGCTCCTGAGTACTCTGGGTTCTCAATATCTCAGAATAGCATTATTGCAACAGTTTTCCAAACTAATCCCTCTGAGTTTAGTTTCTCCATTTTCAATCCACAAAGCACACAGCTGACACAATTTAGTACAGTTGCTAAGAGCATGGGACTCTGAAGTCATATCACCAACTCAATCCTGATGTTGAACCCCATTCAAATCCTGGGTCTATTATCTATTACTGTTTGATGCTGGGGGTGTTACTTAGGTAAATTTTTCTCTGCCTCAGTTTGCTCTTCTGTAAGATGAGAATAATACTTACAAGGCTGCTGAGGGACTAATGGGATAAATAGGTAGGCTTTCCTAATGAGAAAATGGAAGGAGGATATACTCTCACCAAATGAAACTACAGAAGCAAGCAAAGCCAAGGAACAGGAAAGCGTGGGATTCAGGAACCAGTACAATGTAGCTGAAAGTACACGGGCTGCTCTGCTTCCCAACACATTTCCTCTCTTTCCTCTAAAAAGACAGAATCGGAGTACTCTATAGTTATACTAGGTTCTTTCTCCCAAACACTACTGCAAACTTTGTTTAAATTTTGTAATGTGCTCCTAGCAATGTTTCCCCTGAAAGGAAAAATCCTGCTCTCATACAACTGAAGATTTGTATTTTTCCTTTTCCTACATACTATCTTATAGTAAATGAATGAAAAGCAACTGTTAAAGGAAGTAAAGAATCTGATGGATGCCCAAGACTGCTAGCTAATAAAATATCTAAATTTGAGAGTTTATTTTAAAAACCCAACTTACCTTTGAAACTGTCGGCCTGTTGTTCAACTGACTCTCGTACCATTTTCCAAAAGCAGTCTGATACAGCAAGGCTTAGATTTCTTGTAGTCACTTGGTGTGCCTTTAGCATGCTTGTCCTACAAAACAATAACCAGAGCTAAAGTATATTAAAGTGGCAGAAAGGACAATACTATCACCAAGTTTGAGAATGTGCTTGCTATAACATAACGAGAATAGCCACTTAATCATTTTATACTAGGGCGGTCCAATGAACTTTCTGTGATGAGGAAAGTAATCTATACCCGTGCTGTCCAATATAGCAGCTACTAGTCACATGGGGTTATCGACCCCTTGAAATGTGTGGCTAGTGTGACTGAGGAACTCAAATTTTCCTTCTATTTAATGTTAACTAATTTAAATTTAGAGACTTCCCTGGTGGCACAATGGTTAAGAGTCTGCCTGCCAGTGTAGGGGACATGGGTTCGAGCCCTGGTCCGGGAGGATCCCACATGCCGCAGAGCAACTAAGCCCATGAGCCACAACTACTGAGCCTGTGCTCTAGAGCCCGAGAGCCACAACTACTGAAGCCCACGCCACCTAGAGCCCGTGCTCCGCAACAAGAGAAACCAGGGCAATGAGAAGCCTGTGCACCGCAACAATGAGTAACAAAGAGTAGCCCCTGCTTGCTGAAATTAGAGAAAACAAGCGTGTAGCAACAAAGACCCAACACAGCCAAAAATAAATAAATAAATAAATTTAAACAAGCACACAAGGCTAGTGACCACTGTATTGGATAGCATAGTTCTACCCACTTGCCAGCTCCCAACCCAACAGACAATTCTCAAGACTACGTGTGAAAAGACTACCTTGACTTACTATACTAATATAGAGGCAAACGCACTCTTCCAGTTCAAGAGACTCTCTACATGTTATAATGTTTTAAAATTCAGTTGCCCTTTAGCTTTTCCTCTTTGCTTTTCTGTCAGTATCTTATTTTCTGTTAATTTCTGTCAATATCTATTTAAGGACACCCCTTTCACACTCCCACCCCTCACTCCAACTTTCCCCAATACTGTAAGAGAAATGTGTACATGCATTTAGACATATAAGTGTTGATTTTAAAAAATCACCTTATAAGTAAAACAACTTAAGTGGTGTCAGTGTGGTCTCCAATGCCCATATGCCAAGGGGCAGTTTATTACAACAGCATGTACTGTACTGTGTGATAAATTGCTCCCAATTCTGTCAGAGTAGCTTGAGGACTTGCTTATTAAATACAGATCGCTATTTGGAATTCAATTCTGGAAATACAATGTTATACTGATAGCTATAAAACAAACTTTTAAATGAAAACAGTTGAAGCTACTCCCTCACTATAAATTCTTCAAATATTTAAATAAGATACCTACTTTAGGAGTTTTGAATTCTGAAAAAATTCTTCTTCATAGTCTCTAATAGCTTCAATGCTTTCAGAGCTGTTTCCTAGGGAGAGATGATGGTAAAGTTCTCACTAAGAAAATTCATTTTTATTATTTGAAAACAACAAAAAACTATAATAATCTGTCTTTGCATACCTTTTCCTGTTACAACAGCAAAATAACCTAGAGCTTTCATTGGGAAGAGTTTTCCTTCAATTATCTGCTGAATCTATTTTCAAAAGTGGGAAAAATAAACAGATGTAAGTTTACATAATTTTTAAAGCATAACATGCTATTTAGAAAGCAAATTTAATAATGCTATATATGTATGTGTTTAGGTAAATATATGTCTGTACAAAAGTACTGAAATGCATTTCAATTGCTATTTGAGGAAAAAATTAAATACATTTAATTTTGTTGTATTAAAAATGTATTGTTAAAATGTAAGTACCAAAATTAGAACTTGGAATGACATATAGAGCTTTGGAGTCAGGCCTTAGTTTGGATTTCTGCTCTGACACTTACTAGGTTGTGTGGCCTTAAGTAAGCTACTTAACTTTTTCAAAATGGTGGTTGAAAAGATTATACACAGTGCCAGGCATGCAGAAGCACACAATAATAGTAGCTGCTATTACTATTTCCCCAATATCTAAATTCTAACGAAGTTGGACAGTCTTTTTTTTCTTTTTCTTTTTTTAACTCTATATATAAAAAAAAAATTGGGTCCATTGGTTCTCAACTCTTTTAGGGTCAAAACTCCTTTTCTAAATGAAATAAAAACTACAGACTCTGTCTCCAGAAAAATGCACATTTGCACAGAGATCTATCATTCACACATAAAAGAGTTCCTACTCCCAGAAGCTCATTCAGATTAATACTGAGGTAAGAATCCCTCCTCTAAGGCAAGTTACATTTCTAGGCTAATGCGGATTCTTTGGTATAAAAAAAGAATGATATAAGCTTCAACTGTATTCAGAGGAAATGCAAACTCATTATCCTAAAGAAGAGGAGAAAGAAATGAAAGGAATGATGGGAAATGGGAGGGAAGCACAGAAATTTGCTTCTACCTGACTTCTCCCCTCCTCCCTATCAGGACCAATACTGCCAAGGGCGGGCCTTACCCTTAAAAATAAGGCAAAGCTAAGGTCACGGAGGCTGTACAGAGAAGAGTTAACACAGCAGGCCTGAGATGCTGTCCTCAGAAGGGCCTGCTTGTCCTTGGCTGGCATCTGGGAACTTAACTGGTAAACAATCCCCTACACTGATATAAAACTTTCCCTAAATAACAGTGGCTCATTGTGCAATCCATGTGGTTCATGCTGAACATCTGCTTTCCTTTGGGCGTCTGGAATCTTGGTACTTGAGGGTGGCTACATGAAAAGCCCCCAATAAAAACCTTAGGTGCTGCGTCTCTAATGAGTAACCTGTTGCTGGCAGGATTAAGCATTTCCTGTATGACTCTACTAGGAAAGAACTCTTGGAAACATGAGCTTGGTTTCCTTCAGATATCACCTTTTGCACCTTCTCATTTTGTAATATTACTTTGCATCCTATCATTGTAATAAAATCTTAGGTGGAAATATGACTATGTACTGAGTCCTGTGAGTCCTTCTACAGAATCAGGGAGCCTACGGGTGGTCTGTCTTGGGAACCCCATCACAGAGGCATAGTCCTACAGAGTTTCGGATGGGAAAAAGAGAAATTCTAAGCAGTAGCCAGAGGGATGGGTACTTATATCTGGAGTTGGTCCATGGGGGATGAAGATATAATAACAACAGATGATAGCCACCATTTACATAACACTTTTGTGCCAAGCACTATTTCAACCACTTTATGATGGATATTTAACTCAATAAATTTCCATAACCTATGAGACAGTACCATTAATATCTTCATTTCCAACAGATGAGAAAGCCTAAAGCACTGAAAAAGTAAAACAACTTACCTAAGGTTACACAGCTAGCAAACAGTAGAGCATATGTGAAACCAAGCAATCTGGCTACGGATTGTGCACTTTTACCCACTTTTACCTTATGCCTTCATAATTAAGTAGAGAGCATGTCCTAATAAACCTTGCACACAATCGTACCTTGAAATAAAATCCTTTCCTCGTTAAGGGAGGAGGAGAGAAGGGACACTGAACACCATGAATAGAAGTCACAGAATCTCAGAAATGAAAATGACCTAGAGATCAACTAGACTAATAGGTTGGATGGTGCATTGACTGGATGCAGAAAAGTAACAAGATTTGACGGAGGACATGCAGCTGGTCGGTGGTAGAGCATGGATAAGAATGCTGAGCCCCGACACCCCATGCAATGCCTTCTCTATTATGAAAATCTGCCACACAGTCTTTCATCAGTTAAGAAACGTAATGTTTATCTGAAAAAAAATACATAAATGATAAAATTTTTTTTAAAAAACAGGATAAAATAAGTAAGGCCCAAAAGGAATTTAAACTGTCACTAGTTTTACATTAATTTATGAACATCAACTAAAAAAAAGTTTAAACTATAACAAAAAATACTACAAATGAGGTTAATGACTCTATGTCAACATACAAAATTTAAATTAAATTAGAGTAAGCAACATTAGCAGTTTTAAGTATTTGAAGCAAACTGATTACAATTGTGGAATTTCACTTATGCCTCGATAGTGCACTTAAGTAATTTACTATAACTATACAATACTTTGTTTTTAATGAGAACCAAGAAAAATCCCATTCCTACTTGCATTTCACAAGGAAATTTTTTATTCCCCCAACCAGTCCCTGTCATAACTGGAGCTTGTATAAAGAACTTGCCCTCACCCTGCTTGGACTAGCCACATTTTTCTCTGCCAGGTCTACTTTGGTCAAAACAAATATTGTCCTTCTTCCATGAGGATCCATTTGACTGACCAAGTCTGTAACAATGCTGCGTTCAGCATCCACAGATCCATCTGAAAAAAAATTGAAAAATGACACTGTAGGGCTTCCCTGGTGGCGCAGTGGTTAAGAATCCACCTGCCAGTGCAGGGGACACGGGTTCAAGCCCTGGTCTGGGAAGATCCCACATGCCAAGGAGCAACTAAGCCTGTGCGCCACAAATACCGAGCCTGCGCTCTAGAGCCCGCGAGCCACAACTACTGGGCCCATGTGTCACAGCTGCTGAAGCCCGCAGGCCTAGAGCCCATGCTCTGCAACAAGAGAAGCCACCGCAATGAGAAGCCCGTGCACCGCTGAAGAGAAGCCTGCACTCGCCACTAGAGAAAGCCCATGCGCAGCAACAAAGACCCAATGCAGCCATAAATAAATAAATAAATAAATAAATAAATAAGACACTGTAATGGTTACAAAGTAGGTTTTAAAAACTTCAACAAGCTACATCCTTGTGTCTACATTATAGTAAGAAAACTTTTCTTAATATTTTATCTAGTTATGAAAAGACATTCTAGCCAATAAAAATGTCTGATGCCTACACAGTGAAATTTATCAAAATATTGCCAACTTCAATTCTATTTACTAATAAAACGAACAAGTTAAGAGGAGAGGACAAAACATATTTATTTTGTATGTTTATGTAACATGCATATGTAGAACAAAGCTTTGATTGCTAAGTAAGGAAGAATATTAGTGCAATTAAAATCTTTCAATAAGACTTACCTTGAATACATAGTATGATAGCATTAGGATTCTGCATATAAGCTTTGCTGATACTGAAAATAGTTTCTTTTGTGTCAGGGGCCATGCCTGATGTCACAGTCTTGAAGAAAAAGGTTTTAAATGTCATTATAAATGTCTTTCACAATAGAAATAAGATAAAACACACATTTTGTAAATACTTACATTAATCACACCTGGTAGGTCAACAAGCACCATCCTCTGTAGTCCAGGGCCCTTTACATTTAAGGATATGGTCTGTGCAGGGAAAAAAAATCCGAAAACCAAAAAACTAATTTTGGGAGGCAGTTTGTTAGGAATTTTTTGGTGACACATATTTTGAAAATTCTGTATCTCATCCATTCAGATATGCAGCTCAGAAAAAAATTATGCTTTTTCTGACCATAACAGTAATTATCATAGAAAATTATCCACAAAACAATACATTATTTGGAATATTAAAAGAAAAATAAAAGACTAAGTATCTTGGAACAGCTGCAATCTAAACATCAATGCTAACACCATGATTTCAAACCATAAACATTGGATTTCCATAAAACACTGTTGAAATGAACTGCAACACTTACCTCAGGGCTAACAGTACAGCCTTCTTTCACATTTTTTCTCATTCGGAGTTCTATTTCACGTCTTAATGCTGCAAGCTATCAATGGAAAGCAACAAAATCCTAAGGAAATCTTCAGTTAAATATTCCATTTAGTTGTCTTTTGTAAGTTTACACATGTTATAAAAAGTTACATACATAAACCTCATACAAATTCTACTTACATCTTCCTCTTTGGTAAGATCAAACTCCCGAGAACTATCTTTAAACAAGGCCACGTGGTGAGGGCCTTCACTGAGAGTCACCTGAAATTAATAGAAAATTGAGAAGACTGTATTTACAATTCCTATTAATTCCCACAGCACTTACATGGTTCTCATTTTCCAGTCAACATTATACAGAGTACCAAGCACAAAGCCATCAATCTCAAAACTTGAAAAACTAAAAGGAAATCTTGCATTTTACTTCAAAGGTAAATTT
Source organism: Physeter macrocephalus (assembly GCF_002837175.3). Lineage (NCBI taxonomy): Eukaryota > Metazoa > Chordata > Mammalia > Artiodactyla > Physeteridae > Physeter > Physeter macrocephalus. The sequence continues at coordinate 85,347,221 of NC_041214.2, read as the reverse complement.
AGGTAAAGGACAATTCATTTATTCAACATCTATTTATTGAGAGCCAAGTGTGTCAGGCATTGTAGATGGGGGAACTCGAAGAATTGACTGTCCCTGGTTTAGGCCTAATTATATACTGGGAGAAATATACACAGAGAATAGGTCTGTGTAGCAAAACCTAGGATGCCACAGAGGAGAGCAGTACTAAGGGGAACTAAGGCAGCCTTCACCCAAGGAGTGACATTTGAGCAAGAAATTCTCTAACAACTTATATGTCAACAGTCAGTGGTTTCATGAGAACTTCTAAACTTCACATTCCTTAACTTTTCAGTTGTAACTTTTCAAGCTTCTCTATAATGATCCGATTTCACTTTTAAAATACAATTCTGTCTACTAAGATTAGCTAAGCATACAGAGGATAACAAATAAAACCTAGCTGTTTGAAGACATCAGAGGAGCAATCATGGCAGCCTGGACTGAGTCAATGACCCCAAAGGATTTGGATGGGTATATTCCTGCAGCTATTTACCCTCAGGGCATTTGCTGATTTGTGGCACAGGGTAGCCTGAAAGAGGAGTTTAAAACTTGTAGCAGTCTCACTGTGTTGAAGAGACAAAATCGGACTCCAGGGTTATCAAGCAGCCACGATCTAAGATGCCAAACTCTCAGAGAAAAATGGACAGCAGAAATAAATCTCCAAAAACTGAGCCCTACATTCTATGCACAATTTCCCTTTAAGGCATTTGCACATTAAGGAACAAAGAAGCTGTTAAAGAGGTTAAAATGTTAAGTCAAGATTTTGGCAATTTCACTCTTCAAGGGGAGACAAAAATCTGGAGTTTAGAGTCCAGCAAGGAGGAGAAGTCCTGGTAAATACTAGTGAAGTAATGGCAAACTGAAAAGAGAACAGCCTTGTCTGTTTCAAGGAAATCTGTCCAAGGTATCTGCCTGCTGGAAGAAAGTGAACTCCTTCCTAAAATATAGTATCAGCCACAGCCACTACAATTAGGGTGCTGGTTACAATGTAAAAGGTAGGTTCACAATATTTTTACAGTTAATTACAGAGCATGATATAGTCAGTTCATTCTTTTCCCCCTAAATTGGTGATATTCCAAATGCCCATCAACAATAAAATGGATCTATAAAGTGTGGTATACTCACACAATAACACAAAGCAATGAAAAAGAAACTAGTTTTACATAACATGGTTGAAATCACAGCCAGACCCCAAATAATGCACTGTCTGAATCACACTAGACTGCCTGTTGCAATTATAAACAGACCTCAGTTCTGTAAGACTTTAGCATCAGCCTCATTGTCTCACTTTCTACCACTATTCTAGCCTTCATTCTTGGTGACTTCAATTTTCCATTTCTCCAATCACTCTATACCTACTCCATCCATCAGCTGAGTTAAAACATACACACACATCCTTGTGTCTACATTACAGCAAGAAAAACTCCTGATCTTTGTTCATGCCTAAGGGATGCCGCCTACTGATTTCTACACTAGCAATAATTACAAATGCTACATATCAATTATTTCTTTTGTCAGAATTCTTCATTTTAACACAATGGACAAACTTCATTAAAGTGACTACTTTCCTGAGGAACTTCATTTGGCCTATTTTCCTTTTTAACTGAAGTAGAGTTGACAAACAATATTATGTTAGTTTCGGTGTATAACATAGTGCTTCAACATTTAAATATATTACAAAATGACCACCAAAATAAGTCTATTAATCCAGAGGGCCTATTCTCTTACCTTAACCGGAGAACGTGTCATCATCTCCCCAGATCCTCTAGGGAATATTCGTGCTTGAGCAATCATTTCCAACACACTAGTTTTTCCAGCACTTTGATCTCCAACCACAACAACCTTATGACAAAATAAATACCACATATTCATATTTTTTGATACCAACTTAAATTTAATAGATTTGGAATGCTGCTGAGAATTTTTAGTCTTAAAAATTATCTACAATTAAATGATTTTAAAATATCGCCCAGAAAAAAATGATGGTTCATACATTGATGTGTATTGAAAACATAAACAGCAAAACATTAACTGGATCAATTATTTAAAGCCAAATTTTTATTAAAAACTTATGCTAATTTAAACTACTAGTTTTAAAACCACATTAACATTAATATTCCACAAATCTTTTCCATAGCTAGTTTAGTCTTTACAAAGACATTTTCAATTCTATACGGTTAAATTTCACTCATGTACCTAATCTTATCCACCATTCAGGTATTTTAATATCATGGATATCATGAATACATAATGCCAAATATCTTAAAGCCTTACTTTATTATGCATAAATATAAGTAAACCAATGGACCAAAATAAAGAGTCAAACAATATTCAATGCTTAGCGCATCACCTAGAACACATGAATATTATACAGAAAATTTTATGTCTTTGTCTTATGTCTATACATATGTGTATGTATTATGTATGTAACTTTTTAAAAAACTACAGTGCTTTTTTGTTAATGGGCAAGTTCACTGTGTACTAATTTTTTACTTACCCTTGGCAGATGATCTTGTGTATTATAACTGGCATCATAATCGGACAGAACATCAAGAACTTCAGAGTACATGTCAATCAAAGATTTCTATAAAATTCAAAAAATTAATTATATAAAATAGTGAAAACATTTTTAAAAAACCATAGATGTGTGGAGATAAAAGAGCTGATACATCCAAAATGTTTCCATAATAACTGTATTGCTTTTCCTAGTTATGCAAATAAATATTCCTAGTAAATGTAAAACAATACAGAATAAAATTCCATGTTCTTATCAAATTTATTTTATTTAAAGAGACAATGATTTAACACAGTATATTAATTCATGATTTCTAAACCTTCTAATTAAATGGTAAAAGAAGGTGGTTATTGTTTAATATTGAAGAGCTAACATTAAGTGCCCAACAAAGGAAGACCATTAACACCAAAAAACGCCCAATAAGGGGCCAGGTGACCAACTGAAAGGAATGCTTGGTGTATGCGTCAGAGTGGGAGAGAAAGAGAGACTGAAGAACTGGTAAAGTAGAGAAAGAATCACCAAGATTATTGTTAAATCAGTATGAATGATTAGTGTACACTGATAACTGGGCAGACTAAAATGTGAGAGCACCAGGGACAGACATCCTGTACTGTTCTCTCAGTAAAACCAGTATCAAACACGGTTTCTGGAAAATTATAAGCTTCAAGTATTTGAGGCATGATTGAACATATACACAGGCCTGGGAAAAAGGTTACTATCAAGCATTTAATAATTAAAGGTAAGTTGTAGTGCTAAAGTAGGAATAAAATGAGGGTCTACACTGCCTTTCATCTCTCAACACTTAGAAATAATTAAAAGGAAAGCAACTGTTATGCCCTCCACCTAAAAATAAACAAAAAACTTTTTGAATTTTCCTTACCATTTCATTTTATGAGAGAAAATACAATTTCTCAGTATTAATATATATAATTCTCAATATATATTAACACTTGGATGTGGTTTTTCCCAACTGCCATGTGTTGACTTATAAATAAAGTCATGCTATTTATTTGTTTTATGCAGTCGTAATTTGGAATCAGAACTATCAATACATGTTGGTTAAACTAGGGCTATATATCTTTGGACCTTGGCTACAAAATGAATGTGCCATGATTTATTGCAGTTTTGCTACGTACAAATTCTGTTTACTTATATGACATTTAAGTTAAAAGAATGACTTCAATTTCATTTAGCACATAAAGGTTGGTTTAGTGGGGAATAATAAGATTTAATTAACTGATAATGGTAATTACCAATGTGCTGATGATAACAATACCAGCATGCTTTTTCAAAAATACTTTAAAATGTCTAAGGAACGTTCCAGAAGAAAACATTAACTATTGTAAAACTGGAGAAAGTGGCCTCTTCACTGAGTGGCAATACAAGTAAGGCAATGAAAATAAGACATATGTAACTTTCTATCAACTTACCTTGCTGATTTTATAGCTGTATAAATTAAGTAAACCTAGAGATAAACTAAATATTTCAGAAAAAATAAACTGATTCACAAGAAATGACTCTTGAAAGTATGAAAATTTATGGATATAGTATAAAATAAATGTTTGGTGATTATAATTTGTGATAAGTCTTAACATAGGAAGAGACCTCCCTATCCCCTAAGCATATCAGGTTAGAAAGAAAAGGATGATAGAAACTTTTCCAGTTCCTTAAAAACCGGTATTTATCAACACACAATGTGAAATGGTAAAGTTCTGAGAGCGAACAAATTAAGACAAACTTAAAGTACCTTAAGCTTTCTATGATGGATGCCTTTGTCATCTTTCTGTAATACTAATTTTCTCAATTCTTTGTTCTCCTTTTCTAGCCGTTCCAAGATTCTCTGGTACTTTAACTGCAACAAAATAATACACATAACTTTATAAGAAAGAGATGGGTTAAAAAATAACATTAAGTGTAAATTAAAATCTTCCAAGATCCTGAAGCAATATCTCCTGCCTACTTAAAATGAATTACTTCATTTAAAAGTCATCTATGAAAATGTTGAACAAATAAATTATGAATCTTATCTCAAACAATGAACTTCATTATAGTTTTCTATTTCAATTGGCATTTTGTTTGGAAAAGTCTTTGCTGTTTATGTTGAAGAAATTATTAAAATACTAAAAACGAAAGGAGTTGAAGAAGGAAGTTCTTAAGTATACTCTATGAAGCAATATTTCCTATTACAACAAAACTTTAAGTCATCATTAAAGGGACATTTGACAAAAATTCAAACTCTCCCCATCCCCCATATTATTTTATAAAAATGATATAAAATAAAAATAGCTAACAGTACCTGACCATGCAGTATGTGACAGGCCTTTTCCTGACTGTTTCACCTGCATTAACTCTCGTAAGCCTTCAAGTGAGGCAAAGGTTATACAGATTAGGAATCAGAGGCCAGGGATGCTTGGTAGCCTATCTAAGGTCACAGAGTTCTGAATACAGGTCTGAGTTGAGGGGTCAAGCTCTTCCAAGTTTTGGTAAGTTTCTGTGGCCAGAAATTACACATTAATTTTTAAAATATTGATATAGTGACTTCCCTGGTGGCGCAGTGGTTGAGAATCTGCCTGCCAATGCAGGGGACACGGGTTTGAGCCCTGGTCTGGGAAGATCCCACATGCCACGGAGCAACTGGGCGTGTGAGCCACAACTACTGAGCCTGCGCGTCTGGAGCCTGTGCTCCGCAACAAGAGAGGCCGCGATAGTGAGAGGCCCGTGCACCGCAATGAAGAGTGGCCCCCGCTCGCCTCAACTAGAGAAAGCCCTCACACAGAAACTAAGACCCAACACAGCTAAAAATAAATAAATAAAAAAAATATATTGATATAAGAACAATTTAAAGAAAACATACATTTAGATAGGCTTTTTTGTCAAAGTAGATGCTTGGCTATACAATGTTCTCGAATAAATATGATACTTTTCTAATTGGTCTTCTCTGTTTGCACACTATTATTTCTTCTCTAAACATTAACAATGTTCAGAAAACTATTAAGAATTACTCTTTCCTATAACCAACTGGATGTTTATGTCCAACTTACAATAACATGACTCTTAAAATGGAAAATATTTCTTAGAAAATGTTAGGTTATTATAACCTTCCAAGCATACAGTAAATAACAAGAGATCATGGCTCTATTCTCAGAGAATGTCCAGCTTAAGCCAAATTAAATATTATGTAATTGAACAATATAGTATGAGACCGGTAGAACTACAGGCTAGATTTCTATTATAAATATATTTTTACAGAATTTGTTCATCTATCTGTAGTAACAGTATATATAACAAAATACTGGTAGTTATCTAAGAATTAGATCTGTGCTGTCTAATATGGATGGTAGCCACTAGCCACATGCAGGTACTGAGCACTTGAAATATGGCTAGTCTGAATGGAGATGAGTTAAGTATAAAATACACACCAGATTTCTATAATTCAGTAAAAATACATAAACAGCACATTAATATTTTTTATACTAATTAGATGTTTAAATGATATTATTTTAGATCTGCTGGTTAAATTTATTATTAACGTCTACCTATTTCTTTTCACCCTTATTTTAATGTAAAAATTTTAAAGTGCGTGGCTTGCATTATATTTCTACTGCACACTACTGATATAGATAACGCTATTATTACATCATGAACTGTCCATCAAGTGTTTGTGTCAATGCCTAGCAGCTGACAACAACTGTACAAATTGAAGGGTTGATATCAATAGGTATATATAGGGGTGGTAGGATTTCCACTGGCTCACTTCTTGGTAAATATGGAATAAATTATAGGGGTCTACATTTTCTGGGGCTGGAAACACTCTTTAGTACAGGTGCCAATCTGCAGTCTTCCTACAGAGATGTGCTGCTGGGTCATCCTGCAAAGACATCTAGACCAGTAATTCTCAAACTTAAGAATTCATCACAATCACTTAAGGGTTTTTAAGAACAAAGATTGCTCAGTTCTACACCCAGAGCTTCCCACTCAGTGCAGATGGGATGGGACCAATAATCTGCATTTCCAACAAGTTCCCAAAGGACATTACTGATGCTAATGCTGCAGAGACCACATTCTGAGGTCAATGATTCTTCATCCCTGGCTGCAGATTGTAATCACCTGGCTGGGAAGCCATAAATATATACAGTGCTGCTCAGAGCACACGCAATTCTAACATATAGTCAAGTGTAAAAATAATGCATAGATATTAAGAAAACCTGGGACTCAAAATATACTAGTTCCTAATTTCATCTAGATTGTCCTTGTATTTTTTCCCCTAAAAAGAGAGACCCAATAAGTCTCTTTAACTTATTCTTAATTATTGCGTATCATTGTATCTACATAGAATAACTAAAGATAGAGTGGGTGATAGGGCAATTTTTCACTAGAATGTTAGCTACTCAATTACATTGCACAGAACAAGTCTAATGATAATTGTTATCATCAATTATAAGAGAATAGCTTTTCATAGTAGTGTTAGAAATACATTTGGAAAGGTTATTATCTGATTGGCTTTGGGCTTCAGAGAAGAACTGTGGTAGACTCAACTCCAATTTCTTTAACTGTTACTTAATTAGCCTATCAATGTAAAATTGCAAGCACAGATTTATATAAGGACAGGTCACTTTCCCCAGTTTTTGCCGTAGTTTTTCTTTAAAATTAGAAGCATAAGATTCACTAAAAAAAATAGGTTTTTACACATAAATTAGTTAATTAAACTTATAAAGTTCCTTCATTATTCCTTATTTCTCAATTAGTTTTTGCATTTTGGGGGGCATCTACTTATAATAATAAGGTTCTATCATTAAGCCACTCTAAATTTTGCTTCGTTAAAAAGATAAATGTCCAGAGTATAAGAAAAACTTTCTGGTTCTTTTTACTCATCAGAATTACCTGGGTATGCAGAAGCTCTTCTTGAAGTTGGTCTATTTTCTCTTTGTCTGACACCTAAATGTTTAAAATAAATAATTTTATTTGAGTAGAATTAGGTTTATATAGAATATACAGTAAGTTAACATTTTTTAAAAAGCATTTTTAAGAGTGAAAACTACTGGCTTTATATGGATACTTAATCAAAGCAAATTTTAAATCAAATGCTTATTTAAGTAAAGAAATCTTATTCATCAATAAAAATAGCTCATCAAAATTTTATATTAAGTGAAAACCTTAAAAAGCAACCATCTTCCTATTGCCATTCTAGTCATATATGGCTGGCTTGTTAGAAAAATAAGAAAGCAACACATATGGTTACTATATTCTTGATAGGTTATTTTGAACTCAAGCACAGGGACTTGGATGCTTGGAGAAATAAGGCAATGATATCCTTACAGAAATGTTTCGGGAAGTCAGACACATGTTATCATTTACAGCTACTGAAACGTTCATTGGTCATAGTGTATCTTTAAGCAAACACTATCCATTTCTATTCTGTAAGTAGGAAAGTGTTTAATAAATGCAAAAAACAACTTGCATTTTCAGAGCTTTAAGTGGAGCCAGATGCTTGTTTTTAAATTCAGTTCCAATGCAAGATCTGCTAACCCATAATAAAGTGAATGCATCAGGAGCAATGAAGTTGAGTAAAGCACTAAAATTGATTTGAACATAAAACAAAAGTAGGATAAAATCCACAGGTATTGGGGAAACTACTCCAAATTGTTATTAATGCTAATAGTTCTAAGATAAAATATTCAAAACAACAAAAAACTTTATTCTTTAAAGTAGTCACAATTCCAAATATAAAACACAATAATCAACTGTAATTAAAATGATGTCATTTATGACAAATACATGTAACTGTACTTTGATTCCTTGGTGAGATGCCGAAGTTGCCAATTCTCAGTCTTTCAAAATAATTATCTAATTTCTGATACTCAAAATTTTTAGAGATGATTTTATTCCACAGGAGACAAAAATCAAGTTAAAATTCATGTAAATCTTTATTCATCTTTATTCATTGGCTATTTAAGCAGCCAAGACATCACGGTAGCAAATATATATGAAAACATTCTAAATGATTTGCTTATTGAGGTAGACGTTAATAACTCTTATCCATGCAATAAAGTTATTTTGAGATTTTAATTCCTATTTCCAAATAATTTACCAAAATTTCCCTCAAAATTCTTTTAAATAAAAATGACAATACTTGCTAGAAATGACAGGTATGTATCATTTTTTCCTAAAAAGCCTATGTCTAAAAATTCTAAATTTGATTTGGTAATTAGAAAAACAATAATATAAAACAAACTTTGCCAGAGACTTGCGGATAGAAGTGTTTTTCATTTGACTATGTGTTTGTGTAAAATGGACAAGAATTATTAATCGTCTCCTAAAATGTGAGGAAACAAGCATGTTGGGGAGGAGCCCACAACACAAAGAACAAAATCTTAAAGGCCAATGAAGAAATAAATAATTCCATATTTTGACCATATGGCATGCCATCATACTGTAATAGTATGGTCATAAAAATTTTCTTATGCAGATTATATTTCCAATTCATTTTGAAAGTTTCTCTGATTTACTCTGTTCCATTAACTATTCATCCAACTGCAGTTAAATTAGTATGAAATGTATAAACAATATTAGTATAAACTGTTTTAGTTTTAGATGTGAATATTTAATGATTTCATGCAATATATCCTAAATTACCGTAGAAAATCCGACATTTCTCTATATCTGGGGCAATAATTAAGAAACTAATACAATTACACAAAGTTAGAATGTTTACTATAAGCCAAGGACTATAAAAGGTTACCTTGATAATTAGGTAAAATAAAAAGGATATATAAAGAGTTAAAATGATATAAGGTTATTAGAACATTACAAATACAATCTTTATGCTAATATTAGTATTTAGTACAGTGACTGTGAAGATTTTCATAAATTTGGATTTTTATGAATGTTTAAATTTATCATGCGCCCTTCTGGCACGACTGTTAGGAACAACTCATGCACAGTTTTACCAATACACTTCCTATCTGCTTAGTTTAATGTTAAATTAAAAGATTAATGTTATTATATAAAAGACAGGTGATGGTGGAATCAAGAATTAGACCTAATATTTTCTAGGAAACAAAATCAAAACATTTAGGTTCACAAAATAAATATTAAAGATTAATGATAAGATACTTTTACGTATTTTCTTAAGAGAATAGTACATGCTATTGTTATTCTATCATTTATTTGAGGTCTTAACTAGCAACCTGGGTATATTTTATTTTGATGCACTGTACTGGTAAAATTTGGCTACTTACAGTAAGTTCTTGTCCTGCTGTTTAATATATTTAGTTTTCATTATGAAATTAATTTAAAACTCACCCTGACAGAAATGGGTATCAATAGTCTTGAAACCAGAGCTTTTCTACAATTCCAGGGCTGTAAAATTGATGGAGAAAGAGCAGAACCCTCTGCAGAAACAAGCTAGAGCTGAAAGAGAAAAACCTTTACTAGCTCCTCACAAAACCAAGCCTGATTTTTAAATTTTAAGTATTTCTTCCTGCTAAGCAACTGTGGACATTCTGAAATACAGAAATGCGTAAGACTCGTAAAAATTTTTATGTATGTGTACATATTCACAGGAAGCAAACCTATCAATGGCAGTCTTAATCTACTGTCTCTGCACGAGCTCCTTTGCTCAGATGATACAGGGCAAATCTATTAGCTGCTACTAATAAGATATAAATAATGAAGGCCTACTTATATTTTGAAGGTGTAATAAGAAATAATGATCAAAAAGCAACAAAAAGTAGCTGTGGCTTTGTACCTCAAGCAAACCTCAAATGCTTGGAATGATAACAATCTCATCAAATTAGGATTTTGGTCATTATGACAGTGTAGGGCTGAAAAGTCATCTGTGTACTAACTGTAGGGGGAACAAAGGGGAAGATACAGTAAGGAAACCATCTTTAAGGACAGTAAAAGGAATGATATTATTATAGAGGAGCATGAATTGTTTTTAGTCTCATTTACTTTCACACAAGGTATCTGCAAAGTGGGCAGGAACAAGCCCTGTTTCGTGCTCTACTAAGTATGCCTTAATAAACAAAACAGATGGAGGTACAGTCCTGCCAGTAGCTCTTTTACAAATGTGTAAAGTGAGGAATAAAAGGGTTACATGGATAATCCAATAAATATTAGGAATAGGAAGGATAACCCTAAGCCTGAAAAAAGGCTAATAAAGTAGGCCCCAAATGAACATTAACCCTTGGCAGTGTAGAAAATAAACAATATTCACTATTGATATTGCTTAAATCATCAGATTCAATAGCACATGAATAATCTTAAACTGTATCTTATAATCTTAAAATAGCAGTTCTATAGGACTCATTGAAAATTATTTTACCATTATGAAAAAAATAAGAACTACTAGTAACTAGAACTCTATTCATATTCCTAACTAACGTACCAAAACACAGTAGCTCCCTCCCCTTCTTTCTGTAACACAGCTAAGGAACAGAGGGCTTAGCCTAAGCATCCAACTTGTTACAATATTTAAATGGTACTCTCAACAGCATGAGGAACAGAGAATGCTAAAGCACCATTTAAAGTAAGCCCTCCCTTGGGACTTCCCTGGTGGCACAGTGGGTAAGAATCCGCCTGCCAATGCAGGGGACACAAGTTCAATCCCTGGTCTGGGAGGATCCCACATGCTGCGGAGCAACTAAGCCCGTGTGCCACAACGACTGAGCCTGCTCTCTAGAGCCCGCGAGCCACCACTACTGAGACCAAGCGCCACCACTACTGAAGCCTGCGCACCCTAGGGTCCGTGCACCACAACTACTGAGCCCACGCACCGCAACTACTGAAGCCCATGCACTCTAGGGCCCGGGTGCTGCAACTACTGAGCCCGCACACATAGAGCCTGTGCTCCACAACAAGAGAAGCCACCGCAATGAGAAGCCTGCACACCGCAATGAAGAGTAGCCTCCACTCACCACAACTAGGGAAAACCCGCGCACAGCAACGAAGATCCAACGCAGCCAAAAAAAAAAGTAAGTCCTCCCTTGGTTTAACACAAGTAGGAAAATAACTTGTTTTCTATTTCTACCTATGTTATTCATTCACTGAAAGCTAAACAACATATAGGAGTTGATTCCACAGCCATGGAACTGAGAAAAGCCAGGTAGTGATACTGAAAAAAATAAATGAAACTATGATGAGTATTCTCAAGTATTAGCCACCACCAAATGCAACAGGGTTAGCCAGCAGAATTATTGCACTAATTATCTATAATATTGGTTGATTTCAATATCAGAACCTACAGAAAGCTAATTATATGACTGAATATTTTTTCCTGAGTAAGATTTGCACCTAACTCCCAAACTTTTCTTATCTAATATATGTAACACAAATAGCTGATTTCAAGATCTTAGAGTATAATTTTAAAATCATTACATACAGTTCATTTGACTCTAATCTCTTTAGAACATTAACCTTGGGATCTATACTATAGGATCATCTAACAGCCAAAAGTATATCTTTAAGGATTCCTTGGTTGCACCTATAACCAAACATTTGTATACTGTTATGCTGAGTTTTATCAGAATCTGTTCTTTATTGAACAGAATTATATCAAATTTCCAATGTTCAATCCTTCAGTGGACAAGGCAAAAATCTGTGCTGACTTTACTAATAAATGTGGAAAATCTTTATACAAATTTATCCAAGTATCTAAGAATAACTTTGCCCCAAAGTTAAGTCAAAATAGTTTCCTTCTGTAAGAAATAAGAATTCTCTGCTGATTCATTTTAACTAAAACAAATACATTCATTCTTTAATTTAACATGGTCATTCACAGTAACCCTTTTCATTTTACAAATGAAAACTTGGAGAATAGACAAGTTGGCTACAAATTTAAGGTGACTCAACTGGACCAAGTAAACTGCAATTCATAATTCTTATCTAAGTACAAATCCAGGAACCCTCACAGATAATCTAATTTTCAGAAAATAAATTCCTATGTTTAATATTTTGGATTTACCTACTCTAGGCAAGTTGCATATCTCTATTATCTTTCATATTTTTACTTTGTCAAAAATAATTTCTCATAATTGGAGTCCATGAATGGATTAAGGTGACATGATCCTGGTAGAAACGGCTGATTAGTGTGAACTTATCAGTAGCCCCCTTAAACCATCCATCACCTTGCGCTTCTGTTGGGCATGGCTCGTGCTATATTGGCCTGCGGCTCTGCGCGCTTCCTCTTCATGCTCTTGAATTTGCTGTTGTAAGAGAATGAGCTCACCAAGCAGACCCTGCCATGAGTTTACAACGAGGAGAAGAGGAAAATTGGGGAGGAGAACAATGTTAAACCAAAGGGCACAAGAAAGGAACAGATGTAAGTCAGAGAGGAATGGATAGCTTATAACAAAAATGGAAACTCAGTTATGTACCTTTAGAGCCACTATATAACTGGGTTCTGTACTACATTTCCATTTTTCTCCTCAGTAAAATTATGTCTCAGAAATATAAAACAGCATAGTTTAATAAGTGAAAAGGAAAATGCAATAAGTGACTGCTGAATAAAACGAGCCAGATATATAATATCAACATACAGTAAAACCGAGACTAACTGGAATGCTCAAGGAAGGTGGCACTACAGTTAACTAAATGTCCTAGTAACAGAAAAATTGAGAAAACAAATACTTCAACCCTTATTTTTGAATTGCCAATACGAACTAGTGTATGCTCCTGACTTGATACATATGGGGGAAAAAACAAAACTGATTTTTGAACAGTGTTGATTTCAAAGGTCTGAATCTTCTAATTCTCAACCATAAGTTTCCTAAGACTAACTGGAGAATACATAATAGCTTAATCACTTATTAAATTATTATTCTTAAGTTTTCCTTGACATCCGATGTCTTCAATTAAAGACCCCTCAAGGGACTTCCCTGGAGGTCCAGTGGTTAAGACTCCAAGCTCCCACTGCAGGGGGCGTGGGTTTGACCCCTGCTCTGGGAACTAAGATCCCACATGCCACGTGGCGTGGCCAAAAAGTAAATAAATAAAGATCCCTCAAAATGTAGTTTCGAGCATCAAGTTAATCAAGGTTTTACACTAATTCATAATTATACATGTCTAAGTACAGAATCTTATTTGATTAAAATCTAAGGGTTTTTTTTTGCAAATTAAAAAATAATGTTTGAGGTACTGTTTTAGCTTTATACAACATCAAATAAGTAGTGTGACTGAATTTTCACTATTTAGGAGCTGTTTTGACATTAAATAAAAATGGCCTCTGAGACTATAACCAAGGATATATCAATTACTAAAGCACAAGTTCAATAAAATAAAATAATTAAGATATGGAGATAATATAGTTACTATGAAAATAAAAATGAAACAAAACCCAGTTTGGACCTATGTACAAAATAATCATCATTTCTATGTTTAAAATTCATTCCATTTAATAATCATGAAATGTTCATCTGATGCAATGTATTCACTTGTGACATGAAACTAAAATACATGTCATTTTCTGTACAGTGTTTTTAATTGCTGTCTATTAGATAATCAACCTCAAGAAATGTAGGAGAAAAAACAACTAGCAATTGACAATGTCAGGAACCTTATATTTTCTCTATTAGAAACCCTAAAAGGCAAAGTTCCAATGAATGAGGTCACTCTTTAATTTGCACAAGAATAGTTTACGGGGGAGAACAATTTTTACCAAGTTATAAAAATAAAAAGAATTAGGAAAACTAACACTCATTAAAATAATCCAAATTAGGAGTTTCAAATAGCTTCACAGCTTTATAAAATAACTGCCAAAAATATTTTATTTTGTATAGTACAATTATAAAGTTTCTTAAAATGAAATATTGGTTGTTACATTCAAATTTTAATTAGTAGACTCACCTGGAGGCTTAATAACTTAGTTTATACAATCCAAAGATTTATATAAATAAAAAAGTTTATCAGAAAAGAAATAAATACAAATAGAAAAGCTGTATTACAGTAAAGCACTTTAAATTAAGGGAAATATTAGCAAACAATTAGGGGGATTTTTATTTTGTTTGATTCTTAGTTTTAATACATTAAGTTATACCAACATAATGAAACTGGTTGACTTACTATATAAATCAAAGGATGAAACTAGTTGATATTTCTTCATGAAAAGTAAGAGAACATCAAAGCGGCAAGTAACATAACTGAAATTTCAACATTTGTTTCCAAATTCAATAGTACAAAATATATTTATAAAAACCCGCAGTTATCTTTTAACATGTATCTTTTAAATAAATACTTTTATGGTCATTGATAAATCTATCAAAGAAATGCAATGCCAACTCACTACCCTCATCATTCCCATAATTTTTTAAGTCCTTTTTTTTCATTTTTTGTATCACTGCCTTTCATCAAGCAGAAAGAAAAGTAATCCAACTCATTTTTATTCATTTAGTCATTTATCATAATCACTTCTTCTACTCATCCAAGTGTTTAGATTTCTCAAAACAGTTCCCTTTTAAAGAAGGCTTTCCATGTTGGCTTACACATTAGTGTACCTGTGCTTTAATTAACATAATACCCAGTAGTATAAGTTATAAAATGCCAAAGCAGTGAGAAAATATTCCACATTTCTTAACTGTGCTGGTCTATCAGGCACAGGATTCTTGTTTATTCACAGCTTAAACACCCCTCCCTAATCCACTGTTTATATGCTCATACAAATTGTATGGTAAATATCTAATATCTACTACAAGAAAAACACCCTCTCTTTATAGTGACACCTCACTTTCCTTCCAAGTCTGTTACTGAAGCACTTTTACGTGAAGGCAGTTGAAATTAACTGTTACCTCCTAAAACAAGTAGGAAGAAAACAAGAATTAGACACAGAAAAAGCTATATACACTATACTAAAAAAGGTTACTTTTATCCAACTTTAGGCATCAAATCTCACCCTAAGCACAGCTGGATTAGCTTTTAAAGCTAAGGCTTGGGGCTTCCCTGGTGGCGCAGTGGTTGCGCGTCCGCCTGCCGATGCAGGGGAGCCGGGTTCGTGCCCCGGTCTGGGAAGACCCCACATGCCGCGCAGCGGCTGGGCCCGTGAGCCATGGCCGCTGAGCCTGCGCGTCCGGAGCCTGTGCTCCGCAACGGGAGAGGCCGCAGCAGGGGGAGGCCCGCATACCACACACACAAAAAAAAGCTAAGGCTTGTGGAATAAGGAAGGGAAAAATGTACGTGCAAGATGAGGCGTTTGTTCATGCCTCCTTACATAAACAGAACACTTTTACTCAATAAATGTTTTCCCAAGTTCAGACATTCTTCTCTCAAGAAATAGCACATAATTGTTTTTTAAATGATATATATTACATTAAAAATGTACTAACTGTGGTCTTTAACAATAGTTATTGTAAACAACCACAGATGACTACTCTCTAAACATCTCCTGGTTACTGTCAATTTGACACTGCAGCTCTCATAGTCCCATATTTTCATGTACAGTGTTCTCAGGTTTTTAAAAAAGTATAATGTCAGACCAAGAAAATCAGTGATAACTCCAGAAACCAAAATATCAACTGAAAATGCTGCAAATACCTCTAGAAGTTGATAAGCTTGTTAGAAAATATTTTTTAAAATCTTGAAATTACGACTCATTCTTATGTGAATACATTTAAAATGCTATATTTTTGGGAATTCCCTGGCAGTCCAGTGGTTGGCACTTGGCGCTCTCACTGCTGGGGCCCTGGGTTCGATCCTTGGTTGGGGAACTAAGATCCCGCAACCCGGGAGGCATGGCCAAAAAAATAAAATAAAATATTGGGCTGGCCAAAAAGTTTGTTTGGGTTTTTCTGTAAGATATGGAAAAACCCGAACGAACTTTCTGGCCAACCCAATACTATATTTTTAACAGTATTCTAAAGGGCCCATACCTTGTTTGTTTTTATACCTAGCACACAGAATAAGGCCTGACACTTTAGATGTGTTATGGCCAGCACCTAGGTTAGGGCTTGGCCCATGTCTGTTGCTTGAATGAATTAAATGATAACCTACTTTTACCTAAAAATGCACACAGTTTACAGCATAAAATCCAAATTGGGTTTCCTAAAAATTGCCTATTCTGTAAATAAGCTACACATCAACGCTACAGTCCATTTTCCCACTTATCACAATCCCCAGAACAGATTCAACAGGAATTAAGAAAAGGGGAGGAAATTAATCAAATAATGTTAATATGCTAACTCATGGAATAATTCTGTTAGATGGTAATAATCATCATTGCTATTATCATATTAATATTCATTTAGTTCTATCATGTGCCAAGATCTTGTGCTAAAGGGCTTTACAAAATGCTCACAATAACCCTTATCAGGTAGGGTTCCCCCTACTACTGAAGAGGAAGCCAGAAACTCAGAGAAGCTAAGGAACTTATCCAAGGTCACACAGTTCAGAAAACAGGAAGGACAGAGTCTGAATACAGGCAGTGTGACGCCAAAGTCTACACCTGATACCTGTTAGCTCTACAGTCTCACTATTTTCAAAGTGCCTTTGACCCTTCACGTTCAATTTACATTTAAATAAGGAAAATGGTAAAACTACAATATTTCGGAGGGCAAATGTAAATTACTCTTTGGAGAAGGAGTTGACAAAGTACAGTGGGCTACATGAGTAGTCCTAGAGAACACAGGGCTTGCAAACCTAAAATATTTACCATCTGGCCTCTAAGGAAAAGCTTGCCAACCGCTGCTTTATTAGTTTTAAAAGTAACTTGGGTCCAGAAAAGAACTTCATGAAAGTGAAGACTTCTTTCCCCTTCCATTTAAAAAATATTCCTAGGCACTAAACTACTTTTCAAAGTTTGAATAATTCTGCTATTTCATTAGCTAAAAAGATCTATTTTCCTATTTTCCTCCCTCCCAGTAATATATAATTCAGCTCAAGATATTTACAGCCAACTAAAATATGTTTATTATTGGATATCAGAAAGAAGTATGTCTTCCTACTTGAATTATTCAATTTGCTCCAACTGAGAAATATCATATCCTATTTTACTATTTGGACAATTTCTACAAATAATAATTTTAAGAGATGAACAAATCAGTCTATTACCAATAGTTTTTATCGATAATACAATTTCTACCAAATCCCCTTTGTTCTAAATTATTACCTAAAAACAGTGTTATGTACACAGTATATATTTAATGTTTTTTAAATGACATAAAAATGCAATATGCTTATTATTAAGGAATAAAACAAGTATCTAACCAAGTATAGTTGCCAATTGTTAGCTGCTCAGGAAACCTAAATTCCCTGAATCTGCGGCTACTTGATGGTACTGGTTGTGAGAATTTCATTTTGCCACAGTTTACATTATTTGTTGCATGAGGAACCCCAGAAATGTAAGTCCTACTTAAGCAACACTGCTTTGTTACAACTCAGAATTCCGAGTATAAGTGCTACCTTCACATTCTTGCTCTCCTCAATAGTTGTCAAATATTGAAGGCCAGGAGAAATTCAAATAATCAGCAAAAAGACACATTACATAAAATCTTTGGGCCCACTCTTGTTAGCATTAATCAAATTTGCTTACTTTAAATCAGACTTTTACTGAGTTAAATCAACTGACGAATTGTGTTAAGAATTCAGCATTATCCTAGGTGCTCTGAGAACAGAGATTTTGTGATAGAAATAGCCTATTAAACAATAAGAATGAAAGCCAAAGTAAATAGTGTTTCATCCGTGAAATGTTTTAAATTGTTAAGAGAATAATTATTGGGACTAAAATGGTTATGGAAGGCTTCACAAAGCTGACAATTGAATTGGGCTTTCAGGATGAGTGGAAATTAGGCAGAGAAAAGGGAAGAGAGATATTTCATAGGGTAGGTATAAAATAAGTAAAGCCACAGGAATAAGAATTACAGTAACGTGGAAAGGAAGAGCATTACTATTTAATGATTATTTTTAAAAGAGTAACAATACTTTTTATGAATTGGACTTCAAATATTTTCTATAAATTATAAATGGGCTTGTAACCTTCAGAATGACCATAGTCCTTACTTCTATGAGATGTTTATGAGCCATCAGAAACATGACAGAACAAAAGCACAGATAATGTCTCACTTAGCAAATTAATTTTCACTAGAACACAACATTACTGAATCTAAAAAAAGGAGATACACTAAGTGGTCCTGTCACCTATATATACTATGACCAATATACAGAAATCTACTGACTTACAAACCAGGTGAGTCCATTAATTCACTAAAAAAGGCTTGCCACTCCAATTCCGAATTTGTCTTCAGGTAGTTCTAAAGGTCTCCAGGTCTCAAGAATATTATTCAGGTCACACTAAGGGCTCTTTCTAATATTTTTCTATAGTGAACACAAGTTTAAAAATTTTTGATTAACTAAAAGCATTTACTAAAATGTGGTTTCAGTATTTTTCCATTTTTTATTTATCAAAAATACGTAGAAGAACTTTTGATAAACATTACTGTCCACAAACTGAACGGATATAAATCCAGGCAAAATCAAAGAAACTTGAGGTTTAGTTAGCCTGTGTAGCATTATGTGGGAATACATGCTTTTTGACTTTTTGAAGACCTCAATCACAACTTTCCAGAACACCTAAAAGTCTAGTGACCCCAGACTGGGAACCACAGGTAATCTGTCTATTGTGTGGTTCATTCTGCCTGACTCAAGTCAATCTGGCATCTGTGTTCCTGCAACTCCCTGTCACTTTCACTTCAGTTGACTTAGAAAGGTTCCTAATTGTCCCTCTACTTGCCAGCACTTTTCCAGATGTGTTCTCTTATTAGAAAGAACAAGTTTTTCTTTTTACTTCTAGTCGAAATGTTTTAAATTTATTACTACATTAAAAAAATCTCATTCACATTTACTTTTACATTTCTAATAGAAGTCTAGCCAGAAACTTTGGTATAAACCCAACAATCATTAAACTAAGGCATGAACACCATTTTAAATCTTGGGGCTCTCAGACACCAGACTGAACCAATCAAAAAGGTATCACCTGAACTCTGGATGCCATCCTACCACCTCTGATTATTGCCCAAATTTTCAAATTTGATGCTTTAGAATGATTTCAAAAAGGCTTCTGCTAAGGTCTCCCTTTCCATGCTTACATTCAACCATCAATTTACAGACAAGTCTCTTACAATTAGTTTATCTGCATCTTGTCGGAGTAGTTCATTATTTTCAAATATCACAGGTAACAGTGAAGCCTTGAAAACATAATGCTGCATATTAATAAAATTTAAAACCACTAGTTGAGGTTGAAAATACTTTTTCTGTATAGTAAACATTTATACTAGCATTTAATACTATCTGATTTAACCTATAATGAAAACGGCTTAATTTATAACAAATAGTTGGAAATAATTGGTGCGTTTTTAATGGGCAAGATAATCACCATAAATTATGGAAAAGTTAAAAAGAAACAGTCTACAACAGCACTTATCTTCAAGCAAAGTAAATTATAAAATAAAGCAATAAATTTGCTCTCATGTCTACTGTATAAAATAAAATCTGTAAATATAAATTCCCAGAGATCAGTTCTCTTGTTTCTTCTATACTGCAGAGCTCTTGATCATTTATCAGTTACTACTCATTTATCACCTTAGCAGGATTTTAAGGGAATTATCTGTCAGGCCCTAAACAGGATTCTCATTTACCAAAACAATCCTAGGCCATATCAGAAAAGAACAGAGATGCAAGCCTCCCCTAACTGATCTAGGCAACAAGAAATCCTGTCGCTCAAAAACCATACTACCATACTTGTAACAGGGGTTTCTTCTCCCCAGTTAGATTAGCTTTTCTCTGCACATTAAGTCTATCTGCATTAAGGGCCAAGGCCTTGGCTCAAAATAAGCTGTGCATCATAGGCTAATTTCTATTCAAATTTTTCTTCCCAGTAGCATGTATAGTCAAGGGTATCCCTTGGTTAAAATAATGCCAGTGGAAAAGGTATCAAAAATGATCAAGTTAAAAGGCAAACACACACACGTATACACACACATTTTGAGAAATGTTCTCTCCAAAAGATCAAGTTAAAAGACAAAAGAAAAAAAATCTTTTGAAATATAATTAAAACTTGGAATATCATGTAAAAAGCTCAAAGTTGAAGGACAGGAAACAAGATGGAAGTCTACACATAGGAATTACTTTCTTCCTGCTTCCCCAAAAAACATAAAATTATTTACCTCAATGATTTAAAACCATAATAACCTTCATCATTTAATTTTTAAATGTTCATACTGAGTTTTTAAATGTTCATGGAGTATTTTTTCCAGATATTTATTTATCTAGGTTATTATTATTAAAAAAAAAAAACAACTTCCAAGGAATCAGTTATCTTCCCAATTTCAAAAGATGAAAAAAATGAAGAGTAAGACAATATCAGGTTAACATATGAATATAAATACACAACAATGCATATTATTCTACATCAGCAATTCTCCTAAAAGTTTCATATGGGTTTTAATGCATGAATTGAAATTAACATATCCTAAATAACTCCATACATAATTTTGTTGACTATCAATGTAACAGAAGTCCTTTAGTAACAAACTTGCTATTCCCTTAATATTTCCCCTAACTGTATATCACGAAACATTAGTCCCTAGAAGGTATTTCATGGAAGAAGGGTTTTGTTGCTAAATAAATCTGGAAAACCCTGCACACTTTGACTTCTCTTAGAGATTCACAATGCACATGCATATATTAAGGTCTGAGAAATCCTAGGGAAAAGAAAAGAAGCCTGCTTGTTTTATTTATACCAGCTTTCCCCCACACATACTTAACAACAAAACCCTTTGTTGGGGACAACCCTGGAAACTAATATTTCACAGACATATTTGAGGGAAACTGGCTTCTCCAATTATATTTCCAGAACTGTTGAATAATACCTTGCATTTGCATAATAATAATAATACCTCCGCTGGATGCTTTTATGTTTGTTTCTCAGACGTTACCATTTTCAGATCTTCCAGGGTAGGTAAAAACTTGAAAAAATCTTTCAAGACTATCTATGTGAAGAATGCTCCTTTATACGTACCTTTCTATAACGCTTGTCACTTTCAGACCCTGGATCTGTCGCTCTAAATGCCGTTTCTCCAGGTGAACCTTAAAGGTAAATATGCAGTCCTTTAAATTCTCCAGTGAAGTCAATAGCCTAAACTAAATTCCAAATTATATTTAGTCGGTTGAAAGATAAAAGGATTTTTAGAGCAAAAATCACTTTTTGGAAAGCTATTCTTATTTTAAGGAAGACAGTGGTAACCTAAGAAAAAAAATTTCAAAACCGTTATAGGACATGTTTAACTGATTTTTTAAAATATCACTGAAAATTACAATAAAAAATAAGGCAATCTTTGATAAGGATTATTTTACATGAGAGTACTTACAGTTCAGCCATACACTACTGACATTACAGACCATATACAGTAAAAAAATTAAATTAAAAATGTCAACTATGACAGGACAGATGAGACAAACTAAAATGACTTTCATTTCAATTATCAGAAACAATCAGATCAGGTTCAAGAAAATATTTTGGTTAACCAAACTTTCTTTTTAATAGCTTTAATCTTATAATATAGACACATATTTAGGAATTTCAGTTTTACCACAAAAAAATGATTTTATTATTTCCACCTAAAGGATAATGAATTTGCCCAATATAATTCTGACATTTTAAAATTCAGCATAAGCAATATTATAAATTTGGTCTGCAATTTTATTTGCAGCTAGTTTATTAGATGCATTTAAAAGGCATGTTAAGATCAGCAAAAATATCTGTTTACACACCTAACAAGAGAAGTAGGTCAGAAGCTTCTATGACTTCACTAACCAATTTGTGACCTGTGAAAAATCAGCAAAGGGGGAAATAGAAATGTAAAATTTAACAATGAGCAAACAAAGATGTCTGAGACCTCAGATTTATATCATGATAGGGCAGAATTGGGCAAATACACCAGGACTAACCTTAGTAACTTCTACTCATTATGGTCCATTATAATTAAATTTGTTTTAAAATCACCAAATCGGCTCTAACCAATTATGAACAGCAAACACATAGGAAGTATCATCTACTTGTCAAGAACAAGTGATTTATTTTTCCCTCACTGACTAAAGCCAAGCATGTTTAAGTTCTTGCAAATTTTCATTTTGTTGGGCCAAACAAAAATTAAAACCACAGGGACTTCCCTGGTGGTCCAGTGGTTACAATTCTGTGCTTCCACTGCAGGGGGCACAGGTTCAAAACCTGGTCAGGGAACTAAGATCCCATGTGCCACATGGCACGGCCAAAAAATAAAAATAAATTTAAAAAATAGTAAAACCACAGAGCAACAAAACTTCATGTTTATCCTTTTATCAAAAACCTGGCTTTTATTTGTACTAAATATTTTCATTTAAAAGATAGAAATAGGGACTTCCTTGGTGGTGCAGTGGCTGAGAATCCGCCTACCAATGCAGGGGACACAGGTTCAAGCCCTGATCCGGGAAGATCTCACATGCCGCGGAGCAACTAAGCCCGTGAGCCACAACTACTGAGCCTACGCTCTAGAGCCCGCAAGCCACAACTACTGAGCCCACGTGCCACAACTACTGAAGCCCGCGTGCCTAGAGCCCGTGCTTTGCAACAAAAGAAGCCACTGCAATGAAAAGCTCGCCTGCCGCAAGGAGAGCAGCCCCCACTCGCCGCAACTAGAGAAAGCCCGCGCGCAGCAATGAAGACCCAACACAGCCAAAAATAAACAAACAAAATAAATAAATTTATTTTAAAAAAATGTTAACTTAAAATAAATAAATGAATAAAAGATGGAAATAAACAAATGAATACATTTTAAGTATTTTTCCTCTGTGTTTCCGGACATTTTAAACGAGATCAAACACACATCCTTCCCTACCTGTGGTGAAAAAGTCCTTTAATAAGCTGAGGCTTTCAACAATCTTGTCAAAGTCGGGTGCCAATTTTGCAAGGTCCTCTGAATCAGGAAGGGCTTTTCTAATTTTCTCTGGAGAAGAGAAAAGAAATAGTCTCAAAATAAGAATCTGACTGTTGAAACATTCATACAATTTAAATAATCATATATAAACTTAAATATTTTTTTCCATTTTTCTCCCTATTCCAACTACAACTGCTACATATATCGGAAACAATGTGTTATTCTGATAATCTTCTACAAGCCATGAAAATTTTTAAAAAAGACTCACCAAACATACGGTTTAGAGGGTTATCTGTGATTTATAAGTTAAATGCCTTGAGATAGAAACACTGTATAAATGTTAACACTGGACTAGAATCAGAAGTATTCTTGGGGAGGAAGTCACAGCAGAACGGCAATGAATCAAAGAAAAAAGAAAAAATATCTTTTGTAGCACCTGACCTGAATTCAAAAAAAAGTGATGAAATCCCAGTTCAAGTTTAAGAACAGAATTCCATTACTTTTCTCTCTCCTTTTGTATTCCCTAGGAAGACTTGTACTTGTTACCACTTCAAAAACACTGTCTCTGAACCCAAGACAAGCCATTACTTTATTATTGCTAGCTTTATTTATAAAGTGATCAAGTATTTATTTTTGTTTACAAATACTCAACAATTACGTCAAAGTTTGGTACAACTTTACAGTGTCTTCTGAATTAGGAAGGGCTTTTCTAATTTTCTCTGGGGAAGATAAAACACAAAGTTTCTCAAAATAAGAATATGTATTAGGTCTTATTCTAAGTGCTATAAAAGCATTAACTTGTTTAATCTTCATGTCAATGCTACAAAACAGTTCTCATCAACCATATTTTACAGATGAGGAATGGGGCACAGAGGCTAAGTAACAGGACCTGCACATACAGCAAAGTGGGGGTTTAAGCCTAGACAGTCTAGCTTCAGAACCCAGGCTTGCAGTCACTACAGCGTGGGACTAGTGAATGCATAACGTTAAAAGCTCTTCTCATAAACGTTAGAAAAATAATTTGAAGGAGTGCTTTTCCTGTAAATATCTTTGTCAATGCAACAATTTTATCTTTAAGACAGTGCTGTGAATAGTGCATGCAGAGATTAAATCCACCCCCATATACACCTAAGCTAAAGTCTAAAAAATGTCTACACAAAGTCATAAAAAAGAGGAAAATAATTTCATCAGAAAAAAATCTTTTTCTAAAGATCACCATGAGTTACTGGCAATTGTAACTATCAAATATACTTTTTTTTCTCATCTATCTATTATTTGAAAAAGGGAACAACGAAAGACTAACAGGAGAAATTACTCTGGACACTAGCAGGCTTTTAAGGAACCTGGTTACAAAAAGAGGTAACCAAGGTACTCAATCAAAGGGAGCTAGTTAGGTGAAGCACAGTGCATCTGTTCTGGGTAACATCATACAACATTGAAAATGATATTCAAGAAGGCTGCTCGGCAGAGTAGAAAATGCTGACAAATGTGTTAGGCAGCAAAAGACAAGATAGCAAAGTGTATGTTCACTATGACTATATAATTCTTAAAAAGGAAAGTAAAATATTAACCACATACAGAAAATAGGTACAATTAAAAGAAACTGATCCCTAAGGATAGTGGCAGCTGTGTTAAACTGATGAACTAGTGGATAATTTTTTTAATCAATTTTTTTTCTGCTATTCTATTAGTTTATCATTAAAATAAAACTGCTACAACCGGCCAGCATCAAAAAATCTACAAACATGGTGGTGTGATGAATTGGGAGATTGGGATTGACATATATACACTAATGCGTATAAAATGGATAACTAATAAGAACCTGCTGTATAAAAAAAAAAAATCTACAAACAATAAATGCTGGAAAGGGTGTGGAGAAAAGGGAACCCTCTTGCACTGTTGGTGGGAACGTTCCTTAAAAAACTAAAAATAGAATTACCATATGACCCAGCAATCCCACTACTGGGCATATACCCAGAGAAAACCATAATTCAAACAGACACATGCACCCCAATGTTCATTGCAGCCCTATTTACAAAAGCCAGGACATGGAAGCAACCTAAGTGTCCATCGACAGATGAACGGATAAAGAAGATGTGGCACATATATACAATGGAATATTACTCAGCCATAAAAAGAAACAAAACTAGTTATTTGTAGTGAGGTGGATGGACCTAGAGTCTGTCATACACGGTGAAGTAAGTCAGAAAGAGAAAAACAAATACTGTATGCTAACACATATATATGGAATCTAAAAAAAAAAAAAGGTTCTGAAGAACCTAGGGGCAGGACAGGAATAAAGACACAGACATAGAGGATGGACTTGTGGACACGGGGAGGGGGAAGGGTAAGCTGGGACGAAGTGAGAGAGTGGTATGGACATATATATACACTACCAAATGTAAAACAGATAGCTAGTGGGAAGCAGCTGCATAGCACAGGGAGATAAGCTCGGTGCTTTGTGACCACCTAGAGGGGTGGGATAGGGAGGGTGGGAGGGAGACTCAAGAGAGAGGAGATATGGGGATATATGTATACGTACAGCGGATTTACTTTGTTATACAGCAGAAACTAACAGACCATTGTAAAGCAATTATACTCCAATAAAGATGCCAAAAAAAAAAAACTGCTACAACCTTAAACTTAGAGATAAGGAGCTATCTCAATACAACTATTTCTCTTTCCTAAAGATACAACCAAGAAAAGTATTTTAATGTTGATACAAACCCAAATCGATATACTCATCAATCTCCCATACAATGTCAGGCACAATCCATTTATAGTCACTAAGGTCAGGGATCATGTCTTTCCACTGATCAAAAGTCTAAAAGATAAGAAAGTATGCCAATCAAATGATCTGAATGCCATATAAAATATTAAAAAAACTATTTAAATTTATTTTGTTAAAACATGCTAAGCTACTAAAAGCAATGTATTATGTTCAAAATTTTTAGAAACAAAGTGGCCTCTGCTCTTCTAAAAATAAATTAGCAGACAAGCATATAAAACATGTAAATGTTCCTTTACTAAATACAGAAAATGAAAAATTCAAAATGTACTCCTATTTCAAATGAGTTTCATGATTTGGCTTTAAACAACACTGAGGAATACAAGGAAGACAGACCAGGGATCAGGATATACTGCCTTTGGTCCCAGAGCTGCCACAAAGTAGTTGCATGAGCATGCCACTTACTTCCCTGCCTGTGCTACTAAATGGCAAAGCTGAAAATCAAACCTAAGTGTTCTTACTCCCAGAACAGTGCTTCTTCCATTAGGCCATTTTCATCTCTTATAATAACTAAGATTCAGAGAGCATTTTCCTATTAGCACCATTAAAACCATTAGCACATAATAGAGACACACAATAAATGTTTAAACATCTAATTACATTCTACTGCACTAAAGAAAAATGACATATGCTAAGAAACCTTAAAACAATCATGCTGGAATAACTGGAAAAACAGTAGGAAAGTTAAACTCACCTTTTTGGCTGTATAGCCACCCCCAACAGCAGATCCGAGTATGAGATACCGAAGTTTTAAGAGTCTTGCAGCTAATCTCGCTGGCCAAAAATTTCTGTGGGGCTGGTAGCCATATTTAATTGGAGAGAGTTTCAGTTTACGTAAAGGAAGGTTAGTTAGAGAGGAGAACTGCTGAAATGAGGTCCTGAAGTGGGGTCTTTGAAGCTTTAAGATAGGATGATGCGAATGATAAATACTTCGTGAAACCAGATGCAGTTTTTGTAGTGGTAAGCTTCCTCTTGTTCCAGAGCTGTATTTCACTAAGGACTGGCAGACCTCACTGAAAGAAAAATAGGTGTGGAAGAAAGATCAGATGGGGAAACAATGCAAAGGAAACGATAGAAAAGAGCAATATGCATAAGGGAAAACACACAGGCACACATGACCAATCACACTGTGTCTTACGATAGCCCACAGTTACTAACCATTTACCGTGTGCCAGGCACTGCTGCAGCAGGAGCTAACTCATTTGATCCTGCTGATAATCCTATGATAAAAGTACTAGTATCGTCCCCATTTTACCAACGAGGAAAAGGCAGACAGACATAAGTAAGTTGCTGAAGTCCCCACTGACATAAGGAGTAAAGGAGCGATTCAAACCTAGGCAGCGGGACTCCAGAGCCTGTCCCCTAATTTACTATGTGTGGGCTATGATCCTGGTCCAAGAAATCAAAACTGAAAACAAAAAAAGGTAGAGACTTATTTTATTAACTACTGACAGCTATTTGCTGTCAGTAAAGTTGAAAACAAAATATCTTTGTATAGTGACATATCCGAACTAAACTCATGGTAATCATTTTGAAATGGTATAGAAATACCAAATGACCATGTTGTATAATAGGAACTAACACAGTGTTGTAGGTCAATTATACTTCAAAAACAAACAAATAAACAAACACACATAGAAAAGAAATCAGATTTGTGGTTACCAGAGGAAGGGGGTGGCAGAAGGGGGAATTGAATGAAGGCAGTCAAAAGGTACAAATTTAGAGTTCTAAGATAAATAAATACTAAGACTGTAATGTACAACATGATAAATACAATTAACAGGCTGTATGTTATATATGAAAGTTGTTAAGACAGTAAATCCTGAGACTTCTCATCACAAAAAATATTTTTTTCTATTTCTTTAATTTTATATCTATATGAGATGACAGCTGTTCACTAAACTTACTATGGTCATCATTTCTTGATGTATATAAGTCAAATCACTATGCTGTACACCTTAAATCTACACAGTGCTGTACGTCAATTATACCTCAATAAAACTGGAAAAAAAGATGTGCTTAATAGCAAAAAATGTTACCACTTAAATATCTAATATTAAGAACATAAATTTATAAACTACGGTACATAAACAAAAGAGAATACTGAGAATACTGTGTATAGCCATTAAAGTGATAAATATGAAGACCATGTAGATATATGAAAAGATTTCATGTAATGTTAGGCTAAAATGGTGGTATGAAAATAAATGTGAATTATGGATGCACCTATACGAAAAAAGGCGTGTAAACTTTTACTTTTAAGCACAAAAGTTCCAGTAGCTTATAACATCTATTCTTTGCCGTCTCATCTATGTTTCACAGCCCTGAGATGGTCCAGGAATGGAAATTAAGGAAAAATTATTAACACCTCATGTACCTGGCTCCCCAGAAACAGAAAGAAAGGGGGGGAACACCCCAAAAAGAAAAGAATCTAAATGCACATGTTACTATCTGAGCTCTTCCCTCCTGTCCTTCCTGGCAGAGAATGAAAGTCTCCTACCAACAAACACACGCCTGATTATCTTATTCAACACACAGTCATAGTGCTTACTATGGGCCAGGCCCCATACTAAAAAACAAATTTTTAATTCATTTAATTACACGGGAGTAGAAATATCTTAAGGAAAAGGAATCAAGGAACATTGAAATAATGTTGTGAAGAAGGACAGTGAGGGGAAAGGGGTACCTAACTGCCAGGCATTATGTCAGATGTTTACACATATGCTACTGTTAACTCTCAGAAAAACCCAGTAAGGTAAGTATCCTTATTTTACCAACTTGCTTTTTTTAAACTGTGTCTTGCCTAAGGTAGAATGACTAGTGAATGGTGGAAAAGGAATTTGAATATATACTTCTATTTTAGGCCAAACTAAAAATCAAATGTGATGCAAAACAAGGCTCCCCGACCCCAACCCCAGAAATCAGCTATTCACACTCATCCATCATCTCCTTTTAATCTATGTACTGTTTCCTAGCATGTTATTATTTTTTCAACAATTTTATGCAAATATTTATTGCACCTAAATAAATGTTGGCCATTGGTCTTCTGATATGTCTATGAGCATATTTCCATATATGTCAAAGAATGTTTATTTATTAAAGAGTAAGAATTTAAATGTACCTTCATAACATGCATAGGAACTACATCAAAAGACAAACTCCAGAACTTGGGGCATCTGACCTTCCGCATTTCTACTTCTGCAGGCAGCTAAACTGTGCTATCAACATAAGACATTTTAAGCCATGACTACAGAGTCAATAGTAACTTTAGAAACAATTTAGCCGACAGCATCCAATTGAATAAACAATTATCAGTTGATAATTAGTTGGTTGGAAACTCAATTTTTAAAGTTTTTCCTACATATCTTAATTGCTCCAACAAAGTACGCTATTTTCTGCAAAGTCTTTTCTTATTTAAAGAAAATTAGATATATTTCCCCAGTAAATACTGAGGAGTAGAAATAAAAAGGTTGTAAATAACTTAGTTCAGTACCAAGGGCTGTGGATTTACTCTGAAATTAAAATTCCACGACATTAGAAGGAACTTATTCAATTATTCTAATTGACTGAAACTTCAACTATTGTATGCCATTCAGTTCTAAATTTAGACTCAAATTAACCTTCATAAAACAAATGGATCCCATCACTTATAAACACTATAAATTACACCACTTAAAACATTCCGAAAAAAATTCAAGACAGGTGTTTAGAGACTGAGTTATTAATTCAGTAAAACCAAGTTTTTCCAACCTTGCTTGATGTATGTTACTTCTCATCAAATGCCTGCAACAATGAGTTAAACCTGAAGATATCTAAGGATACTAGAACACAGCTACGAGTAAAGATTAAAGTCAAATTTAATTTCATTAAAATGCACATAGTAACCCATAGAAATGTAAATACTTCTATGATTTTCGGTTTAGGATTAACACAGACCAGGGCAACAATAACACAGTGATTAGAAAGGTGGTGCTACATTCACCACCTCACATCCAAAAAGCAAGTCTCCCTTCCTAAACACTGAAAAAAGCTGCTATTAAGAGAATATCTCTAATCACCATCTCTGACACTACATGTATGCCTCACCGCTCCAGATGTGAATCCAAATCATGTTCACTCAGCGTACTAAGGAAAGAGGCAGAGTCCCCTTCACCCCGAGAGAAGAGCTCAGGTAGCTGCAAAAGCAATGTAAGCTGGCGTGGAGGCAGAAGCAAAAGACAGTGAGAATTAAGAGACGCGGCAAGGGTGACACATGGTTAGAGTCATACAGCCCGGACAGAAACAAGAAGCCACCAGAGACAGAGATAACAGCGAGGATAGAAGGGTGAAAGGGGCAGGTACAAAAGGACAATAGAAAAGGCCAAGACTGAAAAGCGCCCAGAATCTTCCGAAGGGCATAGGAACACGGACAGGGGCCAGTACAGGGGCCAGCACCTAAGTAAGCCTAGTCAGGGCTCCTGTCACTCCGGGTCCTCAAAAATATCCCGGAATCCTCCAACTGCTCTCTGCTTGGCCTGAGAGTTACCTGCACATTCTGGATGTCGTGATGGGACAAGCTCGTTTTCTGGAGGCCCCGGAAATAACGGGGCCAGGTTGGAGCCCGCACTTACCAGGCCACGGCAGCCCGGCGTAGTCGCCACATCCCGCCGGCGAGGAGGTCACACAGGCGCCGAGGCGGCCAGGGGGAAGCCTCGGTGTCAGCCCCAGTCCGGCTCCTACTCCAGGAATGACCCAAGAAGAGGCCCTCGGCAACAAGGGCACAGAGCAGCCACTGCGGACCTCCCAATAGCGAATGGACTTCCGTGAGAGCCTGCTCGGCACCCGTACTCGGTCCGTCGGGCAAACCTCCACCCCACCCCTCTTCCTAGGAGGGCAGCACAAACGGTCCGGCGGAGGACTCACGCATGCGCTCAAAGCCTCTGTAGGAACCACAGTATTTTCCCCTCCCCTCCCCTCTCCCCACCCCGCCCCGACCCGCCCCTCCCCTCTCCCCACCCCGCCCCGACCCGCCCCTCCCTTTTTGTTTCCAGAGTGGAATGGTGAATTCGTGCCTCTGGTTAAAGACTTGTGGAGGGGAGGGGTCGAGGTGTGGGGCAGGGGCTGAAGGGCGAGAAATACGGAGTGATAAATTCTTACTGGGTGGCTACCATTTAGAAAATTTGGTATTGCAGGAGCATAGAGGAGCCTAGGGAATACAAAATGAATACAGTACAGGGATAGAGTAATAGAATAATGAAAACCCACGGCTGCCCCTTTGCCCTGCTCCTTTGTTTGGCCTCTTTGTTTACGAAGTACTTTCATATTCTTAGAGCAATCTCCGGAGGCTGGAGAAGTACTGGACAAGTTAAATGCTTTAGAATCTCTGAAGGTCAGATCTAAGAGGGGTCATGAATTAGGAGACCTAAGGGCTTGGGACAAGCTCGTGCAGTTTATAAAGGCGTCAAAAATGATTTTGTTCATTTACTCCTTAACCGGCTTTCATCTGGCTTTTTTTTTTTTTTTTTTTTTGCGGTACGCGGGCCTCTCACTGCTGTGGCCTCTCCCGTTAAGGAGCACAGGCTCCGGACGCGCAGGCTCAGCGACCACGGCTCACAGGCCCAGCCGCTCCGCGGCACGCGGGATCTTTCCGGACCGGGGCACGAACCCGTGTGCCCTGCATCGGCAGGCGGACTCTCAGGCACTGCGCCACCAGGGAAGCCTTCATCTGGCTTTTAATCACACTAATTTGTTGAAATTGCTGTTGTCAAAGCCTCCAACAATTCCATATTGCCAGTGGTCGCTGGACCGCTCCGCGTTCAGCTCAGAATATTGGATCTCAGCACACTCCTTAATCGGCTTCTCTCTCCTGGCTTTCAGGACATCACATTCACCTTTTCTCAAAGACCTGCTTCTCCCCAGTCTCCTTTGCCATTTCCTCCTCCCAGCCTCTAAACGTAGGATCTCTTGAGATCCTGGACCCCTTCTCTTCTCTGTCTTCATTATCTCTCTAAGTAGTGTAAGTCAGTTCTACGACTTTAAATACGCTTTTCCCATTCCAACTCTTTATCATTTTATGTTTTATGTGGAAACGGGCCCATACAAGGGATGTGGCCTGTGGAAGGTAGTGAAATCAATTAGTGGCCCAATATCAGAGGGCTGGGTATGCCCCCTTCATTTTAAGAACTCCACCCCCGGCACATGCTACACACAAAATTCCTTTCCCCGTAATCATCAGACTCATAAGTCAGTGTGCATCCATTCACAGTAACACCAAATATAGACCCAGCCTATGGTAGTAAACTTCCCAAATGAAGGACTCTGGGATTTTCTTTATTATATTTAGTGTGGTGACTGTTTTAATGGCAAGTACAAATGGGAACTTGCTATACTGATCTGTACAAAATGTAGGTTTTCCCAGGATTGTAGATTTATGCAAAAATTCCTTTGTTACTGTTAATTCCAGTTTTATGGGAAAAAAGTGGAAACCAAATAATGGCAACTCCTTTCATATATGGGTTATCTTTTCATCTTACAAAGTCCTTGTTTTGTGATTCTACTTCTAGGCATTTAGCCTACTGAATCTGTTCTCTGAAAAACTGGGTTCTCCTCTTGGGGGGTGTCAAGCCAAAAGACACAACTAAGCCAAAGTTCAGGAGAAGAAAAGATTTATTCCTTGCAGCAAGTGAGGAGAAAACTGGAAAATCTCCCAAAGCACTGATTCCTCCAACAGCAAAATTGGGGAAGTTGTAAGCTAAGGGAACGTGCATGTTTATGAAGGGGTTGGGCAGTCAACAGAGTCCAAGCTTGAGTTGACTGGAGTCACACAGGTCAGAAAAGGTCAACATCATCATCCCTTAGGTGCCAGTTGATCTGGTGGTTGAGGCTTCAGGCTAATCTTTACCAGTGAAACAGAACTGGGAGTCTTTACAACTGATACATTCTCTTTGCTATTGTTACTTCTCTTGCCTGATAACAGTTGTTTGTTTCTGCATTCTTTTGTTCCCTTAAGATCGTTAATTTCTGAGACCTGAGGGCAAGCATTGTGGCTAGGCTGAGATCACACAATGGCTTTGGCCCAAAATGCCTTCTCTAATGCCATGAAAGCCCTAGGTAGTTTTCTTTCTCCAGACCCTCTACCTCATCTGCTTACAAGTCATGCAAAGATGTGTACAGCTGTTTCTTTCTGCATTGTATGAAATAGCAAAAGATCGGAATCAACATCATTAAAAGATAAACTGACTCAATAAAAATTTTAAGGGTTTACTTGATCAAAAATTATTCAGATCAAGCAGTACCGAGCTGTAACAGGGAAGAGCCAATTTTGACTCCATGCTGGATCTGTTTCTTTGACTTTAACCTTTGCTTTTCATTGCTTTTTAAATTATAATCATACATAATGGCCTGCCTGAGGGAACCCTGCCCCTCTGCCTGAATGTTAAACTAAAGTGCCTTTCTTTGTTCAGCTCACAGGGAGACAATCTGACCCTGCCCACATGTGAATGGCTGCAGGAAAGAAGAAATTAACATATCCCCTCCTCAATGCAGGCCATGGGAGGAGATGTTTTTCAAGACTCATGGCCCTTTTTACTTTACTTCCTCACTGCCTCTCCCTCTCTGATTCTATAAAAGAGACTGGCATCCAGACCCCGATAATATGGTTTTGGGGGACCCTAGTCCGCCATCTTCTCAGCCTGCCAGCTTTCCGAATAAAGTCACTATTCCTTGCCTCATCTCACAATTTATTGGCCTGTCGTGTGGCGAGCAGAGTGAGATTGGATTCTGTAACAAAGCTAGAATTGGTTAGAAGTGATCCATCCGTTGACACTTTTATGGAGAAGACACAGAAGGGAAGAAAGGAAATTATTTGGTTGGCTGTAGTTTAAGTAGTTACCTTTCCCAAAAAGCCTAGTTGGCTGTTTCTGATTGGTTGTTTTAGGTTTTGATTTCTTAACCTTGAGGCTTAGGTTTTGTTTTGCTTAGTAGGCTGCTATAGGGGAACAAAATTTGCCACCACAAAATGTGTCTCTTTGGCATGAGGTTAATTTAAGTTGATTATTTTTAAGAAACAGAAGACTCAGGAAGTCTTTCTTTTTACCTCCCCCTTAGCTGCCTAAGAAATTTGGACAGAGGGCCTGTTGTAGGAATAGAGCTATCACCAGAGATATCTGTGAAAGATATGGACTAAGTGCAGTAGGGGAAACTCTTAGTGATCAGAATCCACTCTCCATCCAATTGTCTCTGAATGGCCCAGCATTTATTTAGGAAATATTTACTTTTCCAATTCCATGTGAATTTCCTTTCTCCCCTTTGAAGTCCCAAGCCCCCATCCCCAACATCTTCTTTTGTCTTTAGCTGAGGATGGTACTGATATTTAAGGTAAGGCTTCAGTCATTTTGGTGATTCACAGTTTTTCTGGGTCTCTCCCATGTATACATGTTATTAAACTTTTGTTTGATTGTCTCCTATTTATTTGTCTCATGTCAACTTAATTATTAGACTATTGCTGAGCACAAGTTCACGTGCCCAACACACAGTGATGCGAGAAAGGTTTCTTGAAAGGGCCATGAAAGGAGAATGGGCATCTTTTGCTCAGAAAACCCAAACTTCCAGATGGTTTTGGGGGAAGAAGTTTTATAAACAAGATTTAGGATGAAGGCTGCAGGATATATGACTTTTTTCTGATTGGTTGGTGGTGAGGTAAGAGGACCCTGTTCCAGGAATCTTGTACTCAGCCTGTAGTTACCGTTCTCCACCTGAGTGGGGGCCTTAGTTTCTACAGAAAAACTCAAAGTTATGTATATCCCTTGAGGAGGAACCAGGACCTTGCTTTATGGCTGCACTCTTGTCTCTT
Organism: Physeter macrocephalus; assembly: GCF_002837175.3. Taxonomy (NCBI): domain Eukaryota; kingdom Metazoa; phylum Chordata; class Mammalia; order Artiodactyla; family Physeteridae; genus Physeter; species Physeter macrocephalus. The sequence continues at coordinate 85,312,179 of NC_041214.2, read as the reverse complement.
GATTGCTCCTTCTTTGTTTCTGCATTCCCTTCCTTCCCTAATTAGAAACTGTCTGAATCTGCCCTTTGGAAATCAGGGAAGGTCTAGGAGGCTGAGGCTTTTTTCCTACAAACAAGAAATGGGGGATATAGAAAGGCTTTTGTACCAGGAGGGCCCCACAGCGTCCTGCTCCATTTCAAGGCCAGACAGAAGAACCTAGAAGAGTAGAGGAAAATTTCTTCCTCCTCGACACTGCCAAGACATTAGAACCATCTTGTCTAATGACCTTTTTGTTTAATTAATTTAACAAGAAAAATAGCCAGAAATAGAAATAGTTAAATAAATTATATTCCTACTAGCCATGAAAGTCTATGAGTTAGATCTCTTTGTCCTGATAAGGAACAATTTCCAATACATAGTGTCACATGAGAATAAAGGGGCAGAATACTGTGTAATCAAAATGCCACCATTGGTCCAAATTCATCACCCTGACCTGTTTTTTTGGCTTGTGTTAGCCTATTTGGTGTTTTAAAAATAATATTGAACTTGTTGCTGTTAAAGAGAAAAACCACAGGCCCCAAACAGTGTCACTTATGCTAAAGCCCATGATACCAAACCTAGATTTAACACCTAACCCAATGACGCCCTCCTGGGTACAAAAGCCTCTCTGTGCCCCTGTTTCTTGTTTATAGAAAAAGGCTTTAGTCTCCCCACCTTCTCTGAGTTCCACTTTGCAGACTCAAGCAATTACTAATTAGGGAAGTGAGGGAATACAGAAACAAAGGAAAAGAATAGTTCAGTGATAAAACAGAGTCATATTTCATCCTCAAGGTATACACATAACCATCTGATGCATATCTTTGAGTTGTTCTGCAGAAGCTAAGACCCTCACCCAGGTGGAGAATGGTGACTACATGCTGACCACAAGCAGTGAACCCCAGACTGGTTGCAACCAGAAGGTTGATGAATAAGATTCCTGAAACATCATCCTGTTACCTCACCACCAATCAGATTAAAGTTCACGAGCTGCAACCGTCAACCCAGATGTTGCTTTGAGAAACCTTCCTGGACGCCATCAGGGAGTTTGGGTCTTTTAAGCATGAGCTACCTGTTCTCCTTGCTTGGCACCCTGCAAATAAATGCTATACTTTCCTTCACCACAACCTGGTGTCAGTAGATTGGCTTTGTTGCACTGCGGGCAAGTGGACCCAAATTTTGTTTGGTAACAGTAACAACCTGGACTTGTGATGGGATCTGAAGTGAGGGGGTAGGGAACCAGTCTTGTGGAGCTGAGCCCCTAACCTGTAGGATCTGATGCTATCTCCAAGTAGATAGTGTCACAATTGAATTAAATTATAGAACACCCAGCTGGTGTCTGGAGAATCTGAAAATTGCTTGATGTGAGGGAACCATCCCAATCCCCACCACCCTCACTGACTTTTGGTGACTAGAAGTGTCAGAAGTAAAGCAGAGGATTCAGAGAGTATCAGGTGTAGACACAGGAGGACTCTTTTTCCTTTACAGGAAGGGTCTGGGGAAGGACTTGAGGATGGTGAGTCGTGAGTGGAAAGGAGAATTACTTTCACTGTAAATCCTTTTATACTCTGAATTTGTTAACATGTGTATTATTTACTTAAGGAAATAGATGTTAAAAATGTTTTTCTGGTCCAGAAGTCATGAAATAATTTTACTATTTTAAACTCTCAGGTTCAGATGGAAATTGAGCAGTGCACCAGTTAAAATTCCCAAAACATTTATTAATATATTTACCTGCAAAAAGGCATTTTTCAGAGAATCAGGGATCTTCAGAAAGGGAGATGTTAATGGAAACTGAAATATTTGCATTTGTTTTCTTAAGTTTTGTATTAAAATTTTTACAGTAGAAGTTTTGCCAAGTTCTTCCCGGGAGATGCCCCAGTTCCCTGACACTGCACTCTTCCTCTGTGGTTTCCTGGAGAGGGAAACTAGCTAAGTCACACATAACTGCACCATCAGGGTTATCAAACTCTTCCCACCCTTCAGAAAAGCATGTCATAATCCTCATCAACAAACATTTAAATGATTTCCTAAAAATCCTCGTTTGGATTTTATATATATATATATTATATATTATATATAATATATATATATATATACACATACACACACACACATATTTTTATATATATATGGATATATTTTTAAAAAAGAGTAAAACCCAGCCCTGCTCTCAAGTAACCATGGTCTGGCTAGGGAGACACATACCTAAAAAAGGTAAACAATGTTTACAAAGGTAAACAATGATTGAGTACATCCTGAGGACCTAGTAAGGGGTGGAAGTTCTGCTACAGGGAAGAACTATAGCTTAATCACGTGAGCTTAAGGAAGATAATTCTGGGAAAAAAAAAAACAGAAAAGGATGAATTTGTAAAGAGAGAGACTGAAAGTTGGGAAGGCTAGATGAGAAAGTCAAATGTGAGGGGTCTGAGCTAAGTACAGCAATGGGGATAGAGGTGAGAGATCATTTAAAAGGATATTTTTGAATATTTAAAGCAATGGAAAACTAAATGCAGAAACTAGGGACAGGAATCAAAGATGACTAGTATTTCAAGCTGTAGTGAATCAACAGTGCTAGTGATAGTCACAGATAAAGGGAAGCTAATTTGGAGTGGAGATATGATAATGCTGGTTTTGGATTGATGATTAATGCTGAGGCATTAATGAGTTATCTAGGTTGAAAAATCTATGAGGCTCTTAGAAATCAAGTCCTGGAATTCCAGAAGGAGGTAAGGCTTGCAATACAGATTTGAGAATTGTCTTTATAAAGGTGAAACTGAATACTTTTTAAAAAACTTTTTTATTTCTTGGCTGCTGCATGTGGGATCTTAATTCCCCTGCAGTGGAAATGTGGAGTCTTAACCATTGGACCTCCAGGGAAGTCCCAAACTGAATCACATTAACCTTTGGGAAACTGTGCAAGAACTTGACATTGTTTACAAATGATTAAATCCCCATTATTTTATAATGTTTATATTTTAAGACTAAAAGTATTACATGCAGTGAAATAATGCAAGAAAAAGAAATATAAGGCATAACATTTTCAAATGATTGTTCACATTGAAAACCTTAAGAAATCAATAAGAAAAAATAAGCCACTAGATATAATTAATGAGGTAAGAAGAGTCTCAGAATACAAGGTGAATATAAAAAAATAATTGTGTTGCTATATATTTGCAAAAACACCTGTGCAGATATCAGGTCCTAATCCTTGGAACTTGTAATTGTTACCTTATTTGGAAAAAGGGTCTTTGCAGATGTTATATTAAGGATCTTGAGATGGGAATAGTATAATATTTTAGATTATCCAGGTGGGCCCTAAATGCCAGTACATGTATCCTTACAAGAGGAAGATGTCACAGGTACACACAGAGGAGAAGGCAATGTGAAGATGGAGGCAGAGGTTGGAGGATCTCACCGATTAGAAAGAGACCATGCTGGCACCTTGATCTTGGACTGTCCAGCCTCCAGAACTACAAAAATGAATTTCTGTTCTTTATAAGCTACCCAGTTTATGGCATTTTGTTATAGCAGCCCTAATTGACTAAGGCACAACCCAATTAAAAATGGGCAAAAAAAATTCAAACAAACACTGAACAAAGGAAGATATATATAAATAACCAAAGAACACATAAATGAAGTGCACAATGTTATTAGTCATCAGGGAAAAGCAAATTAAAACCACAAGATACCAATATATCTCCACTAAGCTGCTAAAATGAAAAAGAATGACAATACCAAGTTTGATGAACTCTCAGGCACTGCTGATGGGTATGTAAAATGGTACAACCACTTTGGAAAAATATTTGACAGTTTCTTACAAAGCTAAACATACACCTCCCCTTTGGTCCAACAATTCCACTCTTAGGGATTTATCTAAGAGAAATAAAAACACATGTATGCAAAAAAGGCTTGTATAAAAACGTCCCAGCAGCTTTATTTGCAATAGCCAAGAACTGGAACCAAACCAAATGTTCATCAACACGAAAATGGATAAGCAAATTTATACAAGGAAATGCTACTCAACAACAAACAGGAATGAATTATCGATACAGGTAACAACATGAATGAGTCTAACAGACATGCTGAACTCAAAAGAGGATGTTTCATTCATGTGATGTTCTAGAACATGGAAAATGGGTGTTGGGAGTGGGAAAGGAACATTGGGGTACTTTCCAGGGAGATGAAAATGTTCATATGATAGGAGTCTGGATGACCTGGATGTATCCATTTATCAAAATGTACAGCTAAGATTTGTGCATTTCAAATTTCAGATACGTACATTTACATTTTACATAAATCTGTAAAAAATAATTGAGTGAGGAAGGTTGAAGCAGAGAGATTAGATGCAACAAGAATAACAAAATGTTGATAATTATGGAAGCTGGGTGGTGGGTATGAGTCATTATATATACACACAATTCATTTATATACTTTTCTGTTCACTTTGTATGTGTTTAAAATTTTTCATTATAAAAGTTTTAAACTGTATCATATGATTCTTGTAAAAATAATACAAGAAGGGAAATGAAATGCATTTGACAAGCAGTCTCATCAGTGTAAAAATGAGGAGCAGAGAATGACTATGAAAGGCAAATAGCCTACGTACTGTGTAGAAGTTATTCCAGCTGTATTAGTTTCCTATGGCTGCTGTAATAAATTACTCCAAACAATTCTGGAGGTCAGAAGTAAGAAATGGGTCTCACTGGGCTAAAAACAAAATGTCTATAGTGCTGGATTCTTTCTGGGGGATCTAGGGAAGAATCCATTTTGCCTGTTGGTTTTGCCTTTTCCAGCTTTTAGCGGCTGCCCTCATTCCTTGGCTCTGGCTCATTTCTGCCTTTAAAGCCAGCAGTAGCTGCCTGAATCTTCCTAACAGAGCATCACTCTGACACTAACTCTTCTCCCTCTTCCACATTTAGGGACCCTTGTGATTACATTTGTCCCACCCATATAATCTAGAATTATCTTCCTATTTTAAAGTCAAATGATTAACAACTTTAGTTTCAACTGCATCCTTAATTCCCCTTTGCCATATTCACAAGTTCCAGGGATTAGGATGTGGACTTCTTTGCAGGAGGCATTATCCTGCTTACTAGACAGCTCCATTTAAGTTCTTTTGACTGATCTCTCTCTGATACTAAGGGGTGTGTGTGTGTGTGTGTGTGTGTGTGTGTGTGTGTGTGTGTGTCTGAAGTATCAAGTTTATCCCACCCAGCCACACCTGGGAATAGCTGTAGTTTTAAAATTGTACTTCTAATCTTTGTTTTCATATTTATCATTTTCTTATTTTTAATGATTTTTATACATTTGTCATTTTTTTCCTGCTGTCTAAAAAAAAATCTCAAATTTGCATTCCATGTCCACAAATGTCATTTTCTGCAGTGGTACTGTTGCCTTTCCTGCCTTCTAAGTACTTTTAAATATTCTTCTGCCTTGTAAATCTTGTTATATTTCCCTCACTTATCTTTATTGCTTTCTCTGCCTGTACCTTAGAGGTCAAGTTTTTTCATTATCTTAAAGATGCAAAATTATTGTCTAAATTTTTTTCTTGTCCCTATAGTAAATAAACTCATAGACAGTAAAATCATAGATATGATCTTCCTCTGGATTTTCTATTACGACTATTGTGATTACTATCACCAGTGGACACTCATTGAATGTGCTAGGCACCATGCTCCCTCCTTACATATATCTCCCTCCATTCTTTTCTATAATATTTTTTTCACAGGCTTCATTTTGTGTTTTCTTCCTTGCTCTTCTAGGCCAGCGGGTTTACTTTGTTTTCTATCACAAAGTGTGTATTAACCAATGACTAAAATCTCTAATTCTGCTGCATATATCTTGTACTTAGTGGTTATTCCTCTATAATTCTGGCTAAAGTTTTGTTTTTCTTTTGTCACTGTTATAAATTTTCATATTTTTGTTGCATTTTCACAGGTATTTTAGTAATTAATTAGAAATAAACTGCACCAAGGACGGATAGTCAAATATAGACCTTACTGGCTGAGAAAATGTGGCTCCCTTGTAGATATTCAAACTGAAGCCTTGCTTTAGTTGAACAAACTGTGAGGTGGAATACATTTTTGAAAATTGAATTTATACTATTTTTCCCAGACTTCTATTTTCCTTTTACCATTGAAAAGGCAGGCAGCTTTTGTAATTTCCTTGCCTCACATAGGAGGAAGGAAGTATGGGGAATTCAAAGGCCCTCCTGGTGAAAGCTTTCTATGAAAGCTTAAGTCCAGTGTTAGGATTTTGCGAGGAGGCCTGGAGTAGAGAAAGGGCCTTGGAAAAGCAAAAGTTGGACTGTAGAGATTCCTAGAGTTGAAGCAAAAGTTGGAGGGTAGACATCCTAGAGGCCAGACAGAGGAGAATGTTCTCCCCTAACTACCTGTCCTGTACTTGGGAGAGATTAAGACCTCTGAGGGGTCTCAGCTGCCGTAAAATTCCACCTAAGGCATGATCAGAAACAACAGATCAATCAGATTCAAAGGGATCATGAAGACTAGGAATTTGGGTGAACTCCAGAAATTACCTATGACCATTAATTGTACAGAACTATTTTCTACACATATAGTTATTTATTATGTCTATTACATCCGTCTGGTGGAAATACTATATAATAGTGTGCTACTGTGTATCTCTTCCCAGCTCTGCATTCAGTGACATCTTGTTGGTAGTTTGTAATTAGTTTACCCCTAATTAAAAATACTACTACGACCACCACAGAAATCAGCAAACTCTACCAATCAAGGCTTGATTTATTATTTTGTTGACTGTTTAGTCTTAAGAAAGTGATGGAGAAATGGTAATACTGTAGGTTCAATTTAAAAGTGTGTTGTATCTGTGCCTGTTCCACTGTGAATAGCACAGAACATTGAGGAAATATTCTTCCAGTATTTAAAAGTCTGTTATCTGATTCATGAAAGAAGTCTTGAACATCATCATGGATGATTCAGGTTCTGACATACGTCTTTGTTGTTTCACATTTCTCTTACTTGTTAATGTATAGAGAATATCAACTTATATTCATGTCAGATGTAAACTCATAGGCCAGTGATGTGAGCAACTTCTTTAGTATCTTTGGTAATTGATAATAAGTTCTTTAGTATCGATAGTAATCAAAATAATCAAGCACTTATTCCTAGTAAAGTTTATAATGATACTATGCATATGGATGCATACTTTTTTGGTAGAGCTAGTTGCTAAACATTTCCTAGGACAACACTGGTGTGTACATGTATGCTTGAGTAACACACTACTTCTCTTCTTCTACCTTTCCATAATTGAAAGCTTGTGCCATTTAGTTTTTTTCTTTGTTTTGACGTTTCCTATATCTCTGACCACTTATATGGCCATGTCCTCATTTTTAAAAAAAATAAATAAATTTATTTATTTATTTATTTATTTACTTATTTATTTTTGGCTGTGTTGGGTCTTCATTGCTGCTCATGGGCTTTCTCTAGTTGCGGCGAGTGGGGGCTACTCTTTGTTGCGGTGCACGGGCTTCTCATTGCTGTGGCTTCTCTTTGTTGTGGAGTACGGGCTCTAGGCGCGCGGGCTTCAGTAGTTGTGCCATGCAGCCTCAGTAGTTGTGGCTCACAGGCTCTAGAGCACAGGCTCAGTAGTTGTGGGGCACGGGCTTAGTTTCTTCACGGCATGTGGGATCTTCCTGGACCAGGGATTGATCCCACGTCCCCTGCATTGGCAGGAGGATTCTTGACCACTGCGCCACCAGGAAAGTCCCTGGCCATGTCCTCTTTTGGCCCAATGTCATGTCCAAAGCCTGCAGAATATCCCTTTCTCCACTCCTCAGGTTCTGAAGTTTCTTACCCCTGCTTAGAGGTATTTTTCTCTACACTTTGGAACATTTCCTCCTTGCTTCCCTTTTAGATCAATAACATGTCCTCTACCACCACCCTATTCCCAAGTGTGGCCTGTTCAAGAAATAAAACATTTACTTGCCTTTGAGTAACACTGCATGGTAATCCATTCTTGTACTATCTGCACCAGATGCCTTTCCAGCTTGCCAGCATCCTCCTCAGCAGGAGAAGATTGAACTGTGTGCCTTGAAGAGGAACTAGTTCTCACATCCTTCTTGCTGTTGACAGCCTCCTCACTCCCTCATACCTTGAGTGGTCTTAGTTTCCTTTATAGTGGGAAGGACCAAGATGAGCAGTTGACACAGCAGCCCACTACAACTGCTATAATCCTGATCTGGTTTACAAACACCACCAGAAGAGTGAGATCCACCATCTCCCAGCCTGGAGACCCACTTTAGCAGCAATGGTGCTTGCATTTAGAGAAGGCAAAAAAAATCTGCATACAGTGATTCATTTACAGGGGTACACCAGAAGGAGAGATAATAGGAATGCACAGCCCCCAAGAAGTTCTTAACAAGCAGGATTAGATTTACCTATTTGTATTAAAGAAACACAAATTAGAACCTCTTCTTCCTTTGTTTCCTTTACTCTACCCAGCTTGCCATTTTGTTCCCTCCTTGGGGATGGGTGAGATTTAGATGAGCAGAAAGGATGGGGGAAGAAATACTGTAAGGATGTGTGTGATGAATATGGGGGTCAATGGCCATTGTAGGCTTGTACTTCTGCATCATTCTACTACCATGACGTTACAATACCTGTTAATATGTCTATCTCATCACAAAATGAGTTAATACATATGAAGCATTTAAAGCAGTGCCTGGTACATAGTAAGCACTTAATAATTCTATTAGTTGAGATAGGATGGGATAATCTTCTCTAGAAGATAAGCTCCCACATCTCAAGGACTTAATCACCATAGAGTTATTCCCTCCTCACATGATAGTCTGATGTGCACTGGTTGGGGTGGGTGTCTCTCCTGAAGGCAGCTGACTTGGACACCCAGGGTGCTTCCCACCTGAGCCTATACCATCTGAAACACGTGACCTTCAAGGTCACTTTGGTGAGCATGGAGGATTGTCTGGTATGATTTTTTGTTTGTTCATTTGTTTGTTTGTTTTTGTGGTACGCGGGCCTCTCACTGTTGTGGCCTCTCCCGTTGGGGAGCACAGGCTCCGGACATGCAGGCTCAGCGGCCATGGCTCACGGGCCCAGCCGCTCCGTGGCATGTGGGATCTTCCCGGACCGGGGCACGAACCCGTGTCTCCTGTATCGGCAGGCGGACTCTCAACCACTGCACCACCAGGGAAGCCCTGTCTGGTATGATTTTTAAGGGCTAGAAATGACTTGAGAGTGTGACCACTAGTGGTCAATAGGGTCAAAGTTCACTTCTGCCCACATTCTATTGGCCAGAACCTAGTCCTACAGCCAATATAACCACCAGTAAAGCTGAGAACTACAGAGGAGAAGGTGGACAGTTATTCTGACTGCCTGTCTCTCCTGTTATAAGCATTAGCTATAACAATAACAATGTAATTATTCTCTAAGAATGAGATATTTTCTTCTATTTAAGTATTACTATCTATATTTCCATTGAACTTACAGTTTTAGATTACTTCTTATGTCCATCTGTTTCTAAAACACCATGAAACCTACTTTTATTTTATTTATTTATTTTAAAAAATATTTATTTATTTTATTATTTATTTATTTTGGCTGCACTGGGTCTTAGTTGTGGCACGTGGGATCTTCACTGCAGCATGTGGGATCTTTTAGTTGTGGCATGCGGGATCTTTTAGTTGCGGCATGCGGACTCTTAGTTGCAGGGTGCGTGTGGGATCTAGTTCCCCGACCAGGGATTGAATCCCGGCCCCCTGCATTGGGAGTGTGGATACTTACCCACTGGACCACCAGGGAAGTCCTCCTACTTTTATTTTATTATTTATTTATTTTGGCTGCACTGGGTCTTAGTTGTGGCACGTGGGATCTTCACTGCAGCATGTGGGATCTTTTAGTTGCGGCATGCGGACTCTTAGTTGCAGGGTGCGTGTGGGATCTAGTTCCCCGACCAGGGATTGAATCCCGGCCCCCTGCATTGGGAGTGTGGATACTTACCCACTGGACCACCAGGGAAGTCCTCCTACTTTTATTTTATTCTCCATAATGGGAGAGTAACCTAATTTTATTCTCCATAACAGGAGAACCACTGTATTGGCAGAGATTGAATTTCCCAGACACCAGCTAAATGAGGGCTCAGTTAAAATTCAGTTGATTTAAAGAAATGCAATATTTATCACACAGCTAAGTTTACAGTCTGAGATTCATACCTGCTCCATTAAAATATACACTCTATGTAGAGAGACTGAAATAGATTGAAGTATTTTTAACTTTTAGGATTGTTCTATGGGACTGTTAATAAGGCCTGGCTCTTTTAAGAGCCCTGGAAGAAAGGTTATTGTGAAGTGCAGCCTTCTACATGCTCGGTTGCATCTTCGAGATCTGTTTGATAAAGGATTGGACTTGGAAATTAATCCCACTGCATCAGCCAAAAAGACATGAGAAAGACTGTGCTTTAGTGCTTACCTTCCAGTTACCTCAGGACACTGGGTTTACAGCTACCAGTGCTACCAATGAGCAGTGTAGACCGTATGATTTCCATGTTCTATTCTACCAATGAGCAGTGAAGACCATATGACTTCCATGTTCTATTCTACCAATGAGCAGTGTAGACTATATGATTTCCATGTTCTATTCTTAGGAGTTCAGAGAAATATGTTAATTTTCTCCAGGTCACACAGTAATTTGGATATGTATGGTATATTAAGGGCTCAATTTGCAAACCATTTGCTTGGAAGAATAATGGAAGAGAAAACTGAAAAGTAGGTTTAGAGGAGATCACAGAGTGTTTTGAAGATGTCAAATTATATTTGGATATTTTTATTTTGGCAAAAGGACTTACGTGTAATATCTTTGTGGGGAAGCACCATGATCCAAATGGTGCTCTATGGAGGTTAATCTTCCAGTGGAGAGTAAGATTCGTTAAAGGTGGGAGACTGAAAACAGAGAGCCAGTTAGGAGGAAGTGTAATTATCCAAATGTGTTCTGACTTGGATTATGATTATGGGGTCAAAGATGGCAATGAGGGCTTCCCTGGTGGTGCAGTGGTTGGGAGTCCGCCTGCCGATGCAGGGGACACGGGTTCGTGCCCCGGTCCGGGAGGATCCCACATGCCGTGGAGCGGCTGGGCTCGTGGGCCATGGCCGCTGGGCCTGCGTGTCCGGGGCCTGTGCTCCGCGACGGAAGAGGCCACAGCAGTGAGAGGCCCGCATACCACAACAAAAACAAACAAACAAAAAAGATGGCAATGAAGCTTTAAGCCCAAATGGCTGAGTTTTCATTTTTTAAATGTTGAGGCTGAAAGACATTTATATATTTTTAAAATAAACTTCTTTGTTGTTTCTTTTTCCCTTCCTCTATTGAAGCATCCATCCTATCATAATTTCTAGTACATCCATACTTCCTTCATTCCATCAGTGTCTGTGCCATTATGGGAGCCCCACTGTTTCCACGGACCGGCTCTGCAGTATGCTTTTCCGAAAAGAACAAGCCATGTTCCCAGGCTCTTCCAGAGATTCTATGAGCTGCTCACTATTGCTCGATACATTTCTTTCCCGCTCAATTTCCCCAGAGTTAGTTTCTGTTACTTGCAAATAAGAACCATAACTAATTCAGTTTTCTTATTTGATGCCATAACCCAGATGTTGAATAGAACAATCCTGCCCTGATAATTTAGATAAGATTGATTCAAATTATATTCCATGGATTGTAGAAAGTCTGACATCTTCTCCAAGATTTCTATAAATTCTGTGGGAGACTCAGGTTCTCATGGACACATCTGACTCAGAGCTTTTGTGTCCCCTAAATCAGGATTTCTCAACCCTGGGACTATTGACATTTTAGGTGGGACAGTTCTTTATTGTGGGTGGCTGTCTAGTACATTGTAGGAATTTTTGGCAGCATCCCCAGAATCTGCCCACCCAGTGCCAGTCTGAATGTCATGACTGCCTTGTCCCTAGTCATGACAATTAAAAGTGTCTCCGGACAATACTAAAAGTTCCCTGGAGGGCAAAATCACTCCCTATTGGGAACCACTATCCTAAAGTAATTCAGTGTAGGAACTGGTCCCTGTTGTCTCTGTTCTCACCAAGTCTGTGTGAGTGTGGCACTCAGACATTTTTCTCAATTTCCACCATTAAAAAAAAAAAATGAAACCAAAGGTCTCTAATACTGGTAGCACATTTGATGGAAGTTCTGCAGAAATGGAGAGATTTTCATCACAAATATGGAACCAAATCAAATTTCTTAGATGCTCATGTTTTTAAAGTCTTTCAGTCATTTCTGCAACTTGGGTTCTAACTTCCAGCCACATTACTTGCCCCTCTTCTGTTTCTCTTCCCTTATCACTATGTACTTCTCTATTCTTGCTCTTCCCTGCCTCCAAATTCCCGTCCATTTTCAATTCAAAGTGGTTTAGTTATATCTTTTTATTTCTCTGTACCAACTAATCCCCTTAGGTTCTCACCTTCTAGTCCTAACTGGCTTATCAAGGTATTTTCCTAAACAAAAAAGCCCATTCCCTCACAGAAATTCTGGAACATGTTATGAAGATAATTCCTACTATAGCTCCTCCTAGTGAGCTACAGTAGTATTAGGTCCCTCTTATTGGGGGAAATCTGTTCTAATTATCCATTACAGCATAAAAACTACCCAAAATTTAGTGGCTTAAAATAACCACCATTTCATTCTATCTCTCTCCAAATGCATACTCTGTGGTTAGTTTGGGCTCCTTGCAGCAGAGTATTTATTCTAAGACTAGTTTACCTTTCTTATTGTGTCTCAGGGCTCCTAAAGAAAGGTCTCCTCCTGACAGAAATGGAAGCTGCCAGTGTTTTAAAGCCTCACCCCTCAGTGTCACTTCTGCCATATCTGTCAAAGTAGTCACAGAGCCTGTCAGATTCAAGTAAATGTGTCATCATCTTTATTACCATAGTAAATCCTCTGGCCACAAATTTTGACATTACTTCTTCATGCAAATTACCCTGTTTCCCTCCCAGGACCCCAAAATGTCTCATCTTATTAGAGCATCAGACTCAGACTTGAGGTCTAGGTTTTAGATAGATGAGAGAAATAGGAAAAGAGCTAAGAGAGCTTGGTGCTCTGAAAGCCGAGGAAAGGAGAGGGTTTCAAGAAGAGAGTGGTCAATAGGGTCAAAGATCATGTAACACAGAGATTGAGGAGAGGAGATTCTTGAGTGAGGCCAGCAGAAGGTTTGGGTCCCTTCCTCTACCTCCTTCACTGTGGGTGGTGATGATGGGCGTCAGAGACCTTGCTCACTGATTTATTTTTATATAGCATTTTCTTTTTCTAATGATATGAAACATGTTCCTTCTAGGCATTTGGGAAATATGGGGGAAAATGTATAGACAACCACTAAAACCTTCTGTTGAAATGATTTTTCTAGTCTTTTTTTTTTTCTTTTTGCGGTACGCGGGCCTCTCACTGTTGTGGCCTCTCCCGTTGCGGGGCACAGTAATGATATGAAACATGTTCCTTCTAGGCATTTGGGAAATATGGGGGAAAATGTATAGACAACCACTAAAACCTTCTGTTGAAATGATTTTTCTAGTCTTTTTTTTTTTCTTTTTGCGGTACGCGGGCCTCTCACTGTTGTGGCCTCTCCCGTTGCGGAGCACAGGCTCCGGAAGCGCAGGCTCAGCGGCCATGGCTCACGGGCCCAGCCGCTCTGTGGCATGTGGGATCTTCCCGGACCGGGGCATGAACCAACGTCCCCTGCATCGGCAGGCGGACTCTCAACCACTGTGCCACCAGGGAAGCCCTGATTTTTCTATTCTTTATATAAATATGTATGCTTATGTGCACACATATATGTTTGTCTATGTGTACGTATATTCATTCCTTTTTACTCGCATCCTTTCTTCGATTGTTCAGTCACCAGCAAAACTTCTCTATGGGCACTCAGCGTAAGGTTACAATAGGAAAGCAAAGAGAAAGAAATGAGACAATGATCAGTACTTAAGTTTTCAAAATAGACTTGAAATTCCCAGAAAATACTTTACTTAGACAAAAAGGATTTCTGAGTCTTAAAGTCTGACTTTTGTGTACAAAGGCTAAATTTCATTTTATAAATAATAGACTTTGGAAGAATGAATGATGTAAGATCCAGTTTTCAAATCCACTTTATCATGGATTTGCTAAACATTGCACAGCTGAGGAAGGAGAGATTTGGGAAGTATGATTGAGTTCGGTGTGGTGTAGGTACCGGAGACACTCCCATACCTTGTGAACTGATAGACGTCTCAGAGCAGTGCTGCTGGGGACCTCAAGCAGAGACCTGGATCCTGACTCCTGGGGAAATCTGAAGGGACAGTGACATTGACAGAGAAGTCCTGCATACTGACACGTCACAGAAGTCGTGGAGAAGTGGATGAAGTAGGAAAAGCCTAGCCAGGGACCCCACGTTGCCTGTGGCCCAGGAGGCTTGGGAAAATACCCTAGAGTTTCATTTGCCCCAATGTGTGGAGAACGGCTGAGAGGACGCTGAGGTACAAACCGTGGTGGAGCCACAGATATCTCACCGGAGGCAAGCCTAGTAAATGCAGACGACCAAGTTAACAAATGATGACTCAGCGGATGCCAGTGAGGGACAGAGAACAGCGAAGGCTAGTCTTTCTGCGCTCTGTGACACCAACATCCTGGGAATGGAATCTAACGGAAGTAAGAGGGAAATGCTTAACTGATTGTTTAAATACAAAGTACTTGGGAATATCCCAGGGTGACTTAGCTACTTCTCAGTTGACTAGATTCATTTCCTGCCATCAGGCAAAATGAGGGAATAAAAGAAAAATCAAGTTGAGATATAAAAAAAATAAAGTTACATTTTCTGCATGCTGTGACCTAAGAAATATGTATTGTCGTTTACGTGTGTATGTGTATATATGGTCATCTACGTTATTCCCTAAAGTTTTGATCACACTGTTATAGAGTTTTACTAAACATTTTATCATGAGCAGTTTAACCATGTCATTAAATATCCTTGGACATGTTTTTACTGACTGCATGATAAATCCATTGTATGGGTATAGTTTTCCTTCCCCTTCCTTCTTTCCTCCATTTCTTCATTTCTTCTATCCTTCTTTCCTTCCTTCCTTTCCCTGTCCCTTCCTTCCTTCCTTCCATAATTCCCTGATTGTTAGAGACTTTGTTTCTAATTTTTTACTGTTATATGAAACATTTTTTTAACAGTTTAAATCTTTTCCTATAACTTTAATTACTTTTTGGGGAACAATTTCCAAAAGTGAAATTACTGGGTAAAGGTATATAAACATTTTTAAGGCTTCCTATTCACATCGTCCAACAGCCCTCCCGCCTAGCCATACCTTTTACATTCCCATCAGCTGATTCCTTCATGTGGATGTCCCTTTTTTCAGAGACCACTCAGGAGGGTAAAGTTTTATGTATATGAGCAAAGTGGGGTACGGTCCAACAGGTTAAGGGCTCTGAGTATAGTGTGACTTTTATCTAGGCTTTGAAACGTCAAACTTGGAGCGTGAAGGCTTTCCTTTGACACAAAATATAGATTAAATATTAATCCACTAGAGGGCAGAGCTATCCCACTAAAGCAAGGTTTTTCGGGAAAATCCAAGCCAGTTTATGCCATCAATTTAGATCTAAATCCTGACATTGTCATCAAGGTGGCTTCAATTATTTTAACGAGGTGATAAAGGCTGGGCTGATATATATTTAAAATAAGCAGCTTCCAGTTACTCTAACAAACACATTGTATTCACACTGCTCTTTAAAGAATGAACTTTTACTTTTAGAATAGTTTTAGATTTGCAGGAAAATTGTGAAAATCCTATAGAGTTCCCATATGTCCCAAACCCAGCTTCCCCTATTGTTAACATCTGGCATTAGTATGGTACATTTATCACAACTAATGAACCAGTATTGACACATTATTAGTAACTAACGTCTGTAATTTATTCAAGTTTTCTTCGTTTTAACCAAATGTTCTTGATTTGTTCCAGGATACCACATTACACATAGTTGTCATGTCTCCTTAGGCTCCTCTTGGCTGTGACAGTTTCTCAGACTTTCTTTGTTTTGATGACCTGGACAGTTTTGAGGAGTACTGGTTAGGTATTTCGTACATTATCTGTCTATGGGGATCTGGTCAACTTTTTTTTCTCATTATTAGGCTGGTATTATGAGTTTGAGAGAAGAATATCACAGAGGTAAAGTGCCATTCTTATCTCATCATTAAGGGTACATACTAGCACCATGATTTAGGACTGTTAATGTTGACCTTGATCACCTGGCTGGGCTAGTGTTTATCAGGCTTCTCCAGTGCGAAGTTACTCTTTCGACCCCTTCCCATGCGGTGCTTTGTGGAAGGCAGTCCCTATGAGCAGCCCACACTTAAGGAGTAGGGAGTTATGTAACCCTCCTGGAGGGGGCAGTATCTACATACATTATTTGGATTCTTCTGCTTAGGAGATTTGTCTCTTCTCTCCCAGTTATTTATTTACTCGATCCTTTGTTTATATCAGTGTGGACTCATGGATAGTTATTTTATCCTTTGGGTTATAATCCAAATCCAATTTTAAAATTTTGTTGCTCAGACTGTTTTGGCCCTTGAGAACTCTTTCATTTTCTCCAGTGCCATTTTGATATACCCCCATAACTGTTCTTTTTGTCTTTGTTTTTGTGAACACTTCTTACCTTTCTGGCCCTAAAAGAGGCTCCAAGCTCATCTTTCATATTTGCTGCCCTAGTCCTGGAATCAGCCTTTTTTTTTTTTTTTTTTCCCAAGGAGCCCTGGTCCCTTTTGTTGGAGAATGGTGTTAGAAACAAAGATCAGGGTGCTAGCTTTATGTTCACTTAGCTATACATTTTGTATAATTTTATTCTTCCAACTGCCCTGTAAAGTTATTAGTCCTATTTTATGGATGAGCTTTCTTCACAGCCATGAAAAATCTCCCCCAGCTAGTAGTAGACCCTGGCCTCACGTCCAGATTTGAGGTGACTACAAATTCATGTTCCTTTCAATATGCCCAGAAATACGGCTAAAGTGGAAGAGGAGTATACGTTATTCCCTGCAATTGGATGAAAGATTTTGCCTTTACTTTTGTTTCCCCCCAGAGAAAGAATTTGTCTTGGAGTCCATTGTTTGCTGAAGCTCTCTGGCAGTCAGAGGAAAGTGGTGATCCTTCTGGTGCCCCTAATTTACTGAGGGAGCCACCATGGACCCAGAACCTCAGATGGGCTGTCCTGACCTGGCTCACAAGATTAGAGGGAGGGGAGCCTTCCTGGAGGACCCTGGGCAGGCTTTGAACAGGACCGGAGCCAATCCGATTTGGAGAGGCAGCGGCTGGTGGGGAGGAAAGAAACAAAGAACGTCACTGAGATGAAAAATACTTTAAGAAGGAAATATTCTGGCAGGAAAGAGAAGGCCTAATGCATGGTAGCTAAATTTCCATTTCTCTGGGCAGTTTAGGAGCTTCGGTACCTCCTTAATGAGGATAAATTTCCTGCCACCAAGTGAGGCGCACAGGTTTTTTATTTGGATATCTTCTGTGTAATTGGAATAAACTTGAATTACATTTCCAGTTCCTTATCTTTGGTAATATTAACTGCTAGCAGATGGGCCCCATCAAAGAGGCTGACACTGTAAAGTTCTCACTGGGGGCGAGCAAGAGACTTGGACTCTAGTAGCAGTTAACTAGAACTTGAAGAAATTATGCTGTAGCCAAAAATATTCTTAATAACATTTACTTTTTCTGATTATGACATTAAAGCGTGTTTACTGTGGAAAATTAGACGATACAGACAAGCAAATAAAGGAACGAATTCTCCAACTTAGAGATATTTACTCTTAGATTTTTGTTGTCTTTCTCCTTTATTTTTTCTTGTCTATGCATCCATGGATAATATCAGGCTCATGTTGCATGTAAAAATTTACATCTTGGTTTTCACTTAATATTTGATTACCTGTTTCATCTTATTAAGTATTCCTGAAAAATCTGATATCTCATGGATATATGATATTACATCATATTGGATTTATTCAGTTTGAAATATACTGTGATAAATTTTTGTATATGTACATTTTGAATATAGCCAAGATTATTCCCTTAGGAAAAATTTCTGGAAGTGGAATAGAGTGGTGATAATAAAAGTATGTGTTCCAGAGAGTTGATGTCAGGAAAATGAGATCAGATGAATTAAACCACTCACAACAGTGTTTGCTACATGGCAAGCATTCAATGAATGTTAGGTATGATTGTTGAAAATATATTCTACTTGATAAATATTAACAAATAATCTTCCAGAAGACTCCTTTTCATTCTTAACATAAGCATGTCATTAAATATTTTAACAGTAA
Organism: Physeter macrocephalus; assembly: GCF_002837175.3. Lineage (NCBI taxonomy): Eukaryota > Metazoa > Chordata > Mammalia > Artiodactyla > Physeteridae > Physeter > Physeter macrocephalus. Next base: position 85,293,816 of record NC_041214.2, on the reverse strand, counting down.
TTGAAAATATTGTGAACCACAACTCTAAGCTTTGTGATGACATCTGGGGTAAGAGACGGGGTTTTGGCATAAGGGAATTGAAAAAATTAGCAATAGGCCTTCCAAAGAGTGGTTTAAAGGGTTGAGAAATACCGTGGAAAGGAATGGTGAGGCAAATGTCACCACCGCATCTGATGGAAGTGTGACCAGGGCTCACGCTGCGATAGTGTGTGTGTGTGCGTGCATGTGTGTGTATATGCGTATGTGACATTGTGGGTCTAGAGGCAAAGAGATGCAAGGCTCTTGTGATGCCTAATGTCTTCCTGGGGCTGGGGTCCCCAGCAGATCAAGAGTGGGGCTGTGGACCCAGGAGCAGTCACAGATTATTGAGGGCAGAATACAGGCTGAGTGGGGTCACCAGTGCTTTGAAGAAGGAGGCAGGCCAGCTGCTGTCCAGATTGGGATGGAATATTCTGTTGTGGAGAAGGTATAAGCTGGAGACCATCTATTCTATCATAGGGGTTAAAAAGATCAAAGCAAAGAAAATCCTGGCAAGATCATCTGACTCTGAATTCCACTCATTTAAAAAGCTGGGGTTGGGACTTCCCTGGTGGTCCAGGAGTTAAGACTCTGCACTCCCAAAGCAGGAGGCAAGGGTTTGATCCCTGGCCAGGGAACTAGATCCCACATGCCATACGGCCAAAAAAAAAAAAAGAAAAAAAAGCTGGGGTTGCCCACTTCATACAGTGAGGCTGACAAAAGTCGGTTGGGATTCTCCCTCTCTGCAGTGCTCTCTGATGGCCTTTCTAAAGTCCCTGAAAACCCACCACCCTGAATCTGCCCTCCTAGGCCTGGCAGGAGGCCTTCTGTGAAGTCCTTAGGGGGCTCCTGCGCAAATTTTTGCCACATTGACTCTGTGCTAAGCACTTTATATGCATTATCTCACCTGACTTCTTATCAACTACAAGAGATTTTTTAGAGGTTAAGGAATTTTTTTAAAACATGTTTATTGGAGTATAATTGCTTTACATGGTGTGTTAGTTTCTGCTGTATAGTAAAGTGAATCAACTATAATTATACATATATCCCCATATCCCCTCCTTCTTGCATCTCCCACCCACCCTCCCTATCCCACCCCTCCAGGTGGACACAAAGCACGGAGCTGATCTCCCTGTGCTATGTGGCTGCTTCCCACTAGCTAGCTATTTTACATTTGGTAGTGTATATATGTCCCTGCCACTCTCTCACTTCATCACAGCGTACCCTTCCCCCTCCCCTTGTCCTCAAGTCCATTCACTACGTCTGCGTCTTTATTCCTGTCCTGCCCCTAGGTTCTTCAGAACAATTTTTTTTTTTTTTACATTCCATATATATGTGTTAGCATACGGTATTTGTTTTTCTCTTTCTGACTTAACTTCACTCTATATGACAGACCCTAGGTCCATCCACCTCACTACAAATAACTCAATTTCATTTCCTTTAATGCCTGAGTAATATTCCATTATATATAGGTGCCACATCTTCTTTAACCATTCATCTGTTGATGGACATTTAGGTTGCTTCCATGTCCTGGCTATTGTAAATAGAGCTGCAATGAATATTGTGGTACATGACTCTTTTTGAATTATGGTTTTCTCAGGGTATATGCCCAGTAGTGGGATTGCTGGGTTGTATGGTAGTTCTATTTTTAGTTTTTTAAGGAACCTCCATACTGTTCTCCA
>NC_041214.2:85291466-85291934 GCF_002837175.3 Physeter macrocephalus | reverse complement strand
TGTGCAAAAGCTTTTCAGTTTCATTAGGTCCCATTTGTTTATTTTTGTTTTTATTTCCATTTCTCTAGGAGGTGGGTCAAAAAGGATCTTGCTGTGATTTATGTCATAGAGTGTTCTGCCTACGTTTTCCTCTAAGAGTTTTATAGCGTCTGGCCTTACATTTAGGTCTTTAATCCATTTTGAGTTTATTTTTGTGTATGGTGTTAGGGAGTGTTCTAATTTCATTCTTTTACATGTAGCTATCCAGCTTTCCCAGCACCACGTACTAAAGAGGCTATCTTATCTCCATTGTATATTCTTGCCTCCTTTATCAAAGATAAGGTAACCATATATGCATGGGTTTATCCTTGGGCTTTCTATCCTGTTCCATTGATCTACATTTCTGTTTTGGTGCCAGTACCATACTGTCTTGCTTACTGTAGCTTTGTAGTATAGTCTGAAGCCAGGGAGCCTGATTCCTCCAGCTCC
>NC_041214.2:85288954-85290979 GCF_002837175.3 Physeter macrocephalus | reverse complement strand
TTAGGGACTGTTCTAATTTCATACTTTTACATGTACCTATCCAGTTTTCCCAGCACCACTTATTGAAGAGGCTGTCTTTTCTCCACTGTATATTCTTGCCTCCTTTATCAAAGATAAGGTGACCATATGTGTGTGGTTTTATCTCTAGGCTTTCTATCCTGGTCCATTGATCTATATTTCTGGTTTTGTGCCAGTACCATACTGTCTTGATTACTATAGCTTTGTAGTATATTCTGAAGTCAGGGAGCCTGATTCCTCCAGCTCCGTTTTTCTTTCTCAAGATTGCTTTGGCTATTCGGGGTCTTTTGTGTTTCCATACAATTTGTGAAATTTTTTGTTCTAGTTCTGTGAAAAATGCCATTGGTAGTTTGATAGGGATTGCATTGAATCTGTAGATTACTTTGGGTAGTATAGTCATTTTCACAATGTTGATTCTTCCAATCCAAGAACATGGTATATCTCTCCATCTATTTGTATAACGTTTAATTTCTTTCATCAGTGTCTTATAGTTTTCTGAGTACAGGTCTTTTGTCTCCTTAGGTAGGTTTATTCCTAGGTATTTTATTCTTTTTGTTGCAATGGTAAATGGGTAATGGGAGTGTTCCTTAATTTCTCCTTCTGATCTCTCATTGTTAGTGTATAGGAATGCAAGAGATTTCTCTGCAGTAATTCTGTATCTTGCTACATTACCAAATTCATTGATTAGCTCTAGTAGTTTTCTGGTAGCATTTTTAGGATTCTCTATGTATAGTATCATGTCATCTGCAAACAGTGACAGTTTTACTTCTTCTTTTCCAATTTAGATTCCTTTTATTTCTTTTTCTTCTCTGATTGCAGTGGCTAAGAGTTCCAAAACTATGTGGAATAGTAGTGGTGAGAGTGGGCAACCTTGTCTTGTTGCTGATCTTAAAGGAAATGACTTCAGTTTTTCACCATTGAGAATGATGTTGGCTGTGGGTTTGCCTTTATTATGCTGAGGTAAGTTCCCTCTTTGCCTACTTTCTGGAAAGTTTTTATCATAAATGGCTGTTGAATTTTGTTGAAAGCTTTTCCTGCATCTATTGAGATTATCATATGGTTTTTATCCTTCAGTTTGTTAATATGGCACAACACATTGATTGATTTGTGTATATTGAAGAATCCTTGCATTCCTGGGATAAACCACACTTGATCATGGTGTATGATCCTTTTAATGTGCTGTTGGAATCTTTTTGCTAGTATTTTGTTGAGGATTTTTGCATTTATGTTCATCAGTGACATTGACCTGTAGTTTTCTTTTTTTTGTGACATCTTTGTCTGGTTTTGGTATCAGGGTGATGGTGGTCTCCTAGAATGAGGTTGGGAGTGTTCCTCCCTCTGCTATATTTTGGAAGAGTTTGAGAAGGATAGGTGTTAGGTCTTCTCTAAATGTTTTGATAGAATTCACCTGTGAAGCCATCTGGTCCTGGGCTTTCGTTTGTTGGAAGATTTCTTTTTTAAAAAATCAGGTTTATTGAGGTATAATTTATATACAGTAAATTCACCTTTTTATTTTTTGGGCTGTGTTGAGTCTTTGTTGCTGCGTGTGGGGTTTCTCCTGTTGCAGCAAGTGGGGGCTACTCCTCCTTGCGGTGCACAGGCTTCACATTCTGATGGCCTCTCTTGTTGCGGAGCATGGGCTCTAGGCACGTGGGTTTCAGTAGTTGTGGCTTGTGGGCTCTAGAGCACAGGCTCAGTAGTTGTGGTGCATGGGCTTAGTTGCTCTGTGGCATGTGGGATCCTCCCAGACCAGGGCTTGAACCTGTGTCCCCTGCATTGGCAGGCGTACTCTTAAGCACTGAGCCGCCAGGGAAGCCCATGTTGGAAGATTTTTAATCACAGTTCTATTTCAGTGCTGTGATTGGTCGTTTATATTTTCTATTTCTTCCTGGTTCAGTCTTGGAAGGTTGTGTGTTTTCTAAGAATTTGTCCGTTTCTTCCAAGTTGTCCATTTTATTGGCATATAGTTTCTTGTAGTAATCTCTCATGATCCTTTGTATTTTGCAG
>NC_041214.2:85245751-85288548 GCF_002837175.3 Physeter macrocephalus | reverse complement strand
TTGATTTGAGTCTTCTCCCTTTTTTTCTTAAGTGTTTATCTTCTCAAATAACCAGCTTTTAATTTCATTGATCTTTGCTACTGTTTCCTTCATTTATTTTTCATTTATTTCTGATCTGATCTTTATGATTTCAGACCAGAGCTTGCTGGCCATTGGGTGGAGCTGGGCTTTAGCACTGAGACAGAGATCTCTGGGAGAGCTCTTGTCGACTGATATTATGTGGGGCTGGGAGGTTCTGGTGGTCCAATGTCCTGAACTCAGCTCTCCCACCTCAGAGGTTCAGATCTGAACCAGGCCAGAGCACCAAGACCCTGTCAGTGACATGGCTCAGAAGAAAATGGAGGAAAAAAGAAAGGAAAAAAAATTATAAAAATAATGAAGTAAAAAATTATTAAAATAATAATTTAAAAAAGAAAAAGAAGAGAGCAACCAAACCAATAAACAAATCCACCAATGATAACAAGTGCTGAAAATGAAACTAAGATAAACATAAAAATCAGAAACAAATCAGTCGCAGGCAAAAAAACCCCAAGTCTACAGTTGCTCCCAAAGTCCACTGCCTAAATTTTGGGATGATTCGTTGTCTATTCAGATATTCCACACATGCAGGGTACATGAAGTTGGTTGTGGGGATTTAATCCACTGCTCCTGAGGCTGCACAGAGAAATTTCCCTTTCTCTTCTTTGTTCGCACAGCTCCTGGGGTTCAGCTTTGGATTTGGCCCTGCCTCTGCTGTAGGTCGCCTGAGGGCATCTATTCTTCTCTCAGACAGGACGAGGTTAAAGGAGCAGCTGATTTGGCGGCTCTGGCTCACTCAGGTCGGGAGGAGGGAGGGATACGGTAGTCATAATTGGAATGCAGGGTGAGCCTGTGGCAGCAGAGGCTGGTGTGATGTTGCAACAGCCTGAGGCGTGCCGTGTGTTCTCCCAGGGAAGTTGTCCCTGGATCATGGGGCCCTGGCAGTGGCGGGCTGCACAGGCTCACAGGGAGGGGGTGGTGCAGATAGTGACCTGTGCTTGCACACAGGATTCTTGGTGGCTGCAGCAGCAGTGTTAGCATTTCATGCCCGTCTCTGGGGTCTGAGCTGATAGCCATGGCTTGGGCCCGTCTTTGGAGCTCGTTTAGGTGGTGCTCTGCCTTCTGTGGGCAGACAGGGAAGGAATCCCCTCTCCTCACATACTCCAAAACAATGGTCTCTTGCCTCTTCAACAGCTCCAGACTTTTTCCCAGACTCCTTCCCTGCTAGCTCTGTCACACTAGCCCCCTTCAGGCTGTGTTCACGCAGCCAACCCCAGTCCTCTCCCTGGGATTCGACCTCCAAAGCCTGAGCCTCAGCTCCCGGCCCCCACCTGCCCCGGCAGGTGAGCAGACAAGCCTCTTAGGCTGGTGAGTGCTGGTCGGCACTGATCCTCTGTGCAGGAATCTCTCTGCTTTGCCCTCTGCACTCTTGTTGCTGCACTCTCCTCTGTGGCTCTGAAGCTTCCCCCTGCCTACTCCCTGTCTCCGCCAGTGAAGGGACTTCCTAGTGTGTGGAAACTTTTCCTCCTTCACAACTCCCTCCCAGAGATTCAGGTCCTGTCCCTATTCTTTTGTCTCTGTTTTTTCTTTTTTTCTTTTGCTCTACCCAGGTACGTGGGGATTTTCTTGCCTTTTGGGAAGTTTGAAGTCTTCTGCCAGCATTCAGTAGTTGTTCTGTAGGAGTTGCTTCACATGTAGATGTATTTTTGTTGTATTTGTGGGGAGGAAGGTGATCCCCACGTCTTACTCCTCTGCCATCTTGAAGGTCCAGAAGTTAAGGAACTTGTTTTAGATCACACTGATGGTAAGTGGCAAGGCAATAATTGGAGCCGAACCACTGGACATAAAGGATCATATGCTTTTTACTTTATTGACGTATAATTGGATTACAATAAACTGAGCACATATAAATTCTAAAATATGTCAAGTGTATACCTGTGAAACCATCACCACAATCAAGAGGACTGAAGCCCTAACTCGTAACCACTAGGCAGCAGCTTCTCCGTGTTAATACTAGTCCTTCCCTTGGCTTCACTAGATCAGTGTCATTCCCATCCTATATGACAAGCAGTCAGATATTTGAAGATGACCAACTTGTGCTTCCTCAAGCACCTTTATGAGTTTCTGCAAATGCATTTCATGGGACATAGCTGAGTTTCTCTTATCAGTTTGTTAACCCTCTCATATGTATTTTGCCCAGGTAATTGGATATTTGGATGATTCTTCAATCTGCCAAAAGCCATGCAGCTATTGTCACAGAGTACACAGTCTGGCACCAGGCCTGTAGGTGACAGGTAGCAGTGCCCACAGCAAGGCCCAGGTAGGCAGGTTCAGTGGCCAGGGTTCAGATGCCTCTGGCTTAGCCTGGCCTGCTCTGAATGCTCTCGTCCTAATAGACTGATATCCTTCAACCAATCAATTTGTTTGTGTTTATTTTAGAAAGATTAATACAATTATTTTATTTCATTATTTTTTTATCCTTATCGAAGTATGGTTGATTTACAATATTATATTAGTTTCAGCTGTCTAGCAGAGTGATTCAGTATTTTTTTTTTTTTTTTTTTTGCAGTACGCGGGCCTCTCACTGTTGTGGCCTCTCCCATTGCGGAACACAGGCTCCGGACGCGCAAGCTCAGCGGCCATGGCTCACGGGCCCAGCCGCTGTGCGGCATGTGGGATCTTCCCAGACCAGGGCACGAACCCGTGTTCCCTGCATCGGCAGGTGGACTCTCAACCACTGTGCCACCAGGGAAGCCCTATTCAGTATTTTTATAGATTATATTCCACTTAAAGTTATTACAGAATAATGGCTGTATTTTCCTGTGCTGTGCAACATATCCTTGTTGCTTATCTACTTTATACATTGCAGTTTGTATCTCTTAATCCTGTACCCCTATCTTGCCCTTCCCCGCTAAAATAAAATTATTCAATTGTCTTTTTTTCCAATTTTATGTATGTATATGGAATAAATATACGAATAATATTTATAAATATGTTTTGTATTTATATATATGTTTTGTATTTATATATACATGTATTCCATATAAAAATTTTTTTAGGGAAGAAAAAATTCCCAAGTACAGTTATCCTCAACTTCCACTAATTTTTCCTTTAAAAATATTCTTATAACTCGTCTGACACTAGACTGGGCATGTATACTTTATCTTATTTATCCTTACAAGCACCCGCTAGAACAGAGTAGTAGTAGCATTCTATTTCACAGATGAAAAACTGAAGCTTAAGGTAATTCAGTAACTTGTCAAATTTTCCATCACTATTACATGGTAGACTCATAATATAAGTTGTCTGATTCTACGGTTGGAACTAATTTCAGTGCATTAAGGATTTGGGAGGTGAGTGGCCGAGGAGAACAGGAAACAGTGGCTAAAATCCCAGGTGCAAGGATTTCTTTGATTAAATACCTTCAAATACATCACATCACACACACAAATATATATATTTTCTGCTTTTACAAAAACAGGATTATGTTCCACATAGTGTTCTATAACTTAACTTGGCAGTTTATGTATCATAGACAGCTTGCCATGACAATAGATCTACCTTATTTTTTATTTTCCGTTTTTAAAAAAAGTAGTACAAGCACAACATAACCCTACTTGCCAAAAGTGTAGATGCTGTGTTTCCACTCCCAGGGATTCTGATTCGGTAGGTCTGGGCTGGGAGGCTGCATGGAGTCTAGAAGAGTTCCCAGATAACCGACAGGCACCCCTGGTAAAGAACTTCTGTTCTTGTAGGTGCCCCCTGTAGAATGAATGGGATATAAACAAACATAGCAGCAACAAAGCAGGCAGCCAATGACAAGTGTCCTGGGGCCAGAGAAAGACTAAAGGGAGAAAAAGCCACTCAGTTCCCAGTGCGAGGAGAGGTACAGGGACGTTCCTGTGGCAGACGTGGGAAGAAAGTGATGTTTCATGGGGCATTGCACAGGAGGGCAGTGACAAGACAGTGACAGCCCCCAAACACCTGTATTAGAACAGAGATCGAGCTGGAAGCTGGGCGAGTTATTTTAAAGTTGCGTTTGCATGGAAAACTCACTTTTTCCTTAGATTGTTAATTTGAGATGCTTGGGCAGTGTTAGTGGAGGGTTTGGGAGAGCTAAAGACCTCAGCGAGCCTCCTTTGATGCCATGCTATGGAGGGGCGGGTCTGAGTACTGGGAGTGCATCAATTCCAATTTCCACTCGTGTTCCCATCAGGAAATAACACTTTCCATCACCGATTTGCTTAGTGCATTGGAAGACATATGTAAGATGAACAAATAAAAGCTCTGAACTTCATGAGGCCTTCATTTCAGTCTCTTCTCCCTCCCCAGATATCACTGGTTGATCCACTTGAGAGTGTCCTCCCGTCTGTGCAGGGTCTTAGTTGCTGATGAATGATGAAAGTGATAACTAGCATAAGTCATCCCAAAGTGGACATAAGGGAGGATGGTAAACAGGGAGCCCCAATAGCCAGTCCCAGTTTTGCCTCTCTCTCTCCATCTCCATCAAGGACCTGTTCTTGATTCCCACTAGGAGTCTCAGCCCTGTTCCTGGGTCATCCCATGGCACGGGTACCAAACTCAGCCCAGCCTCACTCTCCACCACTCAGCCCCAAGTCACACTCCCCACCAGCCTGACTGGAGGCAGTGTCCTGATTCTGCAAATTGGGCTTCTGCCTAATTCCCAAACATAAGATCCCCTGTGGGTACTACTGTTCCCAAGTTCCTGTCTGGCAGCCTGCCTCCACCCCCAGATCCTTCCTAGTAGTAAGGACTAACCTTTCTCTTGCCAGGCTCCTACCCGGAATTGGAACACTGCCCCAGGCCCAAAGTCTCTGGCTGGGCTTGGCCACTAGAGGACAGACTCCAGAGCCAGCTTCCTGTTTGGATTTCCAAATATCACCTGCCCCATATTCCTCATGGCTGGGCTTAACTGCTTGTTGGAAATGTTTCCACTTCTGTCTTTTTTTTCTTTTTTGGCAGTGCCATGCAGCATGTGGGATCTTAGATCCCTGACCAGGGATCGAACCCAAGCCCCCTGCATTGGAAGCACAGAGTCCCTTCCACTTCTGTCTTATGGCCTCCCTTCTCTTGGCCAACTGCTCTCCTGAGCTGTAAGCAAAGATTGCCATAAACTTCAACTGCTAGATTGAACTTACTTTGTTAGCACCTGTAATTCCATCAGTTCCCCAACTACAGATATTTACTCCATTGGGTGTGTCCACATCCTCTCTATCTTGCCTGAGTAGTTGGATACACCCTACAATTCTGTGATATGGCTATGACTTTACACAATTAGTGGATTCTGCAAACATTCTATTTAAATCGAACATTCCAAATGAAATCCTCTTTTAAATATGCTAGAGAGACTGTTCAAAGAATCCTACTCTGATTCCTTTTCAAAAAGTGAGTAGAAATATGGTGCAGTGTAAAGTACCTTATATAAGACGAGTTCTTTATTTGAGGCCCACCTCTCATAGACTGTGACCTGAGAACATCATTATACAGTCTTCCTGGAACTTCTTCTTCACCTGAGAAACAGTGAAGTTAATTTAGTAATTTCTTAGGTCCAGTCTAGCTGTAGCAGTCTGTGATTCTTAATAGTTATACCTTAACATGCATTGTTTTGTCCATTCAAAATTTCAGGTTAGGGGACTCCCTGGAAGTCCAGTGGTTAAGAGTCCACACTTCCAGTTCAGGGGATGTGTGTTCGATCCCTGGTCGGGGAGCTAAGATCCCACGTGCACTGCGGTGCGGCCAAAAAAAAATTCAGGTTAGAAGTTCTCAAAATTAAGTACACTGGCATGAAGTTTCTGTCTGAGAATTTACTCTTTGGCTTTTGTTTTTGTAGACTGTCCTTAATGATCTGGTATTGTCATAATAGTTGCCGAATAAAATACGCTTCACAGACGGGAAGCTGCCTTACCTCCAGAAAGGAGCTTTTTAGTTTTTATTTTTGTAAATAACAGAAAGCTATTTACAAAAAGCTTTTTTTTTACAGAAGGGGGGCTCTTCTGAAGGTGGACCAATGGGCCCCCCAAAGTCACCCTAAAGAAGGTCAGAACCCAGTGCCAAGCAGGGATAGTTGAGAGCAATGCTTCTGAGCAGTAGAGACAGTGTTAACCTGTTCTTTTCTTCTGTAATTAATGGGGAGGCCCTGTATCTTTATATTAGACCCTTTCATCTAGGGGTTGCTAAATGTTTCACAAATGTTAATTAATTCAGTGAAACTTCACATTGCCACCTTGAGGCAGGTAATTCCTCTTCGACACGTCACATCTTTGCTTGCTCCAGTGTCATCCACAGATTATGCATTAATGCAGATTAGGATAATTAATAATAAAACCTTGAGTTTAGATAAAGCTCTGGAACTAAAGATCTCAAGCACTTGGCAAATAACCAGATTTGAGGCAGGAGGACTGAAGAGGAAGTTTGAGGCAGCTCATTGCCAAAGATGACAAGCAGATACATTGTGCTCATTTCGGGTTCCACTCCATGTTGAGGACACATGACCTTGAACAGATCTTTGTGACCCCTTTGTGACTCAGTTCCTACAGCTCTCAAGTGGGGGCAATAATACTACTCATCTTCATACTTCATAGAAATGTTTCAAGGAATAGTGTTTGTAATATGCTGTGGAGTTCTCAGATGAAAGGTGGAAATTAACATATGATGAAACATTATCACCACTTATCTTCACACTATCTAAGTGGGTTAGGTATGTGAAGTAGCCACATCCCCACAGTCCCAGCAGAAACCAGAAATGCCATTATTTCCATTTAGCATTTATTATATACAACCAAAGAGGTTGAGAGGTGCTCAGGGCAGCAGAGATGCTCCTGGGATAAATGAAAGCAAGTTGAGATACCAGATCAGAAAAGAGGTAGCTAATTTTTAGTTTTCTTTTTTTTTTCTTTTCCATTCTTATTTGAGATGGAATATTTGAGACGCAATGGCTGAAGCAACATTTCCTCTTGGGCATTCCTCTCAATTCTAAGTTATCAATATATGCATATTATTCAGATTCCCAAGAATGGGCTCACTTGCAGGTACTCCCCTGGGCCTTTGTTTTCACTCTTCTTTGTTAGAAACATTTCCTCTATCCATCTCCATTTATCTAGGCTGGTATAGAACTCCCCACATCCATAGTCTTCCTGGCCTAACTTCCTACCTGAGCTTCCTCTGACACTCCTTTGTGATTAGCACTTGTTTTGGAATTCATATTTTGGTGTTTGTCTTGCTTCTTAATAGACTTAGCTCTTCCAGGGTGTATTTTATTAATTTACATTCTTCATCTAGTACAAGACTTGGCACCCTGAAGTTAATCAAATAAGTGTTAAATAAATGAATGAATGGTCTCTCTCAGCAAAATGTCAAGGCTCGAATTTAGACCACACCAAGTCCACATCTGCTACTCTCACCATGTCATATCACACCCTGTGAGGCACATATAGTGTAGAATAGAAATTTTGAACAGGCAAAATTAAGGGAAAGAGAGACTGATTTAAATAATAAACTTCCAACTCCTTTGGGTAAATTCCAAGGAACGTGATCACTGAATCATATGGTAAGAGATTTAATCTTGTGAAATATTCCCAACCTGTCTTCCAAAGTGACTGTACCATTTTACATTCCTATCAGCAATGAGAATTCCTGTTGCTCCACATCCTTGCTGGTATTTGGTGTTGTCAGTGTTCCAGATTTTGATCATTTTAATACGTGTGTAGTGACTGCTCATTGTTATTTTAATTTGCAGTTCCCTGATGACACAATCAAATGAGTTGATTATAAATAACAAACCCAAAAGATATTTACCTAAATTGTTTTCTTGGTTAATTGCTTTAGCCCTGACTATTAAATTTTTTGTTCCTAAACGTTTGTCCACACAAAAATCTGCACGTGAATGTTTACAGCAGCCTTTTTCATAGTGCCCAAAACTTGGAAGCAACCAAGTTGTCTTTCGGTAGGTGAATGGATAAATAAACTGTGGTGCAGCCAGACAATGGAGTATTATTCAACTCTAAAAAGAAATGAGCTATCAAGCAAGGAAAAGACAAGGAGAAACTTAAGTGCATATTACTAAGCGAAAGAAGTCAATCTGAAAAGGCACCTTATTGTATGATTCCAACTATATGACATTCTAAAAGGCAACAATATATGGAGACAGTAAAACAATCAGCGATTGCCATGGGTCATGGGAGAGTTAGGGATGAATGGGGGAGCAGAGAGAATTCTTAGGGCAGTGAAACTACCCTATGCGATACTACAGTGGTTGAAACCCGCAGAATGGACAACATGAAAAGTGAACTCCAATGTAAACTGTGGACTTTGAGTAAGAATGATGTGTCAATCAATGTAGGTTCAGTTGGTAACAAATATACAATTCTGGTGGGGGATGCCAATGGGGTAGGAAGGATATGTGTTTTTAAAGAGTATATGGAAAATCTCTGTACCCTCTGCTCAATTTTGGTGTGAACCTAGAAGTGCTCTAACGAAAGTCTATTGAAATTTATTTAATATTAACATTTATTTAATAAATAATAATTAACTTTCAAACAATGTTCTAAAGGGAAGTAGAAGATTTAACTTAGAGGGTTCAAAGAAACTGTCTATATACACATAATATTGTTTAGAAAGACTGGGTTACTTTAGAACTTGCTTGTGCAATGATCTGTATAATATTTAAGCACAGCCTGATCGATAAAAATATGCAAACTTTTATCAGTTTGTCTTCACTGACATCATTACTCATTGTATTAAGCCCAGACTCAGGCCTCAAATTCAAGACTTCCATGTAATGATCTTGATCTCTATTTCCTGCCATATCTCACTCCCTTATTCCTCACACACACCCTGGCTGCAGCAAAGGTGATGGACTTATTCTGGACCAGCCCGTGTGTTCCTCCTTCTGATGGCTCCCTTGCTTTAGATGCTCTTTCCTATGGCCCACTTCCAGTGTAGGCCCCAGCACTCCACCTATTGAAAACTTTTCTGTCTGTTTTCAAGGCCCTTCTCAAATGCTCCCTTCACAAAGAGGCTCTCCTGGTCATATAGATGTAACATCCCTCACAGAGCACTTTGATTATGCCACATGAACCTATAGTAGCCGTGTTAGCCTAGTAACTAGGACCATGGACTGGGAGAGCTGCGTTGCCATGACCAAATACTCACTCTTCACTAATTATTTATTTTCTGTGCTGGTGTTTCCATGTCTGCTAAGTGGGGAGGATCATAATACTACTGACTACAGAGGTCATTGTAAGGATTGTGAATGTGTGTGTAAAATGCTCAGAATAGTTCCTGGTATATGGACATGTTCTGTAAGTGTTTCCTTTCCCATGGAATCTAGCTCGGTTTCTGGGTAACACTCATGCCTGCGGACTCACAGTGCTGAACGAGGAAGGAGGCTGCCCACAAGCCATGTGGCTGTAGAGGCACTTGGACATTTTACCATTAGAACTTTGGGAGAGATGTGAGGAAACACTGTTTCAAAGTCTTCTTTCTCCTGGACCATGCTGTTGAAATGATTTTCTATTGGTTCCTAGTTTTCATAAACATTTTTTACGTTCTCAGGGACTGATTTTGCTATTCAAGTTTGGCTTAAGTACTGTTAATGGCGTAACCAGATCTGTTTAATGAGGTAAGTTCGTGTGCAGTTTTCCCTGAGATTCTTAATAAATTACACACTCATCTTAACCCCACAGTGGTGCAGGAATTGCCAAGTTTATTCAGGAACCCAGCCAGAAGGAAACAGTGCAGGAATTACCAGTTATAGACAATAGAATGAAACACTTCTCTCTCACTTGCCGACTAGCACCGGTATAGTTTTACCGCTTCACATAGAAACATTCCTCAATCCCCATAAGTTGAGATAAAGTTTAAAATCTTCTTATTTCACTATTTTCTCTGCTAAATATTTAAATGACTCCTCTTAGAGCTCTAAAATGTTACTTTTTTGAGACATAGTTTTTTATTGAGATATAATTCACATTCATAAAATCTACCCTTTTAAAAAGTATACAATTCAGTGAGTTTTAGTATATTCACAAAGTTTGGTTGCCATAACCGCTATCTAATTCCAGAACATTTTCATCCCCCTGAAAAGAAACCTCATACTCCTTATATTTTGATCTTGTGATAAAATGGTTATTTACGTGGTTAAGTGCTGATAATTTTTAGAAATTCAGAGAACTGCATGTATGTATAATATAGTAATTAATATTACAATAGGTTACTTTTTAATGTTTATCTTAGTTATACTTTACCATTTGCTCAATGTTTTACACACACACACACACACACACACACACACACACACAGACACTTTAGTCTTGGTCTTGTTAGGGTTTTTCATATCAGGTTGGGAATATCAGTGCCCACATTTGTGCATAGCTTGAAGGAGAGAGGGTGGACATAGTGAAGGTAAAAATAACTCTCCTTTATTGAACACATGCTGTTTCCCGAGCACTATCCCTCATATAACAGTTTTAGGAGGTAAGTTCTATTATCATCTTTATTTTACATGTGAGCAGATGGAGGCTTCTAGAGCTGATAAAACTTGTTATCCCCAGGTGGCATAACTAGGAAAGTCCAAATCTGAACCCAGGCCCTCCAAATTCAGAGCACATGCCCTTAAACACTGTGCTCTACTGACTGCTGTTAAATTGGATGTTTAGTTTAATTATAACAACAGCCCTTGATCAGAGCTGTACGGTACATTTCCCCAAACCCTCATTCAATTCCTCCAATTACTGGATGAGAAGAGCCAGTTCTTTCAGGTTAAATGATCACATGGCGAGGCCAGCGCAGATGAGCAGCTGCATTTTTTTGTTTTTTTTTCCCAGAGCGGACATGGATGTGCGTTCCCCTCCACCATTCTGGGACTTCTGACAGTTATCTTAGACTTCTGTTCCAGCTCTCATAATAACGAACCACATTTTATCACATTTGTTTGCATATTTGAATCTCGACATCAGTCTGAGGGTGGCAAATATGACTTGATTTATATATGTAGGCCCTGTGCTCAAATCATGTGACTTGAATGAATGTGTGAAAAAAAACACGAGTCTAGACTCCTTAAGAGTTTAACCACCAGTATTTAGTGAGAGGAGACTACACAGAATAGCTTGGTTACACCTTTGGTCTTTTTTCTGCAAGTTTCTCAAAAAAGTAAACAATTCCACATACACATTAAGTGGAATGTGTTTTGCACACAGAGGAATGCGATTTCAAATACCTTTTGAAGAGGATTAGTCACAATTTGTACCTTTGGTAAGCAAAATGAATGAGGATCCGATTAAAAGCCGATGGATTGGGGCTTTCATTAATCAAATACATTCTGCAGCTCTGTTAGCCTCCTTCCCACCCCAGTTCCTTGTGAATAAATCTGGGAGTCCTTGTGCCTGCTCCCCACTCCTCGGAGAGGTCCTGCCAGCTCTGCATTGTCCCGCTGGATTTGCAGTCAGATGTCTTCTGCTGGCAGGCACTGTGCAGGCAATGAGTTCTTTCCCTGTATGCTGGACACAAAAAGATCAGCATGGGAACAGCAGCCTCCTTTGGGACAGCTGCTCAGAGAGAATGCAGTTAGCCAGGAGCCTGCAGAAATTCCTCCAAGCAGAGGGTGGCTCGTAGGAGGAGTTCAGTTTGCCAAGTACTGTCATTTGCTGAAAGAAGGTGTGTGTGCTCCAGAAGGAGTTTTAACCTGGAGGATCATTAAGTCTTTCAGTCCGCTGGTGAGAGGCGGTGGCTGGGCAAGTTCAATTCGTCCTGGACGCATCTGCTCCAGAAGGTCAGGGAGGAGTGGAATCACTTTTCCATGGGGGACCACTTTGAGAAGGGCCAGCAAGCTTTGCTCAATGAAGGAGAAGAGAATGAGATGGTAAGATTCTAGCCACATTCCCCCTCTTTCCATTCCCACTCCCCAGCCTCCAATACTCACACGCACACACACACACTCATACACACGCACACGCGCACACTCATACACACGCGCACACTCATACACACGCTCTTCTCTGCGATTTGATTCTGGCATTATGTGAGAAAAGGTAATGTTCAAGAAATCTTTCTTTCTCATAAATGTAACCTCTGACAGCAGAAATTTGCTAGGATGGAATATATTGTGTTCGTTTTATCAAGAATGTTTTGAAGTGAAATTGAAAGGGAGAGAAGTACAATGTCCCTTCATGATATGTTTTTGAGACTTATCAGTATAGCAAGTTCTGTTCAAAACGTCTAATAATTTCAGCAAATCCCTAATGTTGGGAGCAGCATATTCCCTGATAGGAAGAAGTAGCACACCTACAGCGAAGTAGGAGGGGAGCTGGGGTTCTGACCTTCTTCTCTGCTCACATATCTGTGTTCACAAAGACCGTTGGACAGGGAAAACATATAAAATATTAACAGTTATCAGCCTACATGCATTTCTCTTTACTTCGAGAATTTTACTTGTAGCTCCCTACATACAGATTGGTTTCAGAAAGATTTCTGGAGTTCACTGTCTCTTTTAATTTAGATGTGTTCCCATCTGAGAAACTGTAGGAAAAATCAAAGATGATTCTTATGCTCTTGCTGAAATTAAAGCTGTATTTCTCAATTACAATATAATCAAGAGAGAGTTAGGAATGTGTACTTCTGTTAATAAGGCTGTTCTGCTAATTGTGTAAGCATAGACTTTCATGTCAGTAATGGTGTAATTAAAATGCTAAAATGTGAAGCTCTCATTCTACAGTAACACTTTTATCTTCCTGGAATTAATATATAAATAACAAACCCCAAAGATATTTACTTAAAGTGTTTTCTTGGTTAATTGCTTTAGCCTTGGCTATTAAATTCTTTGTTCCTGAACTGGTCTTTCAAGTCTAATCTGCTTACCTGTTCCTATAGCAACAACATTTTTTTGGACCTTCAAGAGTAGATGCCTTCTGCTATCAAAGCTGAAAAAATTATAAGGGAATCAAAGTCACCCAAGTTCACGTGACTTTCTTAACCATCTCCTTACTTCTTTTGGGTTTGACCACCAAATGACAGTTGCCTTTAGGCCCTACACAAATGTCACCAGAAATGACCTTCTGACCCACGTTGGATATCATCCTTATTTCTCCAGAGTGTTTTCTCTATATTAAGAGAATTAAGAGAAATCTCTGTATTAACTTGAAAATTTGATCCTCATCTTGAATATTCTTCACCAGAAGGCAGTCTCCTGCTCTCTACTGGTTTTTTAAATTCTCCCTCAAATCCTCAGATGGAAACACACCTACTCTTTTCCTGCACACTCATTTCTTCTCTTCCACAATTTGTCATTCAAGAGTCTTGAAGAATCATCTACTTTCTGCCAAGGCTTTCCTAGCTCAAGGGAAACTACTACCCCCTTCTTTAGCCTACGTATCCTAGTGAAGCAGTGTGGTTAATAGTTCATCTTCATAATAGCATCACCCAGTCAATGCATCAGAGTGTCAACTTAGTATTGCATGCAGCTGAAAGCCCAGTTAGTAGAGGGCCTTTGACAAGGAAAGGACACTGTGTTTTCTGGAGAGGAGTCATCTGGCCGGTAGTCTCGGTGGAGATGCAGCAATTAGTATGCGCTCTTGAGCTCTCCATCCTGCTCTGTCTGGAGAAACCTGGCCACCTGCCTGTTGCTGTGTCTGACACTCTGTCCCTTTTAAACTCATTACTCCATTCCCTTCTCCCAGAGCAGTAAGCTTCAAAAATTAGCAGGATATCTTACATGTATGCCATATATATTTAGAAATTTTTAGTTTACCAATAGTTTCTTGACTACTAGCTAACTTGGTTTTCACCACACCCTGTGAGGTAGGTGCTATGCTTCCCACCTGAAAGAGGAGAAAACTGATACACTGAGAATTTGCTCATCTAAGGTTACATCAACCATGAGGACCAGGAGCCGAGACCCCACGTAGGTTAAGTTGGTAGACCTGAGCATAGCCTCCTGATGCCTTCCTCAGCTTTTGCAGAGGATATAGCACTCTTAATAGGAGAACACACTTCCTCCCTGATAAAACAAAGCTTAGATCCATCTCATCCGCTTAGATTTCCCAGGATCTCTTGTTGTACATGATTTGTATTTCCTGAGTCAGTCTATCTCGTTTGGCCTCAACGTTAATTCCTTTTAGCAAATCAAAATTGTCTAGAAATGTGTCACACCAAAGTGTTTACAGTTTCTTGCTTTCTAATATACACTCTTTGGACCTTTGCAGAAGTCATTCCTCTGATGATAGAAATGACTGCAAGTTTCAAGAGAAAACAGCATTCTAGGGTTTAGCCCTCATGTCAAATAAAGAAGAACAGAATATTTCCATGCCTAATGATGCCTGGAACTATCTTCCACTCTAGAACTAATAAAACAGGAACGAAAGAGACACTCTAGGCGACCTGAAAGTAATATCCTTAAGTGCAAAATGAGATAGGAGCCAATGGAAGAAAGACCTTGTTAGGAGAACAAGGCAGGAAAGAGGAGAAATTGACCTTGTGAGAAGGTTCACCCAGATGACTGCCTCTGAAAGTCCTCAAAGAGGAGACCATCTCCCAGACAGCACCAAAATGGGATCAGAGACCAGGCTCTCACTAGCTTCAGGCTAGCCACTTGCCTGCTCTAGCCTCAGTTTTTGTAGCTGTAAAATGGGAGTTGTCCTTCTTACTTTACCTGTCTCACAGGGCTCTTATGAGGATCAACTAAGACGGCCTATGTGGAATTGTCTGAAGAAGTATAAAATTCTGGAGAAGCATAAGCTGAGGTCTATGCAAAGATAGAAGGAGTGAGGGCTTCAGCAATTAACCAAATGAATGAATACTACCCTGCCCACCCATCCCCCATGAGGTCATCTCTTCTCATTAAATAATGATAAGTGAGGAATATATACTTGTATTCACAAGCTATAGAGACCATTTATAAATGGAGAGGAGCTGAGTTACTTTATAACCTGCTTTGTAGTGCTTACTTTGGAAAACACCTACCAGTCTCAGGACTTAGTGTCCTTATTTGTAGAGGGAGAGTGTAAGATGGGCTGGGAGCTCAAATTCCTTTGTATTCAGATGTTGCATATTTACATTTTGAAAGGCTTTAGAAACACTGAGTGCTCATTTCCTTATACCATGACTGAATAAAGGTATGATTTAATTGATTCAAATTTTACTCACCATTATCTTTAGTTATACTCTAATGAAATCAGACTGTTTTTGGGGAAGTGTTTTGTTACAGCTAGACTTGTTTTAAAAGTTGTGTTCTCTGATTTCTTTCTTTCCTAGATTTTCACAAATAAGAAAGAAAAAAAAAACCTTGAAAATTTTTTCTGATTATAAAGGTAACATGTGTTTACTATAAAAATATTGAAATGACATATAAAGGTCTAAAGAATGAAGTAAATATGATTCATGAACTTTCCACCCAGACATGATCAATATTATTATATTGGTGACTCTCCTTCCAGACATAAAATATGCATATACAAAACATCACTTTCTAATATTTTACTACATTTTAATATTATCTATACACTTATGATTATTTGTATCTGTTGTATCCATATCATGGAAATACTACATAATTGTATGTTACTGTACATCTCTTCCCAAATCTTCATTCAGTCATGTCACATTAGTACCTTGAAATGAATAATGTTGAGAGTATTTATGCCACAGAAATCGGTAAGTGCTACAGAGAGCTTCTACCTGCCCCATCTGAAGGCTTGCTGTTAAATACCTACCAGCACACCACAGCACATATTATTTCTTCAAGACTTCCCTTTTTACCCCCATACATGTCTGAATAGAATAAGAATATTGTGTTTGGGTATCATCCATTTATTTGCACTATGCACCATGCCAAAACAAAAGACAATCAATCACAATCTATTCTTAAAAGAATGTGCACCACCTATTTACAAATACGTATTTTTTTTAAACAAAAAATGGAGTCATTCCATTTATACTCTTTTTTAAAGCTGGCTTTTCATTACACTTAAAATATATTAGGGACATATTTTCCTTTTGATATTTACAGCTCCATATAACCATATTAATGTTTAAATTGTGTTTGGATGGACTATGCTATACTAAGCAAATCTCTCGTGTTACTCACGTCATTTCTAAATTTTTTTGGCTGTGATGGACAACTTGGTGCATATGTTTTAAAATATTTATCAGATCATTTCCTTAGGATAAAGTCCTAGAAAAAGCACTGCTGCAATAAAGGGGATGTGTGTTTTAAATTTTGATTGATACATTGCCCTACATTGCCCTCCCTAAGATTGCGGTTGTCCAAAAATATACTCTGACTAGCAGTCTGTTTTTGAGAATACTTGATTTCTCTACCATACTTGCCAATGTTGAGCATTATCAGTATTTTTGACTGGCTCATCTGGAATGTGAAAATGATACTTTATGGCGGAATTATTTTTCATTTCCTTAATTTGAAATTGATCACATCGCTATACGTTTCTTAGCATTTTTTCTTTACTAGAATATATTAATGCTATCACTGATGTTATATCAACCAGTAGACTGGGTAACTAAAAACTAGTGAATGTGGAAAAGCAAGAGGTGGCGCAGTGGTTGAGAATCCGCCTGCCGATGCAGGGGACCACGGGTTCGTGCCCCGGTCCAGGAAGATCCCACATGCCGCAGAGCGACTGGGCCTGTGAGCCATGGCTGCTGAACCTGCGTGTCCAGAGCCTGTGCTCTGCAACAGGAGAGGCCACAACAGTCAGAGGCCTGCGTACTACAAAAAAACAAAAAAAAACCCAGTATGATATTGGCACAAAAACAGACATATAGATCAACGGCACCAAATAGAGAGCCCAGAAATAAACCCACACATCTATGGTCAATTAATCTTTGACAAAGAAGGCAAGAGTATACAATGGAGAAAAGATAGTCTCTTCAACAAGTGGTGTTGGGAAAGCTGGATAGCCACATGTAAATCAACGAAGTTAGAACACTCCCTCACACCATACACAAAAATAAACTCAAAATGGCTTAAAGACTTAAATATAAGACATGACATCATAAAACTCCTAGGAGAGAACATAGGCAAAACATTCACTGACATAAATCTTAGCAATATTTTCTTAGATCTGTCTCCCATGGCAATAGAAATAAAAGCAAAAATAAACAAATGGGACCTAATCAAACTGAGAAATTTTGCACAGCAAAGGAAACCATAAACAAAACCAAAAGACAACCTATACACTGGGAGAAAATATTTGCAAACAAATAGTCGTGACAGATAAGGGCTTAATTTCCAAAATATACAGACAGCTCATATGACTCAATATAAAAAAAACCCAAACAACCCAATGAAAAAATGGGCAGAAGACCTAAATAGACATTTCTCCAAAGAAGGCATACAGATGGCCAAAAGGCACATGAAAAGGTACTCAACATTGCTAATTATTAGTGAACTGCAAACCAAAACTACAATGAGATATCACCTCGCACAATCAAAATGGCCATCCTCAAAAAGTCTACAAATAATAAATGTTGGAAAGGGTGTGGAGAAAAGGAAACCCTCCTACATTGTTGGTGGGAATGTAAATTGGTGCAGCCACTATGAAAAACAGTATGGAGTTTCCTTAAAAAACTAAAAATAGAGTTACCATATGATCTGGCAATCCCACTCCTGGTCATATATCTGGAAAAGATGAAAACTCTAATTTGAAAACATACATGCATCCCAATGTTCATAGCAGCACTATGTACAATAGGCAAGACATAGAAGAAACCTAAGTGTCCATCAACAGATGATTGGATAAAGAAGATGTGGTTTATACTCACACGCACACACACACACTCATACACACGCACACGCGCACACTCATACACACGCTCTTCTCTGCGATTTGATTCTGGCATTATGTGAGAAAAGGTAATGTTCAAGAAATCTTTCTTTCTCATAAATGTAACCTCTGACAGCAGAAATTTGCTAGGATGGAATATATTGTGTTCGTTTTATCAAGAATGTTTTGAAGTGAAATTGAAAGGGAGAGAAGTACAATGTCCCTTCATGATATGTTTTTGAGACTTATCAGTATAGCAAGTTCTGTTCAAAACGTCTAATAATTTCAGCAAATCCCTAATGTTGGGAGCAGCATATTCCCTGATAGGAAGAAGTAGCACACCTACAGCGAAGTAGGAGGGGAGCTGGGGTTCTGACCTTCTTCTCTGCTCACATATCTGTGTTCACAAAGACCGTTGGACAGGGAAAACATATAAAATATTAACAGTTATCAGCCTACATGCATTTCTCTTTACTTCGAGAATTTTACTTGTAGCTCCCTACATACAGATTGGTTTCAGAAAGATTTCTGGAGTTCACTGTCTCTTTTAATTTAGATGTGTTCCCATCTGAGAAACTGTAGGAAAAATCAAAGATGATTCTTATGCTCTTGCTGAAATTAAAGCTGTATTTCTCAATTACAATATAATCAAGAGAGAGTTAGGAATGTGTACTTCTGTTAATAAGGCTGTTCTGCTAATTGTGTAAGCATAGACTTTCATGTCAGTAATGGTGTAATTAAAATGCTAAAATGTGAAGCTCTCATTCTACAGTAACACTTTTATCTTCCTGGAATTAATATATAAATAACAAACCCCAAAGATATTTACTTAAAGTGTTTTCTTGGTTAATTGCTTTAGCCTTGGCTATTAAATTCTTTGTTCCTGAACTGGTCTTTCAAGTCTAATCTGCTTACCTGTTCCTATAGCAACAACATTTTTTTGGACCTTCAAGAGTAGATGCCTTCTGCTATCAAAGCTGAAAAAATTATAAGGGAATCAAAGTCACCCAAGTTCACGTGACTTTCTTAACCATCTCCTTACTTCTTTTGGGTTTGACCACCAAATGACAGTTGCCTTTAGGCCCTACACAAATGTCACCAGAAATGACCTTCTGACCCACGTTGGATATCATCCTTATTTCTCCAGAGTGTTTTCTCTATATTAAGAGAATTAAGAGAAATCTCTGTATTAACTTGAAAATTTGATCCTCATCTTGAATATTCTTCACCAGAAGGCAGTCTCCTGCTCTCTACTGGTTTTTTAAATTCTCCCTCAAATCCTCAGATGGAAACACACCTACTCTTTTCCTGCACACTCATTTCTTCTCTTCCACAATTTGTCATTCAAGAGTCTTGAAGAATCATCTACTTTCTGCCAAGGCTTTCCTAGCTCAAGGGAAACTACTACCCCCTTCTTTAGCCTACGTATCCTAGTGAAGCAGTGTGGTTAATAGTTCATCTTCATAATAGCATCACCCAGTCAATGCATCAGAGTGTCAACTTAGTATTGCATGCAGCTGAAAGCCCAGTTAGTAGAGGGCCTTTGACAAGGAAAGGACACTGTGTTTTCTGGAGAGGAGTCATCTGGCCGGTAGTCTCGGTGGAGATGCAGCAATTAGTATGCGCTCTTGAGCTCTCCATCCTGCTCTGTCTGGAGAAACCTGGCCACCTGCCTGTTGCTGTGTCTGACACTCTGTCCCTTTTAAACTCATTACTCCATTCCCTTCTCCCAGAGCAGTAAGCTTCAAAAATTAGCAGGATATCTTACATGTATGCCATATATATTTAGAAATTTTTAGTTTACCAATAGTTTCTTGACTACTAGCTAACTTGGTTTTCACCACACCCTGTGAGGTAGGTGCTATGCTTCCCACCTGAAAGAGGAGAAAACTGATACACTGAGAATTTGCTCATCTAAGGTTACATCAACCATGAGGACCAGGAGCCGAGACCCCACGTAGGTTAAGTTGGTAGACCTGAGCATAGCCTCCTGATGCCTTCCTCAGCTTTTGCAGAGGATATAGCACTCTTAATAGGAGAACACACTTCCTCCCTGATAAAACAAAGCTTAGATCCATCTCATCCGCTTAGATTTCCCAGGATCTCTTGTTGTACATGATTTGTATTTCCTGAGTCAGTCTATCTCGTTTGGCCTCAACGTTAATTCCTTTTAGCAAATCAAAATTGTCTAGAAATGTGTCACACCAAAGTGTTTACAGTTTCTTGCTTTCTAATATACACTCTTTGGACCTTTGCAGAAGTCATTCCTCTGATGATAGAAATGACTGCAAGTTTCAAGAGAAAACAGCATTCTAGGGTTTAGCCCTCATGTCAAATAAAGAAGAACAGAATATTTCCATGCCTAATGATGCCTGGAACTATCTTCCACTCTAGAACTAATAAAACAGGAACGAAAGAGACACTCTAGGCGACCTGAAAGTAATATCCTTAAGTGCAAAATGAGATAGGAGCCAATGGAAGAAAGACCTTGTTAGGAGAACAAGGCAGGAAAGAGGAGAAATTGACCTTGTGAGAAGGTTCACCCAGATGACTGCCTCTGAAAGTCCTCAAAGAGGAGACCATCTCCCAGACAGCACCAAAATGGGATCAGAGACCAGGCTCTCACTAGCTTCAGGCTAGCCACTTGCCTGCTCTAGCCTCAGTTTTTGTAGCTGTAAAATGGGAGTTGTCCTTCTTACTTTACCTGTCTCACAGGGCTCTTATGAGGATCAACTAAGACGGCCTATGTGGAATTGTCTGAAGAAGTATAAAATTCTGGAGAAGCATAAGCTGAGGTCTATGCAAAGATAGAAGGAGTGAGGGCTTCAGCAATTAACCAAATGAATGAATACTACCCTGCCCACCCATCCCCCATGAGGTCATCTCTTCTCATTAAATAATGATAAGTGAGGAATATATACTTGTATTCACAAGCTATAGAGACCATTTATAAATGGAGAGGAGCTGAGTTACTTTATAACCTGCTTTGTAGTGCTTACTTTGGAAAACACCTACCAGTCTCAGGACTTAGTGTCCTTATTTGTAGAGGGAGAGTGTAAGATGGGCTGGGAGCTCAAATTCCTTTGTATTCAGATGTTGCATATTTACATTTTGAAAGGCTTTAGAAACACTGAGTGCTCATTTCCTTATACCATGACTGAATAAAGGTATGATTTAATTGATTCAAATTTTACTCACCATTATCTTTAGTTATACTCTAATGAAATCAGACTGTTTTTGGGGAAGTGTTTTGTTACAGCTAGACTTGTTTTAAAAGTTGTGTTCTCTGATTTCTTTCTTTCCTAGATTTTCACAAATAAGAAAGAAAAAAAAAACCTTGAAAATTTTTTCTGATTATAAAGGTAACATGTGTTTACTATAAAAATATTGAAATGACATATAAAGGTCTAAAGAATGAAGTAAATATGATTCATGAACTTTCCACCCAGACATGATCAATATTATTATATTGGTGACTCTCCTTCCAGACATAAAATATGCATATACAAAACATCACTTTCTAATATTTTACTACATTTTAATATTATCTATACACTTATGATTATTTGTATCTGTTGTATCCATATCATGGAAATACTACATAATTGTATGTTACTGTACATCTCTTCCCAAATCTTCATTCAGTCATGTCACATTAGTACCTTGAAATGAATAATGTTGAGAGTATTTATGCCACAGAAATCGGTAAGTGCTACAGAGAGCTTCTACCTGCCCCATCTGAAGGCTTGCTGTTAAATACCTACCAGCACACCACAGCACATATTATTTCTTCAAGACTTCCCTTTTTACCCCCATACATGTCTGAATAGAATAAGAATATTGTGTTTGGGTATCATCCATTTATTTGCACTATGCACCATGCCAAAACAAAAGACAATCAATCACAATCTATTCTTAAAAGAATGTGCACCACCTATTTACAAATACGTATTTTTTTTAAACAAAAAATGGAGTCATTCCATTTATACTCTTTTTTAAAGCTGGCTTTTCATTACACTTAAAATATATTAGGGACATATTTTCCTTTTGATATTTACAGCTCCATATAACCATATTAATGTTTAAATTGTGTTTGGATGGACTATGCTATACTAAGCAAATCTCTCGTGTTACTCACGTCATTTCTAAATTTTTTTGGCTGTGATGGACAACTTGGTGCATATGTTTTAAAATATTTATCAGATCATTTCCTTAGGATAAAGTCCTAGAAAAAGCACTGCTGCAATAAAGGGGATGTGTGTTTTAAATTTTGATTGATACATTGCCCTACATTGCCCTCCCTAAGATTGCGGTTGTCCAAAAATATACTCTGACTAGCAGTCTGTTTTTGAGAATACTTGATTTCTCTACCATACTTGCCAATGTTGAGCATTATCAGTATTTTTGACTGGCTCATCTGGAATGTGAAAATGATACTTTATGGCGGAATTATTTTTCATTTCCTTAATTTGAAATTGATCACATCGCTATACGTTTCTTAGCATTTTTTCTTTACTAGAATATATTAATGCTATCACTGATGTTATATCAACCAGTAGACTGGGTAACTAAAAACTAGTGAATGTGGAAAAGCAAGAGAAACTCTTTTTGAACTTCCAAGTCATTTGTGGGAACAGCAAGAAGTTAGTGCCACGGGCACATAATATAGCAGCAGGGTGGTGTGTGGCCTTTGCCACATTGGAAGTCCTGTTGCGCCTTCAGCGTGAGCTAGGGGCATCTGTCCTCTGCAATTATTTGGCTCACTTTGATAGCTGATGTTGGCCTTTTCTTCCCTAACACCAGGGAGCAAAAGCACCTCCCCCCACCTCAATAGCTACTTATTTATTATGCTCCATGAGCACCTCCGAGTTGGTTGCCAATGTTAACTAGTGAACCCACAGATCTCATAGTGGAGGAATTGTGTTCAGACTGAGACATTTTGTCAGTTGAAATGTTCAGGAAGCTGGGCCACTGGCCAAGTCTAGGGTCTTTATTCTTGATTCATTGCTGCAGAACTCCCATGAAGTCAACTCATCTTTGATTGAAACTCTTGAAAAGTACGATTTAATGGCTTCTTGAGAAGAGGGGCCCTGCTTGGTTCACCTTTCTATGGCCTCCTTCTCCCCTTTCCCACTCCCCCCCCAGAATTTAGCACAGTTCTTGGCACAAACACTCAGGGCATATCCGATGGCACAATTGCAAGCCCCATTAACCTGCAATTTTGCATTCTGAGAAGAACAGGGAGGTAGCAAGGCTCAAAGGCTGCAACAGTTTGAGAAATTTAAAGAGAAATCTAGGAAATTTTATGTTATTTATTGGGGATTGTCAATCATCTTGTGAATTTATCAATTGACTGCTCTCTCCCTCAGGCATAAACAAAGCTTATTCTTCAGAGTTAATTAGCCATGCTACACTATTTTTCCGTGAGATACCTTATTCTACCCTTTCATCTGTTCACGTATAAACTCAACAAATATTTACCAAACCCTTACTCCGTGCCAGGAGTCCTCTGTGCTAACCAAAGAGGATTTCGAGTGAATAGCAAACAGTTTCTGTTTTCAAGGATTTCACAGTAGAGTTGGCAGGACTGAGTATGTAATTTGTGGGGTCCAGTGCAAAATGAAAATGAGGTGTCCCTGGTTCAAGAATTATTAAGAACTTCAAGATCACTGTAGCAGAGCATCCTTCCAAAAGCAGGGCCTTGTGTGACTGCACCAGCCACATGCTCATGAAGCTGTCCTGCAACTGGGGGGACCAGGGATGCAAATGTAATGAAAGTGTGCTGAAATAGGTTTCATTGTGGGACTTATGCATACAGAGCTGTGGGAGCACAGAAGAAGTAGCAACTCTGTCAAAGAACACTCCAAGGGGGAAGATGGCATTTAATTTCCCTGGAGGGGTAGGTGAAGGCCAGCTTTTGAAGGACTGTATAAGACATCCTGATGAGTACACATTTTATCTTTTCCAATGATTCCCAAACATTGGTCCATGAAAAAACCATACCAGAATCAAGTTGGGGAGTACAAAAAAATAGATTCCTAGGCCCCCATTCCAGGCCTACTAAATTAGAGTCTTTGATGGTTGAGTTGGACTTGGTCAGAAAGATTGGATGCCAACCTGATGGACGTAATGGGGAAGCTACTGAAAAATTTGAAACAGGGAGTGATATGGTAGGATTTGCCTTTCCAAAGGATGTTACATCAGGGGATGAGGAAGTTTGGTTGGAGGAGGCAAGACAAGGAAGGAGTGTTTGAAATATTCCAGGTGAGAGATTCAGGATGCTGAGTGGAAACTGGATTTAAGAGATATTTAAAAATTAGAATTAAAAAGACTTCATGATCCATAGACTGTGGTATAAGAGAGAAGGGGTGAACAGGATGAGTAATTATTAAGGAAGTCTTTAAGGTTCCTACTTTGTCCAATGGGAGAGGATGATGCTACCACTTAATCCCATAGGGAAAAGTAGGAACAGGTTGGGAGCGGGGATGGCAATAGTCACAGCAAATACTTATATGGCGGTTGATCTGGACTAAGAACTTTACATATAGTAGCTTATTTAACCCTCTCAACAACCCTAGGAGGGATGAGCATCTCTCTTCTACAAATGAGGAAACTGAGGCACAGAGAGATTAAATGACGTGCACAGGTTCATCTGGCTAAGTAAATGGAGGCTATAGCCTAAGTTTGTGCTTTAAACATGATAATTTACTGCCTCTTGGTTTTGCTTAGTTTTGGATGCACTACTTTAGTTGTTAATGGTTGCAAAACAGCAGGGCATAATCAAAAGAAACACAACATTAAGAGTCTGGAGACCAGCACTGTGGTGCTGGCTCTGCCATTATTAAAGTAGATCATGGTCACCTCTCTTTGATTTCACCTCATTTACAAGATGGAGATAATAATACCTTACTGGTTTGAGCCAGAGACCAATGCAGATGTTTTCTTGGTGTACTCTCCAGCACACATACAAAATATGGTTTAAAAAGTTTTAAAACAGGTGGATAAAATCTCTGTGAAACATCTTAAGAAATTTAAGTGATACTCTTGATTTTTTCTAAGTGCTGTGAGATTTTTTTAGTCATGGAAAGGCGAACATATCTGGAGACATTACATTAAGTGGGAGATGGAAATTTATGGCAGTTGCTGTATGAATTACTCAATGAATAAAGGAATAAGGAGTAAATCTATTCATAAATAATTAACCAGTGCTAAACCCTACAGCTCCCTCAGGCCCACAGAAGACACAGAGCACAGGAACTTGGCCTTCAAAAGAATTGGTGATTTGGTGATGTGTCCAGAGGAAATTCATTCCTGGGCACCAGTTTCAAGACTTTGTGACTATTTCAAAGCCTCTTGAAGACTAGCCAGAGAGAGACCATCTATCTAAATGGTCTACAGCTATTTCTAGATGCCCATCATGTAAACCTTGGTGAGTTGCCTGAAACCACAGCTGGGTAGAGTTGGAAGGCAGCTCAGAACATCGCCTCCTCAAATCCGTCCTCACCCTAAGGCTACTTTTATGTACAATGGGCACAGTTATGCCCTAGATGCCCCCTCAGAAAAAGAACAGAAGGAGGCCCAAATGTACTGGGTGATTTCCAGAGAAATATTATGTCCCTCAGGCCAGAACACTTTCTGATTTTAGTGCACACACCACTCTGGCTGAGACTATAATCACCTTAGCATTTCCAGAATCTTCTTGGGGGAACCATGGCTGCAGGATTTTGAATCTCTGGCACTCCAGTCTCAGGATCAGTACAAAGAAGATGATATTGTGAGGAAAGGTAAATTTTTGAGGCCAGGTCAAAAACAAAAGCATCCAATAATGCAGTTTGGGTAGATAAGTGGTTCCTTCTACTTGCTTTCAATGGAAGAATAAGGTTGAATTTTATGGCATACATTTACCTTCAAGTTTTCTCTCCTTCAGCTTGGAATCACCAAGCATGATAAGGATCTTTCAGCCTGGAGGCCACATCACCCTGTACAGGTCTTTCCTTTAGTCAATTCCAAGAGACAATTTTTTACTTTCCATTTTCTTTCATCACCAAAATGTGGTCTTCTTGCTCTTCCCAGAATATATTATATACTTTCTCTGCCAGGGTGGTATCTTCACCCTAATATCTGGCCATCAGAGCCCTGCCCCTCCATCAGAACTCATCTCAAATCTGACTTCCTTCTTTAAGACATCTGGGAGTCCCTGGGTCACACTTGGTCCCTTCCTTGTCTGGAGAGGATTTGAATGCCTACTATAGCAATTTTCACTGGGTTCTGTAGTAGAGTCATGCGTTTATCTTTCTCCCCCAACAGATTGCGAGTTAGTGGGGGCGGGTACTGCATCTTATTTCATGTCTATATCTCACACATAACACTGAAGTTACTTAATATATTTCTGATAAGATAGATTGAGGATTTTATGCAAATATTACAAGAGTTTTTCTCTTCTTTCCTGACTCAACTGAGGTGTTAATCTGAATTTTACAAGAACAAGTACTGAGAAATTTATATAATCTGTCCAAATCTGAAAGCTAAGAAGCAGCAAAAACAGATCTTGAACCTTGGCAGGTTGATTCCAAATCTCCTGCTCTAACTCCAATAGTTTCCTGGCTACTATTACTGCTACCACCCCTACTAATACCACTATCTCTACTACTACTATCACTACCCATGACTATCACTACTACCACTACTACCACCACCACTACTACAGCTACAAAATAAGCCCAATACAGTGTGTATTAGTTTAGCAGCTATGTTATACTTAGGCCTCATTTTGAGTTTGTGAGAAGCAAAACCTCCAGGTCTCTTTTGTAAAAGTCATAGCTTTCTGATCTTTTGGGCATAAAAGTGAACAAGGGCACAGGTACTGGAATCAGGTCACCCGGATTCCCCTTCAGTTTTCAGCCATCTGTGCCTGCCTGCATTACAGAAGTGGTCTCTCTTCATGCTCTTGTCCCTCCACCAGTGTGTCCTCCTTGGCTTGTTACTCAGTGCTAGGATTCTAGTAGGGGCAGAGAAGGTAATCCTAGCCAGTCCTTTTGTGTTTGGGCTTCAGGGAGTGGTGCTTTGTCAATACTCCTGTTCATCCTCTCCATGGTAGCCACTTCTGTCTTCTATCTGTCAGTGGTCTGAGGTGGGAGTTTCCTGCCCCTCCGATCGCAGTTTCTTGAACATGATTTTGTAGAATCCTGGTTTCAGGATGGTAAGTGGTAGAGGATTTTTGCTTCCGTTCTTCATCCAGCACCAATGGAGTTTTGCTTGTGTCAGAGAGGATTTCCTACTTGGAAGTAACTGACCTTTGTCAAATTGGTCATACAGTACTGGTTTTAGCCCCAAACTTCACATGTGGCCTTCTGATAACTCCAGGATTACATATCCCCAGATACTAAGCCAGTGGAAAAAACAATTTGCCTTTCTTTCAATAGTCTCAGTAAAATAGATGAGCAAAAAAGACTCATCTCTTCTCACTGGCTCTGATTGTATCATCTCCCCTTTTCAAATTTATTAGTGTGGACAGGAGAATACCATGGTCTTAGTCACATGCCCGGTCCTAGAGATGGAGTCAGAGTCAACTCTGCATAAAGCACATCAGCAGAGGGTGGTGAAGGGAGTGGTTTGACAGAAGAAAATTGGGGTATTGGATGCTATTACCTGGAGTGAAATAAATGGGGATTTGGTGGTCTAGACAAAAAAATACAAATGGACAAACCGAATTTCCAATCTGATAGTCAATAAATAATAGGTTAGCTGAACTGAACAAATAATGTTTAAAGTGGTTGGGTCCCCCTGTGATATTTTTTGCCTCAGAGAATATAAAATATAGAGCTTTGCTGAAGGTATTTTAGATATCTGTAAAGAGGTAGAAAAGAGCTTTTAAAAATATATGTTCATTTTTATTTTAAAAAATTATTTAAATTGAAGTATAGTTGATTTACAATACTGTATTAGTCTCAGGTGTACAGCAGAGTAATTCGGTTCTCTATCTCTCTCTGTGTATATATCTTTTTTTCCCAATTCTTTCCTTTATAGGTTGTTACAATATATTGAATACAGTTCCCTGTACTATACAGTAAATCCTTGCTGTTTATTTTATATATGGTAGTGTGTATCTGTTTATCCCATACTCCTAATTTATCTCCCTTTCCCCTTTGGTAATTATGTTTGTTTTCTATGTCTGTGATTCTGTTTCTGTTTTGTAAATAAGTTCATTTTTATTATTTTTTAGATTCCACGTATGAGTGATATCATATAGTATTTGTCTTTGTTTGACTTACCTCAATTAGTATGATAATCTCTAGGTCCATCCATATTGCTATTTTTCTGATTTTAAAAGTTCATTGAACCGTATTTACTTATTACAAAACAGAAAGAGACTCACAGACGTAGAGAACGAACTTATGTTACCAGGGGGAAGGGTGAGGGGAAGAGAGAGATTGGGAGTTTGGGATTGACATGTACACACTGCTATATTGAAAATAGATAACTAACATGGACCTACTGTATAGCGCAGGGAACTCTGCTCAATATTTTGTAATAACCTAAATGGGAAAAGAATTTGAATAAGAATAGGTACATGTATATGTATAACTGAATCACTTTGCTGTACACCTGAAACTAACAACATTGTTAATCAACTATGCCCCAGTATGAAATAAAAAATAAAAAATGAAATAAAATAAAATAATTTTGGTTATTAAAAAAGTTCATTTAATCATAGTCAATGATTAAAGTATGCACAATATAGAAGTAAAAGAAGAATCACAGTGATGTCATCACCCAAGGCAAATACCGCGAGTATTTTATTTTATACATTTATATTTCAGTTTTTTTTTGTTTGTGCTTCACCTTTTTTTCAATTAAATTTGAAATCATACTGCACAATTTTATGTTGTTTCCCTTCACTTAATATTAGTACATATACATTTTCCCCATGCTATTAAAAATACTTAAACATTAATTTAATGGCTATATAATACTTTTTAATGATTACTAGATTCTTATATACATAGGTAGCTTTCTATTACTACTACTAATAATATTGTAGTGAATACCTACAATATAAATATAAATCTTGCATATAAATCTTGTCTGTGTTTTGTATAAGTTAGAGGGATATTTTTAAAGACAGTCTTTCCTAGTTGTTAAAATCTTACCTTTCAGGGGGGTCTGTGCATTTGTAAAGCCAGATTGGCTTTCAAAACCCCTCTCAGGAGTAGAGATCTAGACTCATGTGGAACTGCAAGAAGAGATATGATTTTGATACTCAGAAATGCCATGTTTCCCATTCTCCATCCCAGAAAACTATGAAGAGGAAGTGTGTAATAGAAAGTTGTGAAGCTTCTATTTATTTAAAGGCTATTCAGGCAAAAGGCATCATGTGCATATAAAGGATCAGTTCTGACCACAGCAGTCCCATGTTGCAGAGGTGAATGGGGCTATAGCAATAGACTACGGAGGCTTCATATTTCATTTCAGGAAAGTTTTGTATGTGGCTTCCCCCTGCTGTTTCTACCCTAGGAGGAATACATAAAAGATAGAATTCCTATTATCTTGGTATCAAATTCTATCCCCTGTGGTCACAGCTATAATATCTGTTCTTTAATAAAGGCCTGATTATGGGGCTTTCACACTATAGGTAGAAAAGCCCAATCATCTTCTTTCTGAACTTTTACACAAGATCACAGAGCAGGAAAAAAATTATTTTTGAGTTTTACATCATTGAAATAGTTGCCTACAAAGGGTCCCTATATAAATTAATTGGCCAATTGAAAATAGCAAAAGATATGCAAATAAAAGTAGACTATTTTATTACCCCAAGGAAGATATAATTTTCTACTTAATATTTCATAGCTTATTGATCAACTATTCACTGCTATATCTCCAATGCTTAGAAAAATGCCTGGCACAAAGTAGTACACAATATATATATATGGAATAAATAAATGAATGAATGATGGATGAATGTAGCTAGTTACAGTTACATTACAAAATTATATGAAATAGCATACAAATTGAAAGGTAAATAAGGATTAGAATTGAGAGGAATAGATGCCTAGTTTACTACACTTCATTTCACCTCAGATTCATTCCATAGAATCAGAGTCTCAGGCCAAAAGCTTCTTCAAAGTTTATCTGACCTTCTCCTGCCCCTTACCTCACCCATCTAACCTTTCCTTAAATGCCCTCAGAGAAGGATACTCAGCATAAGATAAATCATTTCCTTGTAAGACAGAGCAGACAATTTAAAAAACTCTATGTTGAACT
Organism: Physeter macrocephalus; assembly: GCF_002837175.3. Lineage (NCBI taxonomy): Eukaryota > Metazoa > Chordata > Mammalia > Artiodactyla > Physeteridae > Physeter > Physeter macrocephalus. Next base: position 85,258,477 of record NC_041214.2, on the reverse strand, counting down.
GAAATATAGTTCTATTAACCTGAATTCGTTAGTCTTACTTTTGCCTTTTGGGGCTACCTGTCAAAAATCAGCTTCCATTTCTACAAGTCAGGCATTTAAAAATTGTTCTTGTATGTCCGTCAGCCCCACCCCTCCAGGTATCTCTTCTCCAATCTAAAGAGTTCCTTCAATCACTCTTCATGTGTCATAGTTTTTTGAAATTTACTTCAGAAAATCTTGGAATGATAATTTAAAGAAGCTACCTTCTCTTAGTGTAATTCTCTCTTTGAAATCCACAGAGATTCTGGGATAAAGGGGCATCTACCAGGAGGAACACAGAAGTGCCACTTACTGTGTCACCAAGGTTGTTGACAATAAGGAGTTCAGACCTTTCTGTTCAGAACCAGACAGGTCTTAGATCTGTCTGATTCTGTTACCAAACTCAGGTTTGGCTGCTCGCCACTTGAAAAATCAATACTCAAGAGACAGTTGTTGGTTGGAAAGGAAAGATTGCTTTAATGAGGACTGGCAACCAAGGGAGAAGGTGGACTCATGCTCCAAAACCAACTCTGAAGATTCTGCTAGGCCATGAAAAGTGTTAAAGGGAAAAGGGGGAAATAATCTCAGTTAACCATTAATGGAGGGGGTGAGATTCTTTGTCATGTTTCCATTCCATGCAGATTTGCTGACCTCTCCTGATCTTCCTTTGGATGCTATCTTGCCCGCTTAGTCCACCTGCAAATTTGCTAAGGGGTATGCTGGGGATAAAGAGTCAGTCATTCTTTAACTACTTAATTCTTCATTCTTACTCCTTTTAATCCGGGAAAGAAATCAACAAGTTAGACAAGGTATTGTGTACATTCAGTAGAGCATAAGACAGGAGTTAGGTTAAATGTTACCTAGTGATCTCATAATAAGGTCTGAGGGAAACAGAGACGGACAAACAGAAAAGGGGCAAAAGAGCAGCTTACAATTCTTGCCTAATAATTGTAATAGTCATAGTTATTGACTACTTACTAGGACCTATGTCCTTCGATAAGCACTTTTCATGTGATGCTTCATTTTAAATTTATAATAACCCTGTTAGGTAGGTACTGTCACTACAGGTGCAAACATTAAATGCTTCTGTTGTTCTTCTATGACAGGTGTCTGCATACTACAGATTGTGGGTGAAATCTGGCCCACTGATTGCTTTTTAAATAAAGTTTTGTTGGAAAACAGATTCTTCATTTGTTTACAGATTGTCTCTGATTGCTTCTGCACTACAACAGCAGAACTGAATAGTTGTGAGAGAGACTGTATAGCCTACAAAGCTGAAAATGTTTTCTATCTGGTACTTTACAGAAAACATTGACTTGTTCTTTTCCTTTCCTTTCTGGTCTCATTCTTTTTTAAAAAATCTTTTGCTCTATTGCCAGAGTAAAATGTTACTTGTTAAGAGTGTCCACATTTTCTTTATCCACCAGTGCTCATTTAGTAGAGCTCTGAAAGGACTGGGGCTGGGTAGTGTTTAACAGTTTGGACAGGCTGTCAGTGAGGGCAGTAGATATTTACAAACTGCCATGGTGGAAAGGGCCTGTTTAGAAGCCTGGGCTCTTTCTAGCATGAATTATTCCATTAACCATTCATTTTGTGTGAGGAATTTCCCTTGTCGGGCCTCTGTTTCTTCCATCTCTAAATAGATATAGATCTGTAGGATCTGTCTGATTTAGTTTCATACTTGTCCTCATTTTGAGGTTGCCAAGATTTGTAAGAAGCTTTGCCTGCTAGACATAGTGCAGCCATTTAGCACCAAGAGCCAAATGGATCCTTAGACCCCTCAAATCATGGAATTTCAGGTGTAGAAAGTCACTCAGAAATAATCTAGTCCGACACATTCTTTTTTTGCCTTTGTTTTTGTAAAGATAATTGTAGATTCACATGCAGTTGTAAGAAATAATACAGAGAGATTCTGTGTACCCATTGGTAACATCTTGTAAAACTATAGTACAATCTCACAATCAGGAAATTGACATGGATATGATCAAGGTACAGAACATTTCCATTACCACAAGGATACTTCATTTGCCTTTTCATAGCCACATCCATTTCCTTCTTATCTGCACTCCCTCCTTAAGTTCTGGCAACCACTAATCTGTTCTCTATTTCAATGATTTCATCATTTCAAAACTGTTATATAAATGTAGTCACACGGTATGTAACCTTTGAGATAATTTTTTTTTTTTTTTTTTTGTGGTACGCGGGTCTCTCACTGCTGTGGCCTCTCCTGCTGCGGAGCACAGGCTCCTGCCGCGCAGGCTCAGCGGCCATGGCCCACGGGCCTAGCTGCTCCGTGGCATGTGGGCGCGCAGGCTCAGCGGCCATGGCTCACGGGCCCAGCCACTCCGCGGCATGTGGGATCTTCCCGGACCGGGGCATGAACCAACGTCCCCTGCATCGGCAGGCGGACTCTCAACCACTGTGCCACCAGGGAAGCCCGAGATTGACTTTTTTATTCCGTGTAATTTCCTGAGATTGATCCAGGTTGTTGTGTGCATCAAGAATTCATTCTTTTTTATTGCTGAGTAGCGTTCCATGGTATTCCATGTTGCCATGTTTTATTTAACCATTCATCCATTAAAGGTCACCTGAGTTGTTTCCAGTATTTGGCTATCATGAATAAAGCTGCTATAAACATTTGTGTATAGGTTTTTGTGTGAATGTAACTTTTCATTTCTTGGGAATAAATGTTCAAGAGAGCAATTACTGGGTTGTATGGAAGTTACATATTTAGTTTTTAAAGAAAGTACCAAATTGTTTTCCAGAGTGGCTGTACCATTTTACATTCCCATCGGCAATGTCTGAATGATTCAGGTTCTTTACATTCTCACCAGCATTTACCATTGTCACTATTTTTATTTTTTTAATTATTATTATTTTTAAATTAATCTATTATTTTTTTTTGGCGGTATGCAGGCCTCTCACTGTTGTGGCCTCTCCCGTTGCGGAGCACAGGCTCCGGACGCGCAGGCTCAGCAGCCATGGCTCACAGGCCTAGCCGCTCTGCGGCATGTGGAATCTTCCCGGACGGGGGCACGAACCAGAGTCCCCTGCATTGGCAGGCGGACTCTCAACCACTGCGCCACCAGGGAAGCCCACTATTTTTAATTTTAACCATTCTGATAGGTATGTAGTGATATTTCACTGTGGTTTTAGTTTGCATTTCCCCAATGGCTATTGATTTTGAACATCTTTTTGTGTGCTTGTTAGCCATCTGCATCTTCATGTCTTTTGTCAATTGTCTAGTTGAATTTTTTTTTTTTTATTGTTGAGTTTTGTAAGTTCTTTATACATTCCGGCTACCAGTCCTTTGTCAGATGTGTGGCTTGCAAATAGTTTCTCTCAGTCAATAGATTTTCTTTTCCTACTCTTAAAAGGCAAAAATTTTCACAAAGCAAATGTTTAAAGAATTCCAATTTATCATTTTTTCCTTTTATGGACTGTGCTTTTGAAGTCAAGTCTAAGAACTCTTTGTGCAGCCATAGGCCCCAATATTTTTTCCTGCTTTTGGTCTTAAAGTTTTATGTCTTATGTTTAAGTGTGCAATCCATTGAAAATGCCCTTGTAACTCTCTTGGGTCAGTTTTCAGCACTTGCCAAAGATCTTGGCCAATTTTAGTAAAAATGGCATTTTGTTTTAAATTTTCCCTCCAAACTTATTCAAGATCAACGTTCAATGTAACTCAATTTGTTGGGGGCCGATTATCTGTAGGTTCATATATTGGATGCCAAAATGTCAAGGTCAATACAAGGATGAAAAAGGCATGTTCTTTCACCAAGGAACTCAAAGTGTAGGAGCAGTACTGACTAATACATACTGAGCACTTGCCTTGTGTTAGGCATTGTGTAAATACTTTATAGACAACATATTTTTTAGTTGTCACATCAACCCTATTAGGTAGTTACCATTATAATAGTCATTTGAGAGAAGAAACGTTACTTGGTCTAAATGGCAGAGTCTCCTTCACTGTATCAATCAGCTTTTCCCAGATGCCACGGGCATAAGAATCAGTGGAGATACTGAGCTGGAAATGCTCTGGTCCTCTGGTCCTACCCTCCAAAATTTGGGGTGGTGGTCCAGGAATTTGCATTTTTAAAAAACGTCCATGTGATTCTGATGCATATGGTTGGCAGTCCCACATTTAGACACTCTGGTATAAATATTTACTTATGGCTTTGAAATAGGGGCTATATGACAACTGAGCAAGGAATAATTTTCTCTCAATAGGCAGAGAAGCTAGTTAAGGGTAGAGCTGTTTCAGCTGTTTCCAGTGCCTCGTTTAGTTGGGAGATTCCAATTCTCCACTCTCCTATCTGTTTAGCAATAAAGAGGTTTCCCCGGAGCTTCCCTGGTGGCGCAGTGGTTGGGGGTCCGCCGATGCAGGGGACACGGGTTCGTGCCCCGGTCCGGGAGGATCCCGCATGCCGCGGAGCTGCTGGGCCCGTGGCCATGGCCGCTGGGCCTGCGGGTCCGGAGCCTGTGCTCCGCAACGGGCGAGGCCACAGCGGTGAGAGGCCCGCGTACCACAAAAAAAAAAAAAAAAAAGAAAAAGAAAAAAAAGAAAAAAAAAAAAAGATGTTTCCCCTTAAGAGAAATGGTTGTTGCAAATGTAAATCCATGGCAGTCACATACAGGGAAGGGATAGCACTCAGTTTATACATTTAGACTACATGTATACATCCCTGCAGTCCATCTTGACATGTCCCCCAGCAAAGACCTTCATGTGACCATCTTTCCTCAGCCTTAGGCAATAGATAAACCATATCAGTTGAACAAATGTAATGAGTCTCTGCAGTGCGGATGCTGTGGAGATAGATATAGCCTTCAATGACCTAATGCTTTAATGGAAGAAGCAAACATTTTATTCAACTAACCCAAATATAAGTTCTACACAGAAGGCAAAGTGATCTAAGGACATACCTTTCCTTCCTTCCTTCCTTCCTTCCTTCCTTCCTTCCTTCCTTCCTTCCTTCCTTCCTTCCTTCCTTCCTTCCTTCTTGAGCACTTTCTGTGTATGAGTCCCTGTGCTTGGTATTAGGGATACAAAGAAAAGTCCTAGGGCCAAATATCTGGTAGAGGATAGAGTTCAGTGGGCTAGTGTTATGACAGCAGTATATCCAAGGTGCTGTGGGAACAGAGAGGAAGCTACAGACAATTCCTGGATGACCTCAGTGAAAAAGTGCCAACTGAAAATAATCTAGATGGACGAATAGGAGTTTACCAGCAAGCCCAGATAAGATAAAGAACATTCTAAATCAACGAGACACAATGTACAAAGGTACTGAGATGTAAAGAGACAGAGCACATTCCATTCGGAGAACTGAATGTAGCTTGGCAAAGTTGGTGTGCAGGATGTATGTGTGTGTGGTGGAGTGGGATGGGAAGAACAGAGAGAAGAGGCTCAGAAGATAGTGTGGGGAAGGTTAGTAAGAACTTTGCCTGCCATTCTAAAGTGATTGAAGGGTGTATCTAAGGCAACCATCCTGGTTTACCTGGACCTTCTGGCCTTTAGCACTGAAAGCCCACATCCCAAAAAATCCCTCAATCCTAGACAAATCGGGTTGGTTGGTTACTCTAGTAAGGAACTGAAAGCAGGTGTTTGGGAAGGTAAGTAACTCTGTAGCAGCGTGGACAACAGTGCAGGTGCACGTGGAACTGAAACAGGGGCTCTTGCAGTGATTCTAGTAAGCCTAGAGGTTGAACTAATAGGAGAGAAGTATCAGTGATGAAACAGAGGAGACCAATTTGAGAAAAATCTAGGAGACACAATCCATAGGCCTTGAGCTAATTAGATGCTGAGGGAGGAGGGGGAGAATATTAAAGAGAGTCCCTAGATTTCTGAGTCACATAACTGGCTGTGTGGTGGTAGTGGTGATTCAGAGAGAGAAGAGGGTGTGGGTAATGAGTTTGGTTTTAAACTTGTGATGAATTCTGACTGAGGAAGATTCATAGAGCAAGTTTTATTCGAATAAAATTTAAAGACTGCTAGGATATTTTTTTCCTAGGTGAAGGAACAACAAGGTAGGGGCAGACATTTGCAAAATAGAAACAAACAAAAACCTGCTTGAATAAACACATATTGGTAGGTAAGAGGGTATTTCTAAGAATGATGTGTAGTTATAGGACATACTCATTTTAAGTACAACTTGTGACGACTCTGATTAGACTGAGGGAAGTAAGAGAAAAGAAGGTGTTGTTTTACTATAAATATAGGATAAGGCAAAGCTACCCAGTTGGTATATCATGGATGTTGCTGGGGGTGCTACAGATGGATTACAGGGGTTCGTATAGGAATGTTGAGATATTGATCCCCTCCAGCTTCAAGCAGCCTCATCTACTTATCTGATCTGCACTGTGTGTAAAAAAGATTTGGAAGCACTGTGCTAAGGAAATCCCTTTTATTTTTTTTAAACATCTTTATTGGAGTATAATTGCTTTACAATGGTGTGTTAGTTTCTGCTTTATAACAAAGTGAATCAGTTATACATATACATATGTTCCCATATCTCTTCCCTCTTGCGTCTCGCAAGAGGAAATCATTTTTTTGGTTTGGTTTATAGTCAAACTTAAATTGACATAAAATCACACCTCTATTTTTATTAGAATGCAAAATAACAAAACAAAAATTAAGTTCTTTTTTTTCTTTCTTGCTCATAGACTTTTAATTTTTTCCCCCAGCGTTATCGGTACATAATTACATATAACATTGTGTAAGTTTAAGGTGTACACTGTGATGATTTGGCATACATACATATTTTGAAATGATTAAATTCTTTATAAACAAAAACTTTGGATTTTTTTTAACTATTGCTTTGTGGGATAGATGTTATTATTTCTAAAATAAAACCCATTAAAGTAAAAGCAGCTGAAGATTAGGTCATTTATTTGTTGTCTTTGTGTAAAATCTGAAATCATTGGGAATGTACCTATTAACATTTGAATGCTTGCAGAAGTACTGGCTGTTCCATAAGTCATTATCATGAAATAGGGAAAGATCTAGATTAAAAGAACCAGGAAAATTAAGATGTTAATCATATAGGAGTGTGTGACATTTCCCCTTCTCTTTTATTGTGAAATATTATATAATACCTATATTAAAGCACAAGAAACATTTTGTACAACTTAATAGATAATTATAAGGTGAAAATTTATTAATTATCATCGATGTTAAGAAATAGAGTAGTGCCACACCAGTTTGGAAAAACCAGTTGTAGTGGAACTTAGTGGGTCCATTGAAAAATTTGAATATAATTTGGGTTTTAGTTGAGATAAAAACTCACTGACATGGACAAATGGAGGCCAGTGAATGAAAAAGCAGATCAGAAAAGAGCATTTATAGTATGGTTTCATTTTGGTGAAAGAAACAACGTATATGCAGCATGTTGTTAATTGTGGGAATCTCTGGGTTGTGGGAATGTAAAGTGTTTTGTTATATGTTCCTTTTCTAATCTTTAAAATGTACATGTATTGCTTCTGTAATAATAAAAGCATAAAAGGAATACCTGAGATTATATCATAACTATCTGGCCCAGCATTGTGTTTTGAATTATCCTCTAGCTGGGTGTGACATCCCAGAATATTTTGAAAAGATAGAAACTTTGGTCTCCCTTTTGCCCCACTACTCTCCCAAACAATTTCCCATTTTTATTGGGTAGTTCATTTCCTTATCACCTATCCTAACTTCATCATCTACCACTTAGATCCATTTGTTTGAAATTCTCCAGCAGATTATGAGGCCTCTTTTCTGTCAGTTAAAACCAGAATCAAGCATCATGGCTTGGTGGTGCCATCTTACAGAATTGCAAGAAACCTTCCCCAAGACGGTGCTTAGGTCTGAATACCAGTTATGGAAATGAATCATGTAGTCTTTTCACATTGGGGAATTCCGATGCTCAGTTGATGAATATGGCACAGTGGCCAGGAAGTCACACAATTTCACAATGGGTGTGGCATGCCAGCTCCCATCCTCAGGGCCAGGCAAGGGGCTTCCTGCATGTGGCATGCTCCCTCTTCTGGAGGGCTGTCTGATGGTCTCAAGCAGGTTGTCTGCACAATACGTTGGCGGCAATTTGCACAAATGGTGCAATAGAAACCACCCTCTATTTTTCCTTAAAGGAATGTTAAAGCTTGAGTGAAGGCCACATGGGCAGCTTTGAAGTGGAGGCAGGCATCTCCATGGAAGGGATTTATGACCTTTGATGTGCACCTATGAGGGGACTGCAAGCTGGTCACATAGGTGATATTCGTGAGGTTCCTATTGTTATTAGAACTACAGACATCAAAATTTAGAGGGACTCAATAGATCATATAATTCCACCCCCTCTGTTACAGAGGGTGAAACTGAGGCCCAGAGAGGGGAAAGGGATTATTTAATAAAACCAGAATTCAGACTAGAGCCCAGGCTTGCCCATCTCCAACCCAATGCTTTTTCCTCCTCTACATCAGTGTTTGCAAATCTGTCTGTCGGCTACGACTCTCAAGAGTTATCACTATGGTTCCAAGGACTTGTATGCCCAACAAGCATTGACAGCCTTCAAGCATTGACAGTTCTCCAGAAGTAGAACTCAATCATTTGAGAGTGTGCAGCATTTTAAAAACTGTCAAGTAAATGTGCTAAAAATACATACAACCAATTTAATAATAAATCGAAACTCATATGGTCATTGCCTGGATCAGAAGGTAGAACATTGCAAGCATTCAAGATGTTTTCCTGGGTCCCTCCTTAATCATAACCCATCTCTGTCTCCCTCCCCCAATGTAGAAGTAACCTCTTACTTGTCTTCTGTAATTCTTATTTTCTTGCCTTAAAAAATATTTTTTCTAACCATTCCATAACAATATTTTTGAAGCTTATACGATTGAAATCACATCGATTATATTCTTTTGTGTTTTGCTTCTTCTGTGATGTATCCATATTATTGCATAAAATTAGAGTTTATTCATTTTCATTGTGTCAGAATAGATCATGGTAAGACTATACTAAAAAAATGTCAGTTTCATTATTGATGGACTTTTGGATTGTTTCAAGCTTTGAGTTTTTCTTGTTCATGTCCCCTGGTACACATGTGCATACATTTCTATGGAGAAGACACTTACCAGTGGAATTGCTGGATCACACAACATGCATATCTTTAGCTTTGCTATAGAATGCCAAACTACTTTCCAAAGCAGTTTTAACAATTTATCTCTCACCAGCAATGTTAAGAAAGGGCTCCTCATTCTAAAAAGGTGGTAACCGTTGTTCTAGGCATGCCTTCCACCCACTTCTACTATTTGGAAAGGATTTCAGGCCATCTCAGCAAGAGAGCTTGGTAATAAATACAATGATTTTCAAAATGATTTTTATATACAGAAGCCCTTGTTTAGGCATAAATTTGTAATGGAAGATCAATATATTTATACTGATTTTATATTGTTTGGACAGATAGAAATGGAGTAGTTCTGGTTGAGAGGGAATTGTTTGAGCTCAGAGTACCACCTTCTGGGCTTCAGCCCAGTGTCTGGTACATGGTGTAGTTATTAGTAAGGTTGTCTGAAAATGAAACAGACTTCCCCAGGAAGTAGAGTTTGCTTCATTGGAGGTGTGGGTGTTTCATATTGTGAAAGAAATGTAGGATCAGATCTCTGACCCTTCCCTCTTTCAGAGTTCAGATAGCATACTTCCCCTTCTTTCATTTTCTAAAATCCTGAGGTAAGTGACAGATAATCATACCTGGGGATAAAGACCAATAAGAATCCTTGAGGACACAATCAATTGTCAAGATAAATTCTCCATTGATCAAAGAGTGGAAGTCTGACTTCGGAAGGAGATCACTGCTTTTTCCTATGCTTTCTCTCTTTCTGTGTGCACTTGTTTGAGAATTCTCCTAAGATCTCAGATTTCTCCTCTTGAAAAATGATGTTTGACTGGATGTTTGCTAAGATTCATCACATGCTAACAGTGTGGAATTGTCATTCTTGGCCTCTCTGTTTAGGAGTCTAGCAATATTCAACGATGTAATTGGAGCCATTTGTTCAATCAAAAAATATGAGTGGGCCTCCTGTGTTCCAGGAAGTGTTCTGCTAAGTGCAGGGATCCAGCGATGAACAAGACAGAGCGAAGCTCTGCTCTTGTGAAACTTACATTCTAGGAACCAATCATAAAAAAATAAACAAATAAGAAAAATATCAGATAAAGATAAGGGATTGTAGAGATTTAAAAAGGTTGATGGGAAGAGAGTGATTGGGTATCTTCTTTAGGCTGTGTGGTCAGGGAAGCTGAGATCTGAGTGAGAAGGGGGTGGAAGCAGCCATGTCAGGGCATCCATGAGGGTTTATCAATTAACTTTAAGTCTAGCTGCCTTCATAATAAGAACAACTTCTGTTTGAATCATGCTTTCACCACTGTTGTCCCATTTTATTGTCAATAACAGTTTTGTGAGATAGGCATTAGTGCAATTATTATTTTCTAGGTGGGGTAGGGACTTCTGGATGCTAAAATTAGTAAGTGGCAGAAACAGGTCTTGAACGTTTCCCCCTGCTCGGCCTTGTCTTGGGTCTTTCTCCTGTGCACTGAGGAGGCTGCCCAGACCAGATGGTGTCCCGGATACTGATCTATCCGAGTTCTACCTGTCTTAAACTGCTCAGACATCACCAGCAAGAGAAATTTTCATTTCAGCATCACATGGGAATCTGGAAAATGCATCTTGCCCAAGATTACCAGACCAGAAGATTAAGATGTTGCTTGCAGAAACCAACTTCTGGTTGCTGGGTGGAGGCCTTCTCTCCTGTTTCCTCTCTCTCTGCAGTTTGAAGCTTGTGAAAACCTGTTTGAGGGGAACCTAAGAACCTATCTGGGCTGTGCATCCATTAGCTCAAATGTGAACAATCAGCAAGAGTTCAAGCACTGTCCCTGGTGACACCTGCCAAATGAGACTATCAGAGAGCAGGGGAGGGAGTGTCTGCATGAGAGGCAGCCCTATTGGTGGAAAGAGTTTTCCCTGTGACCTACTAGCTGGGTGACTCTGAGGGCCTTCCTTAACCTCCTTGAAACCTACCTTTCTCAGTCTCACCCCCAGGTGATATTACCTTCCTTGTAGGGTTATGAGGATTAAAACAGAATATGGAAAAAAGATATTTAGGGTGACTGGGACATAATAACAAGTTATTATTCACACGAACTGTGGGTTTCATGAGCTTCAGCCAAGTTTGGGTGCACAGTTATCCACAGGACAGGGGAGCACCACCCTGCCTACCACTGACGGGTGGGACAGGTTGCTTTTCTGCTAGCCCACTGGTGTGACAAGAAGGAGTTTCCACAGCCCAGGCTGGAAGCCTCCTGGGCTGAGAAAGGTAACCCTGATTAGGTCAAAGGACACTGAAGCCCCAAACACATCTTCCTGCTTTCATAACCAAACTGCTCCCCAGTTGGAATGGCCATAGGCAGAGGCCTCTCTGTCCCTGACTTTGCCCAAGGACCCCAGCTTTATGAAAGTTGCAAGAGGTCCACTTGCTGGTTGTGGAGGGGGAGAGATGTAGGTGTAGTTTTTAAGGGTTCGGCAAACTCTCTTTTGATCAATGGCTAGCTGTAGTAGAGGACATGTCTTAGAATCCCAAAGTCTCACCCAAAGTTGCATTCTCTGGCCATACAGGACGGGGTTAATTGGAACACCACAATACATGGACCTGTGCTACCTGAAACTCACATTTTGTTCTTTGGTACACTCCTTGTTTCCAGATGCGGTCCGTTTGCTCAAGGCTTGTTCCTCCTACCCTCCTTTCCCAGCTACTGAAGTTCTAACAATTCTCCCCAATTTCACCTCAAGTCACAATCCTCCTGGCAAGCTTTTTCTAATTATCATCTCAGTTGGGTTATCATCATCATTTTAAACTAATAGCATTTTTCTCTCTGTGCTTTTCACATGACACTTCATATTTTCTGCCCTGAATTGTATCTTTTAATCCATCACCTCTCCTGTCAGCTCCTTGAGGGTGGGAAATTTATCTCTAACAGACCTACCTTACCCATGGCCTTAGACACAGTAGACAATATAAATTGAACAGAAGCAAAAATGCCTTGAAGACTTTACGCCGGGGATGCAGCACCTAAACATTTTCATGTGGAGTTCCTTTGTTCTGGGGCCTGACAGAGTCATTCCACTCTTTCACATAGCAGTCTTGGGAGGTAACACTGAACAAGCAAACTGGGAGTCAATGGCCAGAGAGGGGGCACTCCAAAGCTAGGAATAAGAGAGAAGTGAAATCCCAGGCCTGAGAATGAAATTGAGTTTAGTGACATCCTAACTTTCTGCCACAGGACAGTGAATGGCAGCCAGGTCGCTAGACTCCCAAGGATCCCCCCCCTCAAGGCTCACACTTGCACCGTTCATGGATGTCAACACGGTTAATGGAAAATGGGACTCAATAGTTAAGTAGTTATTGTTGCAGAGTATTTCTTTACATATTTTAAAAATCATTTTACTGTAATTGCCAAGACCAGGAAATTAGCACAGCTCACCCAAAGGTAATTGTGAACTCACCTTTTGGTCCAGAGCAGGAGCCTGGGTGGCAGAGGTCCAAATCAGTTTGTCCCTTCCAGCCCAGGCACTTGGTTTGTCTCTGTTGAAGGTGAGGAGCTTGGGAAACTCAGCCTTACCTTTGGCATCTTTTTTTTTTTTTTTTTTTTTTTGGTATGCGGGCCTCCCTCTGTTGTGGCCTCTCCCGTTGTGG
>NC_041214.2:85238965-85245538 GCF_002837175.3 Physeter macrocephalus | reverse complement strand
GTGGCCTCTCCCGTTGTGGAGCACAGGCTCCGGACGCGCAGGCTCAGCGGCCATGGCTCACGGGCCCAGCCGCTCCGCGGCACGTGGGATCCTCCCAGAGCGGGGCGCGAACCCTGTTCCCCTGCATCGGCAGGCGGACGCGCAACCACTGTGCCACCAGGGAAGCCCCTGCCTTTGGCATCTTTTCAACTCCCGGAGACAGATGATAAGGAGGAAGAAAAAGAAAAATTAAAGCACTTGTTCAAGAAACCTAGCCTTAGAGATTAAGTGTGATGTAAATGATGAGACTAGTTAACATTTCCTAATGGCCCAAGGCACAGAACAGTGTCTGGGGATTGCTTATGCCTCCTTTTCTCTTTGACCCCAAGTACATTTATTTAATTTTTAGAATGCCCCAAAATAGGATATAGTTAAACTTCTTGGGATAGGACAAGGAAAGTAGGGTTTATTAATTTTCATTTCCTCTTTCTCTTAATTCTTCCCTCCTTCTTCCTTCCTTCCCTCTTTCCCTCAGTACAATCACTCATTTATTTATTCATTCATTCAGTGCCCACTACGTGCAGATCATGTACTAGGTGCCGGGTAAACAGTATTGGAGGAAACAAACTTGAATGGATCCTAAATTGACAGAACTTAAAGCCTTGTGGGGACAGAAAGGAAGAATAGTTAGAAAAGCAAGCAAAAAAATACAAATTGTCAGTAGGGAAAATGCCAGAAAAGTATTATAAAGGCTGTATGAGATCAGGGGCTTATAATTATATAGAAGATTGGCTAAGGCTTCTCTGAGAAGGAAACATCTGAAGGAGACTTAAAAGGATGAGAAGTCGCCAGGCAATGGAAGATCCTGAGTCAGGATAGGGCTCCATGAGTTGAAGGAAATGTCCTTGTGGCTGGGGCAGAGTGAGATAGAGGTGTGGTTCTTTTCGGGGAGGGAAGCGGGTGTAGTCCATAGGGGCAGCTGGCTTTCTCTCTTAGCTCCTGTTTCCTCGTCTGCAAAATGACTTCCTATGACCACTACTGATCTTAGGGTCATTTGGCATTAAGTGCTTATCCTTGTTTACTGTAGATTTCAAAATCAAAATTTTCTAGTTCTCCTCTGGGTGCTGAGGATGACGTTCTAGGCACTAGGACCTAGAGACCTGCCTAGGTGGGGCAAATGCCTACAGCAGGCTTCTCAAGCTCTACAGTTTTGGGCCACATAACGGTTTTTTTGTGGAGCTTTGTGGGCAGCTGTCCTCTGCGTTGTAGGATGCTTAACAGCATTCCTGGCCTCTACCCATCAGATGTCTGTAGCACCTCTTACCCAGGTGAGAGTGACTTCCAGCCATTGCCAAATGTCCTCAGGGGGACAAGATAACTCCTGGTTGAGAACCACTGGCCTACAGAAAGAAGTTGTATCTCCAGTGAATAGGCCCAGGATGAGATGAGAAATAGAAGCTGACATAGAGCCTCAGTGTTGGGGAAAAGAGAAAGCATGGCAGAGACCATGGGAAATGGGGAACACCTGCTCGTTTAAAGGGGGGCATCTTTCACTTGCTCTGGCTGATTCTTCCTTTTTCCCTTAAAACTTCAGGTGCTCACAATTAGTTGTCCATAATCTTTGGTTCATGACACACTCGTTCTTTGCCCATGCTGTATTGCATTAATTTAGTTAGTCATTTAATTAACTCCTTATAGTAATGTGATGACCCCACCACTCAAACAAAATCTAGAATTTTGACAATAACCTACATTTGACAATGTGTCTTTTCTTTCCCTACCTTGCCCCGATATAAGTAACCATTGTCCTGTACCATGTGGTCATCATTCCCTTGCCTTCCTTTCTATATAGTTTTCTTTTATCTAAGCATATCCGTAAAATAGTCTACAATTTTAGTCGTTTTTAACTTTATAAAAAGATTATCATGCTGACGTAAGCCTTTGCACTGACTGTTTTCACTTACTATTGTATTTTACTAAGAGTCATCCCTACTCTTGGGTGTTGTTGGGGGCTGATTTGAAGTGCTGTATCAGATCTTGTAGTGTGAACACATCACAGTGCATCATCCTCTGACTCATTGGGTGGTGTTGGGTTAGTTCCTGGGCTATTTTGTACATGTCTCTTGGTGCTCCCCAGAGGATTCTTTTTTAAAAAAATTATTTATTTATTTTTATTGAAGTATAGTTGATTTACTGTTGTGTTATTTTCAGGTGTCCAGCAAAGAGACCCAGTTATTCATATATATATATATTCTTTTTCAGATTCTTTTCCCATATAGGTTATTACAAAATATTGAGTATAGTTCTCTGTGCTATAGAGTAGGTCTTTGTTGCTTATTTTACATATAGTAGTGTGTATATGTTCCTTCCAAATTCCTAATTTATCCTCCTCCCACCTTTCCCCTTTGGTAACCATAAGGTTGTTTTCTGTGTCTGTGAATCTGTTTCTGTTTTGTAAATAAGTTCATTTGTATCAGTTTTTTAGTCCCCAGTTGATTTTTACAGTGCAAGAATGTGAGTACAGTAAGGTCACAATTTCTGATTAATTTTAAAGAAAAGGTAGAGCTTTTATGTGAAAATAACTGGGGGACCAATTTAAAGTTTTAAGAAATACTTACCAGGCCAACGAGAAACCTGTCTACAGGCCATTCTTTTTGAGCCTCCAGTTTAAGATTAGGTCATTCAGGTTGAGACTCTCTCAGCTGGATCGAGAAGTTAACTTAACTTAGAGGACACTTAGGAAATAATTCTTTAGCACAAAAGAGTGGGAAACAGGAAATGACCCAGACAGAAATTTGAATAGAGTGTGTGGTGAAGATCGGAAGTGACGTAAACTGCATTCCAGTAGCACAACTTGTTGTACTGCGTGGAAATTGTAGCAAAACATTCTCTTCACTCCCAATATTTGGAAATATGGGAAAAGAGCTTATCTTTAGGGAAGTAAACTTTTAAAAAATGAATCACTTAAACTTTTGAATGTTTAATGAAGCCAGTAGAGAAATGCAAAATTGTCTTGAAGAGAATAAATGGCTCTCGGGCTAACAGGATCTGACTGTAATTGATTGAATATATTTAAAGAAGGCATGTCAGTCAGGGTGAGAGAATTCATCAGAGAAGATTCCAGAGCCCAATTTAGGCACTGTGCTTGCTTACAGCTCCATCGGCAGGACAATCACAACTTTGGAGATGGTGCCGCTAGGAAGAGAACAAACTCTTAATACCTGAGCATGTACTTATCTGGTCCGTGTGACAGGTACATACATCTCCCTCTCTCATGACACCCCGCTTTCTGAGACCTGGTTGATGTGAGTATTCTGTAGGAGAGGTGTTCTCCTGGCAGTCTCTGGGAGTAGAAGGCCGGGAGCCATTCTCAGGACTTGGTGGCTCCCAGGTGATAATATCACCCGATGGAGCTTTTTGGAGTCAGTCACTGCTCTGCTTTTGTTGTCACCCTCTCACTCTCCCCTGCATTTCCATGAGTTCCTGTCTTCACACTTCTCCATTCACTAAGTGCTTACCTAGTGCCAGACCCCAGGTTCACATAAAGAGTGTAAACTCTGAAAGATCAGCCTTGATTTAGCCTTATGAACCCTCTAGGGCAGGGTCTTTTCTAGATTCTGGGAACCCCCTGAATCTCTATGGAGAACTTTATGTGTGTGTGTTTCTGGGGAGAGGGTCTGTAGACTCTTAAGAGGTACTGTTGGCTGAGGTAGTTTAGATCATTGCTCCGGGGAGCATAGTTTGACTTTTTGAGTATAGTGGAGAAGGGAGAAGGTCTGTACACCTGGAAGACAGACTCTAAGCCCTTAGGGGTGCAAAGGATGTAGACGCCCTGGAACAGAGGGAGGAGGAGAATCTGAGGGTTGGAGGGGGATGAGGAAAGTGATGGCACGCTATTCCGTAATGCATGTAGACTGCCATGAGGGTAATATTCTTTGGACATTTTCCCAACATGTTTTTTTTTTTTTTTTTTGACTGATTGACTCCTTTTTGTGGGAGGAAGGGTGGGTGGAGTTCAGGGTAGCAGGGACAGTTCTCCCAAGCATTTTGGGAGACATGGAAGGTACTTTGTAATGTGGGAAGGAAATTGCTATGGCGTGATAAGAAACAGCACTGGGCTAAGTTTTGCAATTTTAAACCCAGTATCTATGAATAGTCCCTGCAATGTAATTCACTTCAGGTCAGTACAGTTCAACTCATTTCAACAAGCAATAACTGAACACTCCTTCTCCACATTATTCCAGCTTTTCTACTGAAAATTTGGCAATGGATTATGGGTCATGAGCTACTAACTGGTGTTGTGTCCACAGGCTGACAGCAAGCAAGCTTTTAGGGTACCACTCTGGTATCACTAGGGGTTGTTCAACTGGCTTTCCTGGGATACTTCTAGTCTACCTGTGTTGTTATTAATAGCACCCAATTCAGATGACAATTTATATAGTCACTTCTCTCTATAACACTTGTATTGCTCTAAACTTGTTTAATCTGTTTATGTGCCTCTGGAGCTTCCCATTAAACTAATGAGCTTCTTGAGGCTGGAAGCATTGTCTCATTTATCTCTGTGTCTAGCACATGCCTGCTATTTTCTGGACGCTTAAAAAATATTTCTTCAATTGAACTGAAATTAAAAACAGAATGAAGAAGGGCCTTAGAGTAGAAATGGTCAGCTCACATTGTCTTCCGTGTGCTGCCGAGGCCTGGACTGGAGGCCCAGCTCTGAGTCACTTATGAGCATTGTACATTGGGAAACTTATTTAATCTTTTTCAACAAAAGGAAAGTGTGTATAAAGTGCTTGGTGAAATGCGTTTCAGTGCTCCACCAATGTTAGCTGCCTTCATTGTTTCCAAATTATTAGTTGTTAATAATAACTATTACTACAATCACTTTAAGTTTATTTATTTATTTTTAGCTGTGTTGGGTCTTCGTTGCTGTGCATGGGCTTTCTCTAGTTGCGGCGAGCCGGGGTTACTCTTCGTTGTGGTGCGCGGGCTTCTCATAGCGGTGGCTTCTCTTGTTGCGGAGCACGGGCTGTAGGCGCAGGGGCTTTAGTAGTTGCGGCACATGAGCTCAGTAGTTGTGGCTCACGGGCTCTAGAGTGCAGGCTCAGTAGTTGTGGTGCACAGGTTAGTTGCTCCGTGGCATGTGGGATCTTCCTGGACCTGGGCTCAAACCCGTGTCCGCTGCATTGGCAGGAGGATTCTTAACCATTGCACCACCAGGGAAGTCCTATACTCACTTTAAATTCCAGTTTTCTTAGCTGGAAATGGAAGGTCATCATTCTTGCTTTACTTTGATAATGAACATGAAGACACTTTGGAAACTACATAGAGCTCTCATTGCAGAGCCTGTAAAAGAATGCACGTTGACAGGGAGGTTTGTGCTTATAGAACTGGCATAACTTCGGTATATTATACGAGGAGCTAGATTGAATGGCAAGATAAGCAACCTTTTAAATATAATATTTTAAAAAGATGAAAAAATTGCCAGATGGGGAGTGCGGGTAGAAGTTGATCTGTTCCAAAGTGTAGGAATATAATAAAAGCACGTGGGAAAAGACAGTGGGATGGATTCAGACAGGTGTCTGGAATTTAGAATTGGGACCCTGCTTGGTATGAAACCAACAAAGCATTGCTTCTGGTGTGGTGAGGGGACAGAGCATCCCAGGCTTGGCATCTGGGGAGCAACAGCTTGAGTGTGGGACAGAAGAATATTTATGTCAGGACAGACATTCTACTTTGCAAAATGAGTCAAGAGCTTGTATATCTGAGGTGAGGTAAGCATTTTATCAAAGGCATGCCAGATGTGGACACTACCTAAGGAAGCCATTCAGCACCTGCGTGCACTGCTAATAAGAGAAAGGAAACTAGTAACTACACATGAAAGCAGCTTTCCGTCTAGGATCACAGAAACTTTTCTTTCTTTCTTTTTTTTCTTATTTATTTATTTATTTTTTTTTTAACATCTTTATTGGAGTATAACTGTTTTACAATGGTGTGTTAGCTTCTGCTTTACAACAAAGTGAATCAATTATACATAAACATATGTTCCCCTATCTCTTCCCTCTTGCGTCTCCCTCTCTCCCACCCTCCCTATCCCACCACTCTACGTGGTCACAAAGCACCGAGTTGATCTCCCTGTGCTATGCGGCTGCTTCCTTAAGATAGCTATCATTACAGTGTTTGGAATACATCGGTGTGGTGAGCATTAGTTAATCACCTACACACCTCAAAAAGCCATTCAGCATACGGTATTTGTTTTTCTCCTTCTGACTTACTTCACTCTGTATGACAGACTCCAGGTCTATCCACCTCATTACAAATAACTCAGTTCCATTTCTTTTTATGGCTTTGTAATTTTCCTTTGTATATATGTGCCACATCTTTATCCATTCATCTGTTCATGGACACTTAGGTTGCTTCCATGTCCTGGCTATTGTAAATAGAGCTGCAATGAACATTTTGGTGCATGACTCTTTTTGAATTATGGTTTTCTCAGGGTATATGCCCAGTAGTGGGATTGCTGGGTCGTATGGTAGTTCTATTTGTAGTTTTTTAAGGAACCTCCATACTGTTCTCCATAGTGGCTGTATCAAT
>NC_041214.2:85233765-85236092 GCF_002837175.3 Physeter macrocephalus | reverse complement strand
TATTTATTTATTTATTTATTTTTTTGTGGTATGCGGGCCTCCCTCTGTTGTGGCCTCTCCCATTGCGGAGCACAGACTCCGGACGCGCAGGCTCAGCAGCCATGGCTCACGGGCCCAGCCGCCCCGCGGCATGTAGGATCCTCCCGGACCGGGGCGCGAACCCAGTTCCCCTGCATTGGCAGACGGACGCGCAACCACTGAGCCACCAGGGAAGCCCAATAGGTTTTATTTTAAAATCGGATTTTTTTGGTATAGTTCTTTCTCCCAGCACCTAGAAATATGTATAATATTTATGATATACTGAATAAATATTTTTGCATAATAAAAGAATGAATAAAAGGGTTTCTTTTGGCCATGCCGCACGGCTTGTGGGATCTTTGTTCCTCGACCAGGGATTGAACCCGGGCCCTGGCAGTGAAAGCGCAGAGTCCTAAATACTGGACTGCCAGGGAATTCCACGAATGAAAGTTTTAAGGGAAAGCATGTCACCAGTGAATTATCAACAATCAGCCAGCTGGGAAGAGGTCTGGTGTGATGGAATCCTCACCTTCCTAGAAGTGTACCACACAACACACTTTATTGATTTTTTTCCTAACTCAAAATAGAGGTAAGCTGGTCTTACCCAACTTTATTATTTTTGGATACCAAGATTTCTCCTAGGACATTGGTTCCTGAGTTATAGCAACTGAAAAGGATTATAGGGTCACTATTCACTCTGGGTAATAATACATTCTCATTAGATAACGCCCATGAAAGCTCTACGTGATCAATGTGCCCCTCAAAGCACAAAACTTAAATAATAGGAGAAAGATTCACTGGGGGATATAGGGGGGAAAGATGGCATGGTCTCCTTAAGCAAACTACATACACACCATGAACAAAATAATACTCTGATTTAACAATAAAGTAAACAAAATAGGCAAAGTTCTAAGTTCTTAAACATAACAAAATTAAGAAAGGAAAAGAAGAAAGGAAATATCTTGTAGACAAAGAACATCAAAACTACATTATAAAATCCATGTTTGAAACCACCTTTCATGATCAAAATCAGCTTGTAATGATGACACCATAACGGTGAAAGTCTCATCATTTAAATACATGCAGATAACGAACTCCTCATGAAACTGAGATTAATGAAGTTATTTAGTTTTTTAAATTACCATTAACTTTCAACTTTTGTCTCCTTTAGAAATTTCATATTTTAGTGTCAGAGTGAACAAATAACATCTTTCTTCAGATCTGTATTTTAATGATATAAGGAATATACGCCTAAGATAAATAACTACAGAGCTTCTCCCTCAAGTTCTAAAGGATACATTGGCCACTAAACAATTACCATTTACCTTCTAAGCAGAAATAACTGAAATTTTTTTTTTTTTTTTTTTTTTGGTACGTGGGCCTCTCACTGTTGTGGCCTCTCCCGTTGCGGAGCACAGGCTCCGGTGAAATTTTTAATAGCCAATTATCAGTAGTTTTTATTTCAGACAAAAAGTTTGAAAGGTTTTATCAATTAAAGTCCAAGCCAGACCATAAGCAATATTAACACAAATATGAAATTAAATTGTCATTTTTAGACAAACTAACACAGCAACAGCATTTGGTCCAAGAGCTCTTCCAAGAATTTTACTCCACACCTGATAAAGAATGTGAGTGCTATACAATGAACTATGAATCCTGATATACTTGATTTTTCAAGTACTTTTCCAATATAGTTGTTCTCTGTAGAATTTGAAAATAAGGGGACATTTCCCAAAGTATACATTCCATACTTTAGAAAGCATGACTGAGGTTAAATAAATTTAGGACTTCTTGGATTTTCTCAAATATTTTTTGTCATTTTCTCAAGAACTTTTGATAATGTTATGTATAAAATAATCTTGCTTTATATATTGTTTACTTCATACAATAGTAATGTGGCAGAACTAGAAAGTAAAATCATGTCTCTCTTGCTTGAGGGCTCCATCTTTTTTCTACTATGCTCAACAGCTGAAGTGAAATCAAAAACAAAGACCTAGTCTTGGAATAGAAGATACTGAGCAATGATATTGTTGAATTAAATCATTAGCAATGTAAACTCTCACCCAAAGTATAACCAGATCCATCATTTTACACTGGTCAAAATAAAAACTACATTTTTGGTGGAGTGGAGAAAAATGTCACAATCAGTGGGATAAGTGGAGGAGATGGCTAAGGGAAGCTTGGAATAGTCCTTGTATACAATGGTAAACACAGTAATTAAATTTTTCCAAATAATGCATAAAGTGGTAATCATGGATAAACTGTTTATCCAAGGCAATCAACAGCATTTTCTTCAAAGCCCCCCCCCC
>NC_041214.2:85223397-85233323 GCF_002837175.3 Physeter macrocephalus | reverse complement strand
TCCTCGCGCACCAGGAAGCAAAGAGGGAAGAAAAGGTCTCTTGCCTCTTCGGCAGCTCCAGACTTCTCCCGGACTCCCTCCCGGCTAGCCGTGGTGCACTAACCCCTTCAGGATGTTTTCACTCTGCCAACTCCAGTCCTCTCCCTGGGATCCGACCGAAGCTCGAGCTGAGCCTCAGCTCCCAGCCCCCGCCCGCCCCGGCGGGTGAGCAGACAAGCCTCTCTGGCTGGTGAGTGCCGGTCAGCACCGATCCTCTGTGAGTGAATCTCTCCGCCTTGCCCTCCGCACCCTGTTACTGCGCTCTCCTCCCGGCTCCGAAGCTTCCCCCCTCCGCCACCCGCAGTCTCCGCCCGCGAAGGGGCTTCTAGTGTGTGGAAACCTTTCCTCCTTCACGGCTCCCTCCCACTGGTGCAGATCCCGTCCCTATTCATTTGTCTCTGTTTATTCTTTTTTCTTTTGCCCTACCCAGGTACGTGGGGGTGTTTCTTGCCTTTTGGGAGGTCCGAGGTCTTCTGCCAGCGTTCAGTGGGTGTTCTGTAGGAGCAGTTTCACGTGTAGGTGTATTTCTGTTGTATCTGTGAGGAGGAAGGTGATCTCCGCGTCTTACTCTTCCGCCATCTTCTCTCCACCCCCACAGAAACTTTTCTGATAATATATCTTTACCAAGTGAGACAGAGAAGTCGGTGGATTTAAAGATGCCTCTTCCAGATCCCTTATTAGCCTAACAGGCGATTCTAACAAAAGCATAACTATTGACACTAAGAATTCTTAGCTCTAAATGCCAGTAAACCCAGGGGTCGAATTTCAGGTCTATGTTAGGGGAAATAGTAAAATAGTAGCAGCAGCAGTAAATGTTTACATAGCACTTATACATAGTAACACACAGCAACCCTGGGAAGGGGGTACTATCAGCACCCGCATTTTATAGATGACAAACTGAGGAATAAAGAGGTTAACTAACTTGTTCAAGGTCACAGCCAGTAAGGGGCACATTAGGCTTTGAACTCAAAGTATTTTGGTCCAGAGAATGTGCTTTTAACTCGGACACTCTTCTTCCTCTCAACTGTAGCCATTATAACCTGTATAAAGTACACCTATGACTTTTTGGGATATAGCTGTGGGACCTAGGCCATAAGCTTCAGGTATGGTTTTCCATTCTGTCCCAGGCTTTCCTTGGAAGGAAGAAGTTTGTCCAGATTATACATTTATTAGAGGTCGGTCTCTTATCTTTTTGTTATTTGTACCCTCATGGCACATAGCAGCTGCTCAATAGTTGAAATAAACTAAATTGTCTCTGCGGTTTTTTCCCCTTGATGTAAAATTCTTTTTGTTATTAAACAAGAGAGGAGGGTAGGAAGGCATAGCTCCCTCTACTGCAAACCCTTAAAGGCAAGCTGGGATTTAGTTGTTCATCCTCTTTTGGTCAAACACTTTCACCAAATCCTGACTCCAAACTCAAGGCCTTTTCTAGCCCCTCTTGCCCACGATGGTTCCCTGGTTCAAGCCAAGGGAATCATTCATTGCTGCTGTCACCCAGTCCTTCTGTCACATGGCTCATGGTCACGTCTGTGAAGGCTGTGGATTGAGTTCAAGACCTGAAGGCTGACAGATCTGGGTTTGAATCAGGGCAGCAGAACTTGCCAGCTGTGTGGCCTTGGACAAGTCATTACATTCAGCCTTTCTGAGCTAAGCCTCATCATTTATGGAGCGAGGGTCATATTATCCTATTCAGGAGATGCTTGAGAGACTGAAACCAGATAACGTATCATGTAGTATAGTGTTTGGCATGGGGTAGCCACGTGCTGAAATTGTAGAAACTGAATTTCCCAGTTAGATTACAACTACTTGGAGGCCTGGGCTCATGTTTAAGGAAGGATCTTTGTCAGGGATCCTTCTTCACTTCCTCAACCCCTCACTGTGTCCTCCCCTTACCTTCCTCAGCTTCTTCACTCTCTGCCCCTCCCACCGGTTTCATCACCAAAATTCCAATTTGTTCATTTGTTGCTTGTTGTGCTTAATGTTTGGGGTCATTTTGGTTCTGTCCCAGGAGATATTTGGCTACCGGACTCAGAGCTGCCGGAAAACGCTCTGCCTTGCTGGATCTATCTTCTCCTTTGGGATCCTCCCCTTGGTGTTTTACTGGAGACCCGCTTGGCACGTGTGGGCAAATTGCATCCCGTGTTCCTTGCAAGAAGCAGACGTCGTGCTGCTGAGGACAACAGTAAGTGTGTACCTGGTTCTGTACCGGGTGGCCCTTTTTCCTGGACACCTTGTTATGGATGGTTGTGGGGAGATGAGCGCAGGGCAGGCGGCAGCTGGATATCCAGCCGCAGGCTCCATCACAGCCTTACATTTACTTACCAAGAATTCAATAATTTGTGTATGATTGGATTTCACTAAGAAGACTTAATTCATAGGGTATTCCTTTTAAATTGTGATTTTAGTGAATGTCGGAATAGGGAATAACCATGTTAATAGCTAAAAATAATAGTGTGAAGTAGTTAAGTCAGGCTATAGGTTATAAAGTTCATACTCATCCTTTACCCCACACCCATCCTGACATATCAATGCCAATCCCAGCCCCCCTCCACTGGGGTATCCCTGGGGGAAGGGAAGGTGGGGAGGAGGTGGGAAGTACCCCTCTGAGGAGGATCCTGTCTTCCCCTGCTCCTTTGAGAGAGCCATGGTTATTGATAGGAGTCTGTTGCATCCTGTAGATATGCTAGGGTTTAAAAGTGTGGCCATCTTGTCCCTGAGTAGATTGCCGCTTTCTGCTAATACAAGGTCCTGGTGTTAGGGGAGTTCCCCTGTATTGGCTCTGATAACACTTCCTTCTAGCACTCATTACACTTAGGCAAAGTGCATTGTTCCTGCTGGACTGTTAGCTCCACAAAAGAAGGGACTATCTCTAACTTGTTAACTGCATCCCTAGTTCCGGCACATGGTAGGGATTCCATACATATGTGGTGGCTGACAGGCTAAAGTGGACATTCCTCTTGATAGAAGTCAAAGTGTAGTCTCACAGAGGACCCTTTTCGGGCTGACTTTTACTGAGTGTGTCTAACAATGCGTCAGCCCAAATGACCCAGAATGACAACCAAATTCTTGATAAATCAAACTCTGCTGGGCTGTGAGCTTCTTTTTTTATGTAGCAACCTCTCTAGATAAACATTCTATTCATTTCAGTGAGAGAAGAGCATAGCAGCAAGTCTTATAACTGGCCCCCAATTTTTTTTTCCACATTTCAGTCTGAGTTGGAACTAGACCTCAGTGAAACTGGCAATTGGATGAAGTTTGTCTTTGTTGACCTGCCCCCGCTGGGGTCAGCCCCATCGCTCATTTCTGGCTCCTGGTCACTTCAAGAGCCACTCGTTCTATGTCCCAGCTTAGCTGACATGTGGACCATATTACAGGTGAGAGCTGAGGCAGCTCCACCCAAGTTCAACTATAATTTAACTCAAGATTCTTGGAGAATAGACTTCAAGACATTAAGAAGGCAAGATGATAGTGGAATCAGAGCATCTCATATTGATGATGTTGGGCTGGGAGCCCTGCTCCACTGCTGCCTCAAACCATACTTCATGAAGGCTCACAGAATATGCATGAGAGAAGAGTGCCTGGCGCTCACCAAGGAAGATCTCGTCATTTGATTGGGGAGGAAATGGGGTCTGGAGAGTGTGCATATTTTAGCCACACTCCTTGATAAGTTAGGGGCCTCACCATGAAGAAGTACCATATATCCCAGTTCCTAGTTCAGGGTTATCCCCACACAACTGCACATAGATCAGTGGCTCCCAAACATCAACCAGCATTAAAATCATCCGGAGGGCTTATGAACAGATTGCTGGGCCCCCCTCCCAGGGTTTCTAATTCTTTAGATTTGGATTGGAGCTCCAGAGTTTGCATTTTTACCAAGTTCTCAGATGATGCTAATGCTTCTGGTAAGGGACCATACTTTGAGCAAAACTGCTGCAGATAGTCATCACTCCCAGTGATGAGCTTACTTGTCCTGGGGAGAGGAATAGAGGCCTGGACATTGCTTTATGGCTCAGCCTATATATATATTTATATGGTCTCAAGGGGACTGATCCAGATTTAGCAAAGTGTTATAAGTGGTCCTGCTGTATACAGCCCTAGTGTCTTGCTGGAGCAGGGGTAGAGAGAGGTTTGTTTTCTGGGGCTCAAGGTAGGGATGTAAGGACTTATGGAAGACCACATCTTTGGGATACTTTCATAGTTCAACCCCTTCCATGTGAACTTAAGGACCTATGAGATTCCTATTTTTTGTCATGAAAGGAGGATTTGGAAAAATACTTCACTCTACCCTGCGGGTGCTTTCATTTCGCCCAACTAGTTCTCAGGGGGCAATGCTTTTGTTGCAGCAGAAACAACCTCAGAAACAGAAAAGCTTTCTGTCTTTCAGAATGTATCACCAGACTCTTCAGATCAGAGAGCATCTGGTTGGCTGAGCTATAAGCTCTGAGGTTGCTGGCAGAGTCAAGGCACAGAGAGGAGCAAGAGGAAATGAACAAGGAAATGGCAAGGAAGGGAGCAAAATGAAAGAAAAGGAGAGGGAAATAGGTAAAAGAAAAATAAAGAGGGAGAAAAGAGAAAGAGCTAGTAAGATACAAGCTACTATGTATGACATAAACTACTATGATATACAACAAGAATGTATTGTACAGCACAGGGAATTATAGCCATTATCTTGTAATAACTTTTAATGGAGTATAATCTGTAAAAATACTGAATCACTATGCTGTACACCTGAAGCTAATATAATATTGTAAATGGACTATACTTCAATAATAAAACCTAAAATTTACAAAAAAAGAAAAGAAGATCTGGTAAGAGTGAAAGAAATAAAAAAATGTCAACCAACACAGAGCTGGTCCATTTTGGGATTTGGAGTCAAAAGTTTTGACTTCTAGTCCCAGCACCTTAGTTAGGTACATGACACCTTAGGTTTGTTACTTAACGTTTCAGGAACTCAGTTTCACTATTTGTATAATGGGCCTAGTAAAAGCACTTGTTCTTTCTTGGGTTGGTGTGAGGATGAAGTGAGATTACATAGGTAAAACCATTTACAAACTGTAAAATGCATCATCAAAGATAATTTTGGTTGTGTATGTGTTTTTGATATAGCAACTTCACAAGCTTGCTGTACGAAAGGGCTTGCTCTAGCCTAGATGCACCCGTGTATAATGGCCCTGCTCATCTGGATGCTGTGTCCTTCCCTTATTATCCAGGAGGCCTGGCACTTCCTTCCAGGACAGGAGACATGGGGAAGATGCCCTATAACTAGGAATCCCCAACACTCATATGTGCTCAAGCAGGTCACCTCTCCTAGTTGCATGTGATCAACTTTGAACTAGACATATAGCAGAAAGATTCAAAAAAGCATCAGTGCCTCAGGGAGCTGCATTCCATCACCCTGCCTCTTTCTTTGGCTCTTTGAAAGTCTATTAAGCCTTTCTCCCATTTCACTGCCCTCTGCACCTAATCAGAGCTATTGAAACCAGCTTCAATCTCGTCTTTTTCATCTTAATTTCAACCTTAATTTTTAATTACCTGCTCTTGTGCATCATTTTAAATGGATTTGCTATGCCAGAGACTCTCCAAATAAATGAGGTGCTAAATTAGTCTTTATGTAATTAGATAAGAACACGATTATTTCAAACACTTTTACTATGTGAGTCTTAGATAAAAATAACCTTTGAGAGTCAATAGTTTAAAAGTCTGCTGTAAGGTTATTTGTGTTAGAATGACACCTTAAGAAAGATATTATATGAATTATATTATAATAGCTGGACAGTAAAGATTTCCCATTAAGAAAGACTGGATGACTCTTACCTGAAAATGTGTTGCATATCTGTTTTTCATGTTATTAAAAAATCAGTACTTGGTATTTATCATCAGTCTTACGCTGGTAAGATTACAGATCATTATCCCAGATACTGATTAGGTAGTCATTTTTTAACATTAAAAAAATATAGTAACATGATGTACTGACTGAAAGTCTTCAGCACCTAGTTTATTTTCTGTTCCCTTCCTCTTATTAAGCACCTCTAAGAGTGAGATTTTTCCAAAAGATAAGAGTAATTACATTTCTATTTTATAATTTAAAAGTGGCATATTATTCATCTACTTCTGAATTTTAACCAATATCTGTAGTGATGCCACATTTCTATGCAAATAACGTGATTTATATTCATTGGTGTTTTGAATTCAGATGCTCCTGATAATTTTCATAGTTTTTATCTTTATTATAATTACATATACATTTTTCCTTCACTGTCACTGTACGTCACATGTTGCCAAAGACTCACGATGTTCAGAGAAGAACTTTGTGATTATTGGCTATTAGGCCTGACTCCGGGCATTTCATTTCAATGTTTTAACGGGGAACATTTCTCCTTCAGTTTCACCGAAAGATGTCAGTGGTAGGGGCTTTAGTTTAAAAACTTGGAAATCCCCCAAATCAGCCATGCAAATGGCATCTTGGGTCCACCAGCCCACCAGGATACTCATCAGATACTAGCATTTGTGTTCACGTTTCCTGGATCCCTTACCTCCTCCCCTCCCTCCTCTTCTGCAACCTGGTCTCTCCAAGCCCAGGCTCCACACAGTGGCACCACTTTCTAAGGGAATCAGACAGTTTGTTTTGTCTATGCTTTTACTCATAAAATTTCTTCTGATATTCCCTATCTCCCCCATTCATTCATTCACTTATTCATTCAACAAGTATTTATTGAGTACCAGTCAAGTACCAGACATTGTTATAGGCACTGGGAATACAGCTGTGAACAAAACAGACAGAAATCCTCCTTACAGAGGGACATTCTGGAGAGGACTCAACTGATAGACACTTGTACACACTCATACACACATTCTCTATACAGTAAATATAGACAGTAGGTGTTCTATCTCTACTTATTAAAACCTACTCATTCTTCAGCCATATACCACCTTTTCTATTAAATCTTTGTTGATCCATTCTCTGCCCCAATACTGGAGGGAATTAATTGCCTGTCCTTCCTTCTCTCCTAGCTCTGTATTTGTCAGCTCTGACTGCTATAATGCTTTCTGCAGTCTGCCTTCTATTAAAATGCTATTTGCTCTACATTTTATAAAACAGCATCTCATTGATTATATTATTTAATTCTCATAACAACCCTAGGGAATGGCATTATCATTTTTATTGTACAGATGAGGATACAGAGAGGACAATACTTTGCAACCTAGTAAATGTCAGCCAGGATTTCCCTCCCCCTTCCTCCTTCCTTCATAAATTTGATGAGCACAGGTTGTATGCCAGCCACAGTGCTATCTCATGGACAGCGTAGGGGGCAGGGAGTATAACAGTAAAATCAGGGTTCTTGACTCCACGGAGTTCATCAAATCAACTACACAAATAAATGCAAAAATCCAACTGTTATAAGTGGTACTTAGGAAAGCTTCGTGGTTATTGTAGGATTATAGACAAGGGATTGGATCAAGTCAAGAAAACCAGGAAAGGCTTTCCTGAGCCTTCCGAGGATGATTAGAGAACAGATGTGTGGATACAGCGGGGGGGTGGGGGGAGTTGAGGGGGTGAGTGGGGAGGAGGTGTGGGATGAATTGGGAGATTGGGATTGACATATGTGCACTGCCATGTGTAAAACAGATAGCTAGTGGGAACCTGCTCTATAGCCCAGGGAGCTCAGCTTGGTGCTCTGTGGTGACCTAGGTGGGTGGGATGGGGGGGAGTGGGGTGGGAGGGAGGTCCAAGAGGGGGGGATATCTGTATACACCTAACTGATTCACTTCATTGTACAGCAGAAAGTAACGCAACATTATAAAGCAGCTAGACCCCAATATAAAAAAAAAAAGGTGATGGTGGCTGGTGGGGAGGAGCATATGGGGAATGGTTCAGGTAAAGGGGGTAGTGTGGACAAAGAACTTGAACCTGTCTTCTGACTCTCTAGGCCCAGCACTTTGCCCCACTATGCTACATTCCTTTTTATAGCTTTTTCTCCTATTCCACTAGAAGCTTTTTGGAGACAGTTGTCATGGCTTTTCATTCCCCACAACCCTTAGCACATGTCCACAGTGGGTGTCCAATAATTATTTAATTCAATTAAATAAATGAATTAAATTGTAATAAATGGTCTCATGGTTTCTACCAACACTTTATCACAAAGACCCTAAGGTGAAAAGTCACGATTGAGAATGTAAGAGAAGATAGTATGATTCTTTTAGGTACTCATTCCTTCTTCTGAATCCTATTCCCCCATCCCCCGATTTTTTTTTAATACGTTTATTTATTTATTTTTGGCTGTGTTGCATCTTTGTTGCTGTGCACGGGCTTTCTGTAGTTGCGGTGAGCTGGGGTTACTCTTTGTTGCACTGTGCGGGCTTCTCACTGTGGTGGATTCTCTTGTTGGGGAGCACGGGCTCTAGGCCCGTGGGCTTCAGTAGTTGTGGCACATGAGCTCAGTAGTTGTGGCTCGCGGGCTGTAGAGTGCAGGCTCAGTAGTTGCGGTGCACAGGCTTAGTTGCCCCGCGGCATGTGGGATCTTCCTCGACCAGGGATTGAACCCGTGTCCCCTGCATTGGCAGGCAGATTCTTATCCACTGCACCACCACGGAAGTCCCCCCCAATCCCCCATTTTAAACCATTTTTTTGTTAGGCATTCAGTCAGAAATCCCTGAGATTCTATGGGCTGGCTTCTCACAGATGATTTTTTTTTTAAGGACAAATAAACCTGAGGCCGTTATCTATTATTAAACAGGGCTATTTCTATTGTGATTTACAGTTTGCAAAGCTTTTGCATATATGTTGTCTCATTTGGTCCTTACTAGTAGAGATTATTTTTTCCCCATTTTACATTGAAGACATAAAGAAGTTAAAAGAAATGCTCATGGTATTACAGCTGTAAGCAGTGAAAACAAAATTTATGCTGAATTGTTCAGGATTTTTTTTTAACATCTTTATTGGAGTATAATTGCTTTACAATGTTGTGTTAGTTTCTGCTGTATAACAAAGCGAGCTGATCTCCCTGTGCTATGTGGCTGCTTCCCACTAGCTATCTATTTTACATTTGGTAGTGTATATATGTCCATGCCGCTCTCTCACTTCGTCCTAGCTTACCCTTCCCCCTCCCCATGTCCTCAAGTCCATTCACTACGTCTGCATCTTTATTCCTGTCCTGCCCCTAGGTTCTTCAGAACCATTTTTTTTTTTTTTAGATTCCATATATATGTGTTAGCATGCAGTATTTGTTTTTCTCTTTCTGACTTACTTCACTATGTATGGCAGACTCTAGGTCCATCCACCTCACTACAAATAACTCAATTTCGTTTCTTTCTATGGCTGAGTAATATTGCATTGTATATATGTGCCACATCTTCTTTATCCATTCATCTGTTGATGGACGCTTAGGTTACTTCCAGGTCCTGGCTATTGTAAACAGAGCTGCAATGAACATTTTGGTACATGACTCTTTTTAAATTATGGTTTTCTCAAGGTATATGCCCAGTAATGGGATTACTGAGTCATATGGTAGTTCTATTTTTAGTTTTTTGAGAAGCCTCCATACTGTTCTCCATAGTGGCTGTATCAATTTACATTCCCACCAACAGTGCAAGAGTGTTCCCTTTTCTCCACACCCTCTCCAGCATTTATTGTTTGTAGATTTTTGGATGATGGCTATTCTTACTGGAGTGAGGTGATACCTCACTGTAGTTTTGATTTGCATTTCTCAAATGATTAGTGATGTTGAGCATCCTTTCATGTGTTTGTTGGCAATCTGTATATCTTCTTTGGAGAAATGTCTATTTAGGTCTTCTGGCCATTTTTGGATTGGGTTGTTTGTTTTTTTTTGATATTGAGCTGCATGAGCTGCTTGTATATTTTGGAGATTAATCCTTTGTCAGTTGCTTTG
>NC_041214.2:85218063-85223357 GCF_002837175.3 Physeter macrocephalus | reverse complement strand
TCTCCCTCCCTCCCACCGTCCCTATCCCACCCCTCTCGTGGTCACAAAGCACAGAGGTGATCTCCCTGTGCTATGCGGCAGCTTCCCACTAGCTATCTAATTTACATTTGGTAGTGCATATATGTCCCTGCCACTCTCTCACTTCGTCACAGCTTACCCTTCCCCCTCCCCATGTCCTCAAGTCCATGCTCTAGTAGGTCTGTGTTTTATTCCTGTCCTACCACTAATCTCTTCATGACATTTTTTTTTCTTAGATTCCATATATATGTGTTAGCATACGGTATTTGTTTTTCTCCTTCTGACTTACTTCACTCTGTATGACAGACTCCAGGTCTATCCACCTCATTACAAATAACTCAGTTTCATTTCTTTTTATGGCTGAGTAATATTCCATTGTATATATGTGCCACATCTTCTTTATCCATTCATCTGTTGATGGACAGTTAGGTTGCTTCCATGTCCTGGCTATTGTAAATAGAGCTCTCATTGTAGTTTTGATTTATATTTCTCTAACGATTAGTGATGTTGAGCATCCTTTCATGTGTTTTTGAGCAATTTGTGTATCTTCTTTGGAGAAATGTCTATTTACGTCTTCTGGCCATTTTTGGATTGGGTTGTTTATTATTTGTTATTGAGTTGCATGAGCTCCTTGTATATTTTGGAGATTAACCTTTCATCAGTTGCTTCGTTTGCAAATATTTTCTCCCATTCTCAGGGTTGTCTTTTTGTCTTGTTTATGGTTTCCTTTGCTGTGCAAAAGCTTTTAAGTTTCATTAGGCCCCATTTGTTTATTTTTGTTTTTATTTCCATTTCTCTAGGAGGTGGGTCAAAAAGGATCTTGCTGTGATTTATATCATGAAGTGTTCTGCTTATGTTTTCCTCTAAGAGTTGTATAGTGTCTCACCTTACATTTAAGACTTTAATCCATTTTGAGTTTATTTTTTTTGTATGGTATTAGGAAATGTTCTAATTTCATTCTTTTACATGTAGCTGTCCAGTTTTCCCAGTGCCACTTATTGAAGAGGCTGTCTTTTCTCCATTGTATATTCTTGCCTCCTTTATCAAAGATAAGATGACCAAATGTGTATGGGTTTATCTCTGGGCTTTCTATCCTGTTCCATTGATCTATATTTCTATTTTTGTGCCAGTACCATATTGTCTTGATTACTGTAGCTTTGTAGTATAGTCTGAAGCCAGGGAGGCTGATGCCTCCAGGTCCATTTTTCATTCTCAAGATAGCTTTGGCTATTCGGGGTCTTTTGTGTTTCCATACAATTTGTGAAATTTTTCATTCTAGTTCTGTAAAAAGTGCCATTGGTAGTTTGATAGGGATTGCATTGAATCTGTAGATTACTTTGGGTAGTATAGTGATTTTCATGATGTTGATTCTTCCAATCCAAGAACATGGTATATTTCTCCATCTGTTTGTATCATCTTTAATTTCTTTCTTCAGTGTCTTATAGTTTTCTGCATACAGGTCTTTAGTCTCCTTAGGTAGGTTTATTCCTAAGTATTCTATTCTTTTTGTTGTGATGGTAAATGGGAGTGTTTCCTTAATTTCTCCTTCAGATTTTTTATCAGTAGTGTATAGGAATGCAAGAGATTTCTGTGCATTAATTTTGTGTCCTGCAACTTTACCAAATTCGTTGATTTAATTTCGCTTTCAGATTTTTCATCATTAGTCTATAGGAATGCATGAGATTTCTGTGCATTAATTTTGTATCCTGCTACATTACCAGATTCATTGATTAGCTCTAGTAGTTTTCTGGTAGCATCTTTAAGATTCTCTATGTATAGTATCATGTCATCTGCAAACAGTGACAGTTTTACTTCTTTTCTGATTTGGATTCCTTTTATTTCTTTTCCTTCTCTGATTGCTGTGGCTAAAACTTCCAAAACTATGTGGAATAATAGTGGTGAGAGTGGACCTCCTTGTCTTGTTCCTGATCTTAGAGGAAATGATTTCAGTTTTTCACCACTGAGAACAATGTTGG
Organism: Physeter macrocephalus; assembly: GCF_002837175.3. Taxonomy (NCBI): domain Eukaryota; kingdom Metazoa; phylum Chordata; class Mammalia; order Artiodactyla; family Physeteridae; genus Physeter; species Physeter macrocephalus. The sequence continues at coordinate 85,221,363 of NC_041214.2, read as the reverse complement.
CTGTGGGTTTGTCATATATGGCCTTTATTATGTTGAGGTAGGTTCCCTCTCTGCCTACTCTCTGGAGAGTTTTTATCATTAATGGGTGTTGAATTTTTTCAAATGCTTTTTCTGCATCTATTGAGATTATCATATGGTTTTTATCCTTCAGTTCTTAATATGGTGTATCACATTGATTGATTTGTGTATATTGAAGAATCCTTGCATTCCCTGGATAAACCCCACTTGTCATGGTGTATGATCCTTTTAATGCGCTGTTGGATTCTTTTTTCTAGTATTTTGTTGAGGATATTTAAATCTATGTTCCTCAGTGATATTGGCCTGTAGTTTTCTTTTTTGTGACATCTTTGTCTGGTTTTGGTATCAGGGATGGTGGCCTCATAGAATGAGTTTGGGAGTGTTCCTTCCTCTGCTATATTTTGGAAGAGTTTGAGAAGGATTTGTGTTAGCTCTTCTCTAAATGTTTGATAGAATTTGCCTGTGAAGCCATCTGGTCCTGGGCTTTTGTTTGTTGGAAGATTTTTAATCACAGTTTCAATTTCAGTGCTTGTGATTAGGCTGTTTATATTTTCTATCTCTTCCCAGTTTAGTCTCGGAAAATTGTGCTTTTCTACGAATTTGTCCATTTCTTCCAGGTTGTCCATTTTATTGGCATATAGTTGCTTGTAGTAATCTCTCATGATCCTTTGTATTTCTGCAGTGTCAGTTGTTACTTCTCCTTTTTCATTTCTAATTCTATTGATTTGAGTCTTCTTCCTTTTTTTCTTGATGAGTCTGGCTAATGGTTTATCAATTTTGTTTATCTTCTCAAGGAACCAGCTTTTAGTTTTATTGATCTTTGCTCTCATTTACTTCATTTCTTTTTCATTTATTTCAGATCTGATCTTTATGGTTTCTTTCCTTCTGTCAACTTTGCGGCTTTTTTGTTCTTCTTTCTCTAATTGCTTTAGGTGTAAGGTTAGGTTGTTTAATTGAGATGTTTCTTATTTCTTGAGGTAGGATTGTATTGCTTCCCTCTTAGAATTGCTTTTGCTGCTTCCCATAGGTTTTGGGTCGTCGTGTTTTCATTGTCATTTATTTTTAGGTATTGTTTGATTTTCTCTTTGATTTCTTCAGTAATCTCTTGGTTATTCAGTAGTGTATTGTTTAGCCTCCATGTGTTTGTATTTTTTACAGATTTTTTCCTGTAATTGATATCTAGGCTCATACCATTGTGGTCGGAAAAGATACTTGGTACGATTTCAATTTCCTTAAATTTACCAGGGCTTGATTTGTGACGCAAGATACGATCTATCCTGGGCAATGTTCCATGAGCACTTGAGAAATGTGTATTCTGTTGTTTTTGGATGGAATGTCCTATAAATATCAATTAAATCCATCTTGTTGAATGTGTAATTTAAAGCTTGTGTTTCCTTATTTATTTTCATTTTAGATGATCTGTCCCTTGGTGAAATTGGGGTGTTAAAGTCCCCTACTATTATTGTGTTACTGTCAAGTTCCCCTTTTCTGGCTGTTAGCATTTGCCTTATGTATTGAGGTGCTCATATGTTGGGTGCATAACTATTTACAATTGTTATATCTTCTTCTAGGCCTGATCCCTTGATCATTATGTAGTGTCCTTCTTCATCTCTTGTAATAGTCCTTATTTTAAAGTCTATTTTGTCTGATATGAGAACTGCTACTCCAGATTTCTTTTCGTTTCCATTTGCATGGAATATGTTTTTCCATCCCCTCACTTTCAGTCTGTATGTGTCCCTAGGTCTGAAGTGTGTCTCTTGTAGACAGTATATATACAGGTCTTGTTTTTGTATCCATTTAGCCAGTCTATGTCTTTTGGTTGGAGCATTTAATCCATTTACATTTAAGGTAATTATTGATATGTATGTTCTTTTTACCATTTTCTTAATTGTTTTGTGTTTGTACTCTGTAATGGCCTATATGGGAAAAGAATCTACAAAAGATTGCATATATGTTTACATATAACTGATTCACTTTGCTCTACACTTGAAACTTACACAACATTGTAATCAACTATACTGCAGTAAAAATTTAAAAGAAAAGAATAACAACTGATCACGTAGGCTCTTTTAAATCTGCTTTGCTGGAATTTTTTGAAAGGAATATCAGATTGAACTTTTATAAGGCCTCTCCAGCCAGGAAAGTCAAATAAGGACTTGCCATCAGACTCTGACTGCAATACGTACAGATTTGCGTAAATTCCTCTCTTCTTGAGGTCCCCAAACTCTCTTGAGGTTCCTGCACCTGCCAGGGACTGACCTTCCTTACTTACCTGGTAAGACTTCTGGAAACCCTGTAGGCATGGTACTAGGTAAATATTTCCAAGAGTCATTATTGGCTCCATAAAGTCAATCTTAGTACCTTAAAGCTGTCTGGTCATATCTGAGTCAATGCATGCCTCTGTCAAATATGACATTTCAGTCAAAGCCTGATAATATAACCAATGTTTCCAATTGTGTCCTGTTATAAGGAGAACAGATTCTTATTGAACTTATGCAAGTAACTATATTGCCATGAAAATAAAAATACTCACTAAGAGTTTCCAAATTCTGGAGGGATCAAGTAGGGAGAAAAAGAGAAATGTTCTATCTTTGTTTACAAAGGTATCATTTATCAAATTGCTGCAAGTCATAGATAGCTTGAGAGAAAAGTTTTCCTTAAATCTGGAAAAGCAAAACATTAAAGAACCAGCAATGTTTTAAACAAAAATTATAATCATCATGTACAGTTCATTCAGTGTTGTGGAATTAATTCTTGATCTTTGTTAGCAGTTTTATGAAGCCATCTGTTTCTTAGAGTTCTGTAAATTCTTACCCAATTCAGTAGTATGATCTGAGAGTTTACCAGAAAACTGTACTCTAGAGGAAGTATCAGAGGCCCATCTGAATCTCTGAAAGGATGAAAGATATTTGTAAAAGCATCAAAGTAAAACAATAACTGTCTATAAATGACAAAAGAGTTAAAATGTAAAATAGGTAGCTAGTGGGAAGCAGTCACATAGCACAGGGAGATCAGCTCGGTGAATTGTGACCACCTAGAGGGGTGAGATACAGAAGGTGGATGGGAGACACAAGAGGGAGGGGATATGAGGGTATATGTATACATATAGCTGATTCACTTTGTTATACAGCAGAAACTAACACACCATTGTAAAGCAATTATACTCCAATAAAGATGTTAAAAAGGGCTTCCCTGGTGGCGCAGTGGTTGCGCGTCCGCCTGCCGATGCAGGGGAACCGGGTTCGCGCCCCGGTCTAGGAGGATCCCACATGCCGTGGAGCG
>NC_041214.2:85204395-85215907 GCF_002837175.3 Physeter macrocephalus | reverse complement strand
CCTGGTGGCGCAGTGGTTGCGCGTCCGCCTGCCGATGCAGGGGAACCGGGTTCGCGCCCCGGTCTGGGAGGATCCCACATGCCGTGGAGCGGCTGGGCCCGTGAGCCATGGCCGCTGAGCCTGCACGTCCGGAGCCTGTGCTCCGCAACGGGAGAGGCCACAACAGTGTGAGGCCCACGTACCACCAAAAAAAAAAAAAAAAAGATGTTAAAAAGAAAAATCCATGGTTAAAGTACTGATTACAGTGCAATTGACAAGGAAATTAAGTTATTTCTGTGACATACACCATTTTAAGATAATAACTAGGATTATGATTGATAACATTATACCAGGACAATCAGAATTCCAGAAATTTCATAGTTTCTATAACACTTATAAACATATACCTATACAGACACAACATAAATCAGGGTTAGTATTACTTCTTTTTTTGACAGTGCCTCCCGTGTGATTTAACATGTCAAATAAGCTTAATTAGTTTAACATCTCCATTTTTATAAGGAGAGAGGACAAATCTCTGAGATATTTCAGGGGCCTTCTGAAACATCACGTATCTCAAAGTTAGATCTAAGTTAAAAAGACTTCATTTAGAATTTGATTTTGGGAAGTTTGTCAAAAATATCAAATTTTTGTTTTTAAACACTTGGTCAAATAGAATCATAAGTCACTGTGAAATAATGCTTAGTTATTCATTTAAACAAAATAAGAATTAAATACTTCATGGGTAAATATAAATGTTATATAGTTGTAAATAGTCTTAGCTACAAAGTATAGAATCTTTGTTTTTCTAGACAGATTACATTAAGGTAAAGAAATCTTCGTTTACAATTTCTCATTAAGACCAGACCATTAATCTCAAAACACTTTGTCCTTTTAACAGAAAACCAAATTTTGTTCCAACTTACTTACTTACTTAATTTATTTATTTTAACATCTTTATTGGAGTATAATTGTTTTACAATGGTGTGTTAGTTTCTGCTTTACAACAAAGTGAATCAGTTATACATATACATATGTTCCATATCTCTTCCCTCTTGCGTCTCCCTCCCTCCCACCCTCCCTATCCCCACACCTCTAGGTGGTCACAAACCACCTAGCTGATCTCTTTGTGCCATGCGGCTGCTTCCCACTAGCTATCCACCCTACGTTTAAAATTTATTCATTCTAACCTTAGCCAGTCCTGATGGCACATAAAATTCCTCTCTAAAGACTCTTTTTTTCCTACAAATTTTCTACAGCTTTCTATGACTTTTAAAATTTCCCCCTTTATGGGCTTCCCTGATGGCGCAGTGGTTGCGCGTCCGCCTGCCGATGCAGGGGAACCGGGTTCGCGCCCCGGTCTGGGAGGATCCCACATGCCGTGGAGCAGCTGGGCCCATGAGCCATGGCTGCTGAGCCTGCACGTCCGGAGCCTGTGCTCCGCAACGGGAGAGGCCACAACAGTGAGAGGCCCGCGTACCGCAAAAAAAAAAAAAAAAAAAAAAAAAATTTCCCCCTTTTTTTCTTTCTCATTTAGAAATAACCAGCTTTAGGACAAAATTATTTTCTTTTCCCTTAACAAAATGTATTTCAATTTTTTGTACCTTTAAAAATTTTTTTCCTGGAATATGAAAATGTTTTCCTTATTAATGTTAATAGTTTAAATTACATATATTAATTAGAATTTTTAAGCTTTAGAAACCTTAATTTTTAGTAAAAACTAAGAAATAAGCAATTATGAACTGTCTTTTCCAGTAATATTCTGTACATTGGCAAACTTATAATTACTTTTTATAATTTTTAAAAACTTGTGCTTTCTTATAGAAAATATTTCAGTGTGGCACCAAAAATATTTACTAATAGTCCCAAATATCTTTTGTTTCTCTGTAAAAGGAAGCCTATATTCAGTAATTAGTGTTTCAGTAACTTATTTTGTTTGGAAATGACTTAGATATTTAATAAATTTCCATCATTTAACTTAATCTAGCAAAACTCTAAAGTTTCCAAAAAGGTTTGGGGGAACTATTTTGAGATAGACACATCATAAAACATAACTATTCTTAAAGAGTTCACCTAAAAACCCTTATTCATTTACATTTATTTAATGTATGTATGAAAACATCATACTGAATTATTTTTATTGCTGACAAATTTTGTAACAGAGATAACAAACTTATTTGACTTTTAGTAAACCTAGGTACAATAAAAGTATTATACTTAATGTTGATGACTAAAGGCATGTCTGCATTAATTAAATCAATGAACTTTAACTTTAATACTGAATATTTCCCAGCTCTCTTGAACCTGAAATTCATTTGGGTTACTACTATATTTCTGAGAATTTATTTTATTTAAGAGCTTAATTTTTTTAAGGCAATTAAATGGAGCTCTTTTACAAATTAATTTTGGCAATACCATCCAAAAGTAGAAGCATACTACATCCATAAGGTACATACATGGACATACATACATCCAGATAGGCACAGACAGAGTCTCATAGTTTTAGTTTTAAAGCTTTAGTCATGAATCAGGTACAATAAAAAAACTCACTAGTTTATAAATAACAGTTGGAATAAATTACATCTGCTTGCTCAGATGGCTAAAGTCTTATATTATGTGTGGAGAAGACATCAGCTTTGCATTTGCCCTTGACAAGCAATTTTAAGGAGGTTATTTGGGCAAGAGAGTCCTTCTAGCAATTTGAATTAAAAGGCCTCTTCTTTTTTTTTTTTTTTTTTTTTGTTTCAGTCTTAGGAATTGGAGATGGTCTAGATAAGAGTTCCCTGAGAAGATGAGGTAAAACATTTATATTTCAAAGGTACAGGGGGAGAAATGCAAGCTCCTCCTAGAAGGACTTTTGTCCCCTTAGGGTCAGAATTTAAAAAAAAAATTTTTTTTTTCAAAACATTCTTTTAAAAAATGGCCATAATAATCATAGACATTTTCATCAGGCCCCTAGAATTGTTGTTGCCTTCTGTGGGGATCAATCTTGCTGTTATAAAAAGAAAGCTCAGAAGGAGATGGATAGCAAGGAGGAGAGCATTGCAGTGAACATTCAGAGGAACAGGAAGGAGCAGAGGGAGAGAGAGAGAGAGAGGGTGTAAGAGTAAAAGAGACAGAGAGACAGAGAGGGAGAGAACTCTCAGAAGCCTCAGAGAATTTCCAGTTCTGAAATCCTTTGAGATAATTGTGAGTTAGTTTCTCTGAGGGAAGCAATAGTGGATTCATTATTATGTTTTTTTGAGTCCTCAAAAATACCAGTTGAGATAAGCTTCTATTCTTGCCTTACATCCTTTTTTAAATTGACTGCCCAGACAAACTAATTTAGGAATTTCAAAGGAGCCCCATGTTGGCCAATTTGATTGTAAATCATCCCAGGTAATTGTAGTCCAGCAAGACAAATACTTGCAGAACTAAAGCCCATAGTTCTTATACATAAAACCAGCAGAAGTTTTATGAAGAAGGAGGCTGCCCTTAGAAAGTGAACTTCTCATATTCCAAAAGTAATTATTTACCAAGAAAAAAAAGAAAAAAGGAAAGCAAAATCCCAAGAACAGAAGCCGGCAGCCCAAACAAAACAGGAAGTGAAATCTTGAAGGCCACTTGAGCAAAACAGAGAAGATGGGGAGTGAGATCCTGGAGGACAGTAGCTGGTAACAGAGGACACCCTGTCTCCTACCAAGGTGGGAGGTTTCAGTACAGAGGACTTCCAACCAAATTCTGGGACCACTAAGGAGACAATAGAGCTGGACTCTTGCAGGTACCTTACTCAGATCCAAGACAATGTATCCATCTGCAATGTATCCATCCCCCCAAAAAGAAATTTCTTTTTTCTTTTTCCTAATCAGTATTAGGAAAATACTGATTTCCTAATACCTCTTTGGAACTTCGCAATGGGTTACATTTTCTTTTTATGGCAAGCTCAGAAGTACTACATGTTGTGGAATGAACTCCTACATAAGAGTCAGTGACTTCCCTGGAGGTCCAGTGGTTAAGACTCCTTGCTTCCACTGCAGGAGGCACGGGTTTGATTTCTACAGAGAACTAAGATCCTGCTGGCTGTGTGGCAAAAAGGATAAAAAGGGGTAGGGGATAAGTCATAGAATTGGCCTCAACTTGAAGTGACCACTACACTGCTTTTAAATTTCAAGAGATGAGGCACTTATAGCAAGGTTGGAAGAAGATAAGCAAGGTCACTCACTTCATTCAATATAAGAGTTAGTCTGGCATTTTCAGGTTCAGAAAGTCCAAGTCCACAGGAAATAAAAAATGCCCAGGTTTGCTCCTCTATTTTTCTGTCCAGGTCAAACCTAAGTCTTCTGTATACATTCCATTCTTTGAAATCCACTCTTGAGTTATTTTAAATCCTACTCTTTTAGAGTTCAAGGACTGGTCTGGTTAATTCTCTTGGTAAAGAGGAGGTAAAGAGGAGACTTGAGGTGTTAAAATGTCTAGATTTGCCAGGCAAACAATTTGGATTATCTGCATTACAAAGCAGTTATTTAAAGTGGTAGGTGTTCTGGTGCATTTAAGTATTTTATAGATCATTAACTGCTTGAGAGAGCTGGGAAACAGACTGAAGTGGAAATAGCTGTTTCTAGGTAAATACACTTCTTTTCCAGAAAGGAAAAATAAACTCTTAGAGACTCTAAAGTTTCCGTAAAGGGAAGAGAAGTTCCTAGTTACAGAAAAATCTCAGGGAAAACATACTGTGGAAATGAGGTACAGAGCTACACCCAACCAATATTTGTCACACCCAGCTATGGGCCAGACCTCGGACCAGGTCATGCACATTATGCATTTAATTCTTCAAGCATCCATGAAATGTGTACCATCATCCCCACTTCTTGGATAAAGAAAAATAGGTTCAGAGAGTTGCAATGATTTTTCAATTTGGTTGGGAGCTGAGATTTGAACTCACAAAGGAGCCCATGTTCTTTCCATACTGGACAACACCAAGCTGAAAATGGAGAGAAGTTGATGAGGTCACCCACAGTGACCACTTCACAGTGACACATTTTCCCTCCCTTTCTTTTTTTTTCTTAAATTTATTTATTAGTTTATTTATTTATTTTTGACTGCATTGGGTCTTTGTTGCTGCACGCAGGCTTCTCATTGCGGTGGCTTCTCTTGTTGCAGAGCACGGGCTCTAGGCGCGCGGGCTTCAGTAGTTGTGGCACACGGGCTCAGTAATTGTGGCTCACAGGCTTAGTTGCTCCACGGCAACTAATGTGGGATCTTCCCAGACCAGGGATCAAACCCACGTCCCCTGCATTGGCAGGTGTATTCTTAACCATTGCCCCACCAGGGAAGTCCCTCCCTCCCTTTCTTTGCCTTCTTTTCCCCCTTAAAAAGTTGGATGAATTTCTTTTTTTTTAATTAAAAAAATTTTAAATTATATAATTTTTAAAGGTTACTTTTCATTTATAGTTATTAAAATATGCATGATTTTACAGAGTCCTTAACAGAGTAGTAAACAAGAGAAAAGTCAGTGATACTAACTTATCCTAAGAAAAATGTCTCACTGTGGCATCTTTATTTAGCCTATAGATTTCTACTTTACATTATACAGAATTATGAGTTAAAAGACCCCAGAGGTAGGTAAAGGCGATGACAGGAATGGAGCTTAGAGGCAAATATATCCAAGCACCTTCAATTTAGCGATGCTACAGACTGTAATAAGATGAATTCCAGCCTTTAATACTCGCCTAGACTAAAGCATGCAGTTGGTGCATTGGATTAACACTGGCCTGTGGGAGCTGGGGAGTTTCAATGGTCCAATTTGCTTTTCCCTTTTTAGGGATTACAGTCTAGAGGTCTGTTTGCTTTCACACTGGGCCAAAGGGTGACAGCTTGATTTTGGGAATCAGATTTTCTGTTGCTAGGAGATCAGAAATTCTGAGCAACTGGATGCTATTTGTTACAGAGTCTAGAATTCAAGGTGATATTTATTTATTTATTAACATTTTATTTATTTATTTATTTATTTAATTTTATTTTGGGCTGTGCTTTGTGTTAGTTGCAGCGTGCAGGATCTTCGTTGAGGCATGCAGGATCTTTCCTTGCAGTGTGCGGCTCTTCGCTGCAGAGCACAGGCTTCTCTCTAGTTGTGGCATGCGGGTTTTCTCTCTCTAGTTGTGGCTCGTGGGCTCCAGGGCACGTGGGCTCTGTAGTTTTGCAGCACGTGGCTCTCTCGTTGAGGTGTGCAAGCTCAGTATTTGTGGCGTGGGGCTTAGTTGCCCCGTGGCATGTGGGATCTTAGTTCCCCAACCAGGGATTGAACCTGTGTCTTCTGTATTGGAAGGCAGATTCTTTACCACTGGACCACCAGGGAAGTCCCTCAAGGTGATTTTTATACATGAGTCACAAACACCGTGGGGACGACTTGTTGAAACAAAGAGGAAGGAGCCAAGATACAGCGTGGGAAAACCTGACCTCAGGTCTCTGTTCCCTCCTGCTCCCCATACCAGACTGGCTTGGGCAATTCTAAGCCTTGTTGATGAAGAGTTTTCTCATCTGCAAAATGGATACCATAGTTTTGACTTTGGAGAATTGTGAGCCTAAAATAGGAAAACTGACACAAAAAGTGTTAATAAACTGCGAAGCAATCGTTTGAAAATTAGTAGTTAATATTATTTTGCTTCATTTAAGAGGACCAAGAGGAGCTTGTCTTCCTTATTGTTCTCACTTGGTGGCCTGAGGTCTCTGATGCTGATGCCATTTTTATAATTTGTGTTCCTATTTACCTACAAATTATGTGTTTTCTTACGAAGTTTTTCATTGAAACTTTGTTCTTTGGCAATCCTAGTTCAGGCTGGATATAAAAGTGGCAGTCCAGTCAAATTGTATTGTTGAACAGAATGTAGAATAGAGCAGAGGGTAAGATGGGTCTCTGGAAGGGCTGGGGGATGAGGGTGTCAAGTCCCTGCTCTAATGTTTACCAACCGCGACTTAGTTTCCTCACTTGTAGAATGGGGTTGGTAATGAACTACCTTATACGGTTTTTAAACTGTAAATGAAAGAATACACATGTGGCATTATGTGCCTAGAACATAATAAGTGCTAAACAAATATTAACTGTTTTTATTACTGTTATTATTAGAAACTCAAAATTGTTCTCATAACAGAGACCACATGACCTTTTGATGTGGTCAAAGGCAAAGCTGTATAATGCTGAGCTATGTCAAGGTGTGTTCTAGGGAGTTGTTGGCACATTCCACGGTATCTAGAACATGTCCAACAAGTTCAGTGGCTTAGTCATTGGAAATGTAGCCATCTTTGGTCATTCTTAGGCTTTGAAGGTAACTCCATGCAAATTTGATTGTATTTAATTTAGTCATCTTTTCAAAAAATGCGGTAATAGCCAATTTTACTGGTTTTTAAAATTAATTCATTAACTTCCAAATTTCTACTAAGGTTTTTTTCCCCTTCCTCTCCTTGCTCTCCCACCCCTCCTTTCCTCTCTTTTTCTTTTCTTTCCATAACCTCCTTCACTTTCCCTCCTTTCCTCTCCCTTTCCCTCCCCTCCCTACTTCCTTTGCTTTGCTTTTCCCTCTCCTCTCCCTTTTCTCACTGCTCTCTCCCTCTCCCTCTCTCTCTCTCAGAATCTGTGCCAGGCCTGGCTGGAGCACAGACATCCATCAGACATGATCCCTACCCACAGTCCAAGAGGAGTGATAAGGTGAGGGGGCAAAGGGCAATTCCATGAGGTAGAATGTGGTGAGAATCTCAAATACCCTGATGGTTTAGAGGACAGATCACCCAGAGAAATTAGGGAGGTTCCCATGACATGAACTTTGAGCCAGACCTTGAAGGATGGTTAAGATCTAGCCCCATGAGGTTGGATTTTTCTCTCACTACGGTGTGTCAGCTTGGATTTATCTCCCCTTTCTTAGCTCTATAGTTCTTCCAGGCTACTTTGTAGCAATTTGAGTCTAAAGCATCACCCACCACTGGAGCCCAAAGGTCTAGGAGGAGCTTCAAGCTGTGACAAGACTCCCAATGGATTCATCTGAGGTTAACCCAACCTGGACCCTGGAGTCTCCTCAAACGTCCATTGATGAAAATTCCCAGGCAATTCCAGTTGCCTCTCAACCTATGTCTGAAGTGTTAATAAAGAACCTCAGTAACCTGATGCCCAACCCTAGTATCAAATTGCCATTCATTCTACCAGAATGTCTACCTCAACCAACTGGGCGGTTACTTGGTGAAACCATACCCTATAGGAGAGGGGTGAGGACCATGTTAACTGATCGGAGAGATAAGATAGAACGTCTGATTCAATCTATTAAAAAATGCTGCAGCAAAGGAGTTCTTCGGTCTGACTCTCAAAGAGAACCATGGCAGAATGATGTTGAGACTCAGTCAAGAGGGCAAAGATTTAGAAGTAGCTGTCGTTTTTGCTGGTTTCATAGAGCTCCTTCTGAGGATAATTATGAGAATTATTACAACAATAAGTATTACAGTAATTATGACATGGAGTCGAAGGAGCCATAAACCTTATTCTTGTACAATTTTTTCTTCCTGGTAATTTTAGGATCATTATGAAGCTTGGGAAAGATTGTGTACCAATATTTTGATAACCTATATTACAAGTTCTGTGATGTCCTTTTTTCTTGCATCTCTTTTCTACCTTAATAGAGTAACTTATAAGGAATCTATGTAGCTTGCATTTGAATGACTTGAATATATTTTAGTTCCACTTTGTGAAACAAATTAACTTGTGTGGAAGGAAAGTGAAGAAACATTGGGTAGCTTGACCACAGCATTGTTAGAACAGTGTGTTGAATTGTAATAAAACTTTTTGATGTGCTGTTTCAATTTTCAGTAGCAAATAAATGTGTTTATAGAGGATCTTATTAAAATTTAAGACTTATTTGAGTACCTTTAAAAAAATTCTTGTTATTTTAGACTTGTTTTTGCTGGCTATGTATTAACTGAATAATACTTATCCCCATCACATTCCCAGGGTGTAAATATCCAGCATTCTAATATTTTGTGATATTGTCCTGTTGGGAAGGAAGTTTATACATTTGGGTAAGATTAGAAAACAAGGGCACAGATATTTGCACATATTAACCTCTTGGAAGAAGTTATCAGTTGGTCTTGGTTGGAGGGAATTGAAAGAATGATCGTGTTATATGATACTAAGGGAAGATGCAGCCCCAATGGTGTTTTAGTTCAGTTATTTTCTTTCATAACCTAAGTGTACACAGACCTGGATTTCTTTGTGGGATGAAAGAGATACATAAAACTCATCTTCTGCCCTCCAACTATCTTTTGTTCACTTTAAAAATATATTAAAGAATTGGGTACATGGGACTTCCCTGGTGGTCCAGTGGTTAGGACTCCTGCTCTTCCACTGCCCAGGGCCTGGGTTCAATCCCTGATTGGGGAACTAAGATCCCACAAGCTTCATGGTGTGGCCAAGAAAAAGAGAATCCAGTTGCAAAGCAACTAGAGACCTGGTGGTATTCAGAATGAAGCAGAAATAGACCAAACCTGGATGACTGTGCAAACAAATGGCAAAGAAGTTCAACAGTGATGTTTAAAAGTGATATTAAATATTAATATCCACCAAAGTAGGTCTTCAGAGGTTGTCCTACTTAGAACTACTCAAACCATCATGGTCTACAGCATGGGTGAATGTGGGTGGTCTTGAGGTTTTGTTAAACTTGCAAGCTGTTCCTAGAGGCAAGGCCGTCTTGACTGCTGTATGCATTTGAAAATCATTTACTAGTGAAAAAACTTATTTGTTGTAATCGTGTTAAATTTATTTAAAAAAAAAAAGATCTAGCCCCATGAAGACTTAAAGAGAGGAGAGAAGGATGCGCATTCCAGGCTGAGGAAGCAGCAGGAGCAAAGGCATGGAGGTGGGCCTCTCCTGAGGAAAATCAATGTAAGAGATTAGCTACAACAACTACTAACCCTTCTGCCTGCCTTTTGCAGAGTCAGCTCAGACACTCTTCATGGCAAAAGTGGGTGCGGTGGAGACAATCCCTGGTTCTGACCTACATTCCCACGCATCAAATTGTTTCCCAGGCTTGACTTGCCTGGCCATTCTTCCTAGCTCCCAAGGTTTACCAGACATCTGAGTGGAATTTATGTGTGGCATTTACCCATTCAGATAGTAAACTATTATTATCACATGAGTCTCTAAGCGATCATTGTGGTTACTCAATCCAGTGCTGCTCCCTCTAGTTTTATTCTGTGTTGGAGTCATCAGTGAACTGCAAAGGGAAGCAGCTTCAATTAGGGTCACGCATGAAGATACCTTCCTCAATGCTACCTGTGCTAACATCTTGACAATTACCCTTGGGCATGCTCAGTTCATATTTTCAGTATTTTTCCCATCCATTCATCAGACTTTCACTGAGCAGATCAAAATTCCCCATGTGGATGGGATATAAGGGACAGTAAAACATGGTCCTTACCTTCAAGATAGTCTAGAAGAACTAAGAGAATGCAAGGCAGAAGGTAATTGGGAGCACAAGAGAAGGACAGTGACAATCTTTCAGAATTAGTATAGTGACAGTCCCACAAACCACACCCCCCCCAACCCAAGAGGGTGTTAAAGAGGTTGTTCTGGAAGAGGTGGAATTGTTAAGCCTCAAAACATGGGAATGGTTCTGTTGACCTGACCTCCTAAACCTAGAGACCTACAGAAACACTTTGGAATGCTTGCTTGTTTCTTTTTTTTTTTCCCCTGTGAAATTTGTATCTGGCCATAGCCCCATGGTTGGAGGATAATAGGGAAAACTAGCTCTTACCTGAGCATCTGCCTCATGACTCTTGAGCGTTGTTGTATGTGCCAGTATTCACATCCTGATTCCTCAGTAAGTGATGGCAAGACTTTTCCTCTCAAGGCTCTAGATCTACCAGATTTCAAAGGCATAGGACTCTGTCAAGAATGTTTAACTCTGTAAACATACAGAACTACATTAAAATAATGTTTTTCAGGTTGAATTTTAGACTGATGACCTCTCTTAACTTCACGGTGGTTTTGGTTTTTATTTCCTCAGGATGAATTCCAAACTTACTCTTGGAAAAAGGTAGTGTGGATCTGCCTGTCAGCAATGAACAGTGCATTTGGGCTCATTCCTGATCACCCTCTCATCACAGATGAGGAATATATCATAAATAGAGCCATAAGAAAGCCAGACCTAAAGGTAAGTACACTTATGGCTCCTGCAGGTGCTAAAGAAATTTAATCATTTTTCCCTCCAAGAGCAAGATTAAATTTATATATAGCCAAAACTTTAGAATAACAATAAATGGAATATAACCTTTAAAAATTATGAATCACTATATTGTACACCCGTAATTATATAATATTGTACAGCTACTATACTTCAGTACAAAAAGATTAAATTCAGATCTTCCACTGTGCCAATCTTCATTTTTTCTACTTGTAAGCTCTTTTTAAATTTGAATTTCATTTTATTTATTTATTTTTTATATAGCAGGGTTTTATTAGTTATCTATTTTATACATATTAGTGTATATATGTCAATCCCAATCTCCCAATTCATTT
>NC_041214.2:85158859-85204376 GCF_002837175.3 Physeter macrocephalus | reverse complement strand
TGTTTTTCTCTTTCTGACTTACTTCACTCTGTATGACAGTCTCTAGATCCATCCACATCTCTACAAATGACCCAATTTCGTTCCTTTTTATGGCTGAGTAATATTCCACTGTATATATGTACCACATCTTCTTTATCCATTCTGTCGATGGGCATTTAGGTTGCTTCCATGACCTGGCTATTTTAAATAGTGCTGCAATAAACATCGGGGTGCATGTGACTTTTTGAATTATGTTTTTCTCTGGGTATATGCCCAGTAGTGACATTGCTGGGTCATATGGTAATTCTATTTTTAGTTTTTTAAGGAAACTCCATACTGTTCTCCATAGTAGCTGTATCAATTTACATTCCCACTAACAGTGCAAGAGGGTTCCCTTTTCTCTACACCCTCTCCAGCATTTGTTGTTTGTAGGTTTTCTGATGATGCCCACTCTAACTGGTGTGAGGTGATACCTCATTGTAGTTTTGATTTGCATTTCTCTAATAACCAGTGATGCTGAGCAGCTTTTCATGTGCCTCTTGGCCACCTGTATGTCTTCTTTGGAGAGATGTCTGTTTAGATCTTCTGCCCATTTTTTGATTGGGTTGTTTGTTTTTTTAATATTGAGCTGCATGAACTGTTTATATATTTTGGAGATTAATCCTTTGTCCATTGATTCATTTGTAAATATTTTCTCCCTTTCTGAGGGTTGTCTTTTTGTCTTGTTTATAGTTTCCTTTGTTGTGCAAAAGCTGTTAAATTTCATTAGGTCCAATTTGTTTATTTTTGGTTTTGTTTCCATTACTCTAGGAGGTGGGTCAAAACAGATCTTGCTGTGATTTATGTCAAAGAGTGTTCTTCTTATGTTTTCCTGTAAGAGTTTTATAGTGTCTGGCCTTACATTTAGGTCTTTAATCCATTTTGAGTTTATTTTTGTGTATGGTGTTAGGCAGTGTTCTAATTTCATTCTTTTACATGTAGCTGTCCTGTTTTCCCAGCACCACTTATTGAAGAGAATGTCTTTTCTCTATTGTATATCCTTGCCTCCTTTATCATAGATTAGTTGACCATATATGCGTGGGTTTATCTCTGGGCTTTCTGTCCTGTTCCATTGATCTATATTTCTGTTTCTGTGCCAGTACCATATTGTCTTGCTTACTGTAGCTTTGTAGTATAGTCTGAAGTCAGGGAGTCTGATTCCTCCAGCTCTGTTTTTGTCCCTTAAGATTGCTTGGGCTATTCAGGGTCTTTTGTGTCTCCATATAAATTTCAAGATGTTTTGTTCTAGTTCTGTAAAAAATGCCATTGGTAATTTGATAGGGATTGCATAGAATCTGTAGATTGCTTTGGGTAGTATAGTCATTTTCACAATATTGATTCTTCCAATCCAAGAACATGGTATATCTCTCCATCTGTTTCTGTCATCTTTGATTTCTTTCATCATTGTCTTATAGTTTTCTGAGTACAGGTCTTTTACCTCCTTAGGTAGGTTTATTCCCAGGTATTTTATTCTTTTTGTTGCAATGGTGAATGGACTTGTTTCCTTAATTTCTCTTTCTGATCATTCGTTGTTAGTGTATAGAAATGCAACAGATTTCTGTGCATTAATTTTGTATCCTGCAACTTTACCAAATTCATTGATTAGCTCTAGTAGTTTTCTTGTGACATCTTTAGGATTATCTATGTATAGTATCATGTCATCTGTGAACAGTGACAGTTTTACTTCTTCTCTTCCATTTGTATTCATTTATTTCTTTTTCTTCCCTGATTGCCATGGCTAGGACTTCCAAAACTGTGAATAATAGTGGTGAGAATGGACATCCTTGTCTTGTTTCTGATCTTAGAGGAAATGCTTTCAGTTTTTCACCACTGAGAATGATGTTTGCTGTGGGTTTTGTTGTATATGGCCTTTATTATGTTGGGGCAGGTTCCCTCTATGACTACTTTCTGGAGAGTTTTTATCATAAATGGGTGTTGAATTTTGTCAAAAGCATTTTCTGCATCTATTGAGATGATCATATGGTTTTTATTCTTCAATTTGTAAATGTGGTGTATCATGTTGATTGATTTGTGTATTTTGAAGAATCCTTGCATCCCTGGGATAAATCCCACTTGATCATGGTATATGATCCCTTTTAATGTGTTGTTGGATTCTATGCTAGTATTTTGTTGAGGATTTTTGCATCTATATTCATCAGTGATACTGGTCTGTAATTTTCTTTTTTGTATTATTTTTGTCTGGTTTTGGTATCAAGGTGATGGTGTCCTCATAGAATGAGTTTGGGAGTGTTCCTTCCTCTGCAATTTTTTGGAAGAGTTTTGAGAAGGATGGGTTTTAGCTCTTCTCTAAACCTTTGATAGAATTCAACTGTGGAGCTATCTGGTCCTGGACTTTTGTTTGTTGGAAGATTTTTAATCACAGTTTCAATTTCATTACTTGTGATTGGTCTGTTCATATTTTCTATTTCTTCTAGGTTCAGTCTTGGAAGCTTATACCTTTCTAAGATTTGTCCATTTCTTCCAGGTTGTCCATCTTATTGGCATAAAGTTGCTTGTAGTAGTCTCTTATGATGCGTTGTATTTCTGCAGTGTCCAATGTAACTTCTGCTTTTTCATTTCTAATTTTATTGATTTGAGTCCTCTCCCTCTTTTTCTTGATGAGTCTGGCTAAAGTTTTATCAATTTTGTTTATCTTCGCAAAGCACCACCTTTTAGTTTTATTGATCTTTGCTATTGTTTTCTTTGTTTCTATTTCATTTATTTCTGCTCTGATCTTTATGATTTCTTTCCTTTTACTAACTTGGGTTTTGTTTGTTCTTCTTTCTTTAGTTCCTTTAGGTGTAAGGGTGGATTGTTTATTTGAGATTTTTCTTGTTTCTTGAGGTAGGATTGTATTGCTATAAACTTCCCTGTTAGAACTGCTTTTGCTGCATCCCATAGGTTTTGGATTGTCGTGTTTTCATTGTCACTTTTCTCTAGGTATTGTTTGATTTCCTCTTTGTTTTCTTCAGTGATCTCTTGGTTATTTAGTAACATATTGTTTAGCCTCCATGTGTTTGTGTTTTTTACATTTTTTTCCCTGTAATTTATTTCTAATCTCATAGCACTGTGGTCAGAAAAAATGCTTGATATGATTACAATTTTCTTAAATTTACCAAGGCTTGATTTGTGACTCAAGATGTGATCTATCCTGGAGAATGTTCCGTGTGCACTTGAGAAGAAAGTGTAATCTGCTGTTTTTGGATGGAATGTCCTGTAAATATCAATGAAATCTATCTGGTCTATTGTGTCATTTAAAACTTTCATTTCCTTATTAATTTTCTGTCTGGATGATCTGTCCATTGGTGTAAGTGAAGTGTTAAAGTCCCCCACTATTTTTGTGTTACTGTCAATTTCCTCTTTTATAGCTGTTAGCCTTTTCCTTATGTATTGAGGGGCTCCTATGTTGGGTGCATATATATTTATAATTGTTATATCTTCTTCTTGGATTGATCCTCCACTGTGCCAATCTTTAACTGACAGTATAGGACATTATAAAGAACATGGATTTTGGAGCCAGACAGAGCTCAATTCAAATCTCAGCTTCATCCCTCAAAACTGTGCAGCCTTGGGTCAATTACTAAACTCTGCTGAGCCTCAATTTTCTCATGTATAAAATGATGATATTGCCTACCTCTAATATTAACTGATAAAATTCAGTAAATTAAGAAATACAAAGATCAATATGGTGGCAGGTATATAGTAGATGCTCAGTGCATATTAACTGTTAGTAGCATCATGCCCTATATTATAATCTATGCAACAGGGCTTGTCTTACGGTAAAGGTAACCCCCCCAAAAATATTCTAGGAAGTTTATGTTTGTAAAATGATATTATCATTCAAATGTATTTGGTTTACTCCTTTCCCATCATATTAAATTAGTATTACTTGGATTATGACTAGTTAACATTCATATTAAAAACATATTTTATAACACAGAGTGCTTTCTCTTCAATCTATATATGTGTAGACAGCTGTTTAAATTGGTTTTATGAGCTCAAGGTCAATTTTTAAAAATAATAAAAGTCAATTGCTGAGCAGTTTCTCTTCTGTCAATTGTTATCACCCAGTTGTTTTAACTGCCAAAATAAACAAAATCAAAAGAGATTAAGCACCCAACCAACAGATTGCTTAATTTTTTTAGATGACCATTCACCTGAGGATAGACAACCCAAATCAGCCTATGGACATGGCCTCAGAATATTATTGACCTCCACCATCTTTTTATTTATTTATTTATTTATTTTTGGCTGTGTTGGGTCTTCATTTCTATGCGAGGGCTTTCTCTAGTTGCGGTGAGTGGGGGCCACTCTTCATCGCAGTGCGCGGGCCTCTCACTGTCGTGGCCTCTCTTGTTGCGGAGCGCAAGCTCCAGACATGCAGGCTCAGTTGCTGTGGCTCACAGGGCTAGTTGCTCCGCGGCATGTGGGACCTTCCCAGACCAGAGCTCGAACCCGTGTCCCCTGCATTGGCAGGCAGATTCTCAATGACTGCACCACCAGGGAAGTCCCACCATCTTTAATTGCATCAAACAAATAAGTGGACAGACAAATGGAGAAATGTTCAAATAAACAAACAAAATGTGAGGAAAGGGCAGAGGTCTTGAAATGGAAAGTTCTGGCACCCAGGCTTGATATCTTTGTTTACCAGCATATAGCACAGGTAGTTTGGTTGGTTACTGCCTCTCTGGGCCTTGAGTTTCTTATTTATAAAATAAGAGTAGTAATGCCTTCTCTGCCTGTTTCTCAGAGCTGTTGTGAAACTAAAATGAAAAGAAGAATAATAAGGTGATTTGTGAGCAGTAATGAGCTATATTCATATAAAGGACTGAAACTTTTATTAAAATTGGAAGATATGTCACAGGCTTAGCCACAGCAACAATGAGGACAATGACAGCAATAACACAATACCAAAATGATAACCGTTCAGGACCACATAGGGGGAGTTTGGAGACTGCAGCAAATGTAGGCTAAGAGGAGACTCCAAGGGCTATTTTGTAGGATTACATGCAAAAGTGAAACCCTTGGCTTAACCTGTTAAACAGGATGCTCTTACAACCTGTTACAACAAGAAATGAAGAGTGGGATGCCTGAGGATTGAAACAATGTCTGGTTCTGAGTGGAAAGATGAAAATCACCCCACAGCTGATCCCTGATTTCCTAATTACTGTTTCCTGGTCTGAAGTTCCAGGCAATGGGCAAATAAACTTCACCCTTTGTAAATATTATGCTTAACATCCTCTTATCAGCTTTCAGAGCCTCTGGACGTGATGAGGGAAGCCGAGAAACTCCAGGCAGAGATGTTTCCTGCTTGGGGAATCTCAAAGATATTTAAAAGGCCTATGATGGAGTCATTCTTCTCACTCTGTGATGAATAGCTTCAGAAATTGTCAGGAGATATTGGGATTTTCCATTTTCTGGCCTGACATAAAACTTATCAGTAACCTCTTTATTCCTCATTATTGCTGCCTTCATCTGCTGTTTTGTATCTATTATGTTTTATAACTTTCTCACAGCCTATTGATCTAGGTTCTCTAACTGAGCAGGGGTCTCACATTCTACCGTCATTTGTCTTTTACATTTTTTCTAACTTGAATTTTTGAACTTATAGAATTAATAAAGTAGGCAACCCTCACTTTATACAACTTGAATACTGGAAGTTATGGGATTTTCAGACCGTCTTCTGAGACTAGCCTGACTGTTAGATCCTTCAGAGACTAAACTTGGGGGCTAGAGGGGCTCAAGTTCAATTTCCAGCCCTGTTTCTTTTTTTCTATTTTTTAAATTTATTTATTTTATTTTTTGACTGTGTTGGGTTTTCGTTGCTGCGCGTATGCTTTCTCTAGTTGCGGCAAGCAGGGGCTACTCTTCGTTTTGGTGAGTGGGCTTCTTATTGCAGGGGCTTCTCTTGTTGTGGGGCACGGGCTGTAGGTTTGTGGGCTTCAGTAGTTGCAGCACACAGGCTCAGTAGTAGTGGGGCATGGGCTTAGTTGCTCCGCGGCACACGGGATCTTTCTGGACCAGGGCTCGAACCTGTGTCCCCTGCATTGGAAGACAGATTCTTAATCACTGTGCCAGAAGGGAAGTCCCAGCCGTTTCTTAATAGATGTGGTCTTGGGCAAGTTACTTAATCGGCAAAGTGGAAATGAAAATATCTGTCCTACCACAGGATGATTAAAAAGACAGGAACCCCACCCCCCAAGTACTCAGTAAACAGTAGCTGTGATCACAGTCTAGCTCTATTTGTAAAATTGTAGAGACTACTGGAAAGGAAAGGAAAATGTGAGGCAAAAAACTCGAGACTCCAAGATGGGCCATGACAGCTAACACACCCCAGGCTGGTCATGTTTCCTCACCTTAACTTGTAACTTGTGAAGGAAGAATTGTTCCCAGTGGCAATTCACTCCAATTTTATACTGAAAGTCATTTGGAAGATAGGATTTATTTTTTTTAATATTATTTTTCAACCAACACATTGAAATAAATCCATTCTGTAAAATAAAAAATACAGTATTTAATACACTCACTTGGTAACTATGAATGTGTGTATGGGTGCACACATACACATATATATTTTTTCTTCTAGTTTTATTGAGATATAATTAACACACAGCACTGAGCACTGTATAAGTTTAAGGTGTACAGTATAATGATTTGATTTACATACATCATGAAATGATTACCACAGTAAGTTTACATACATATATTTATTGGACAAGGGTAAAAGTCATTTGAAGTAACCCAGGTCTTGGAGCTTAGGGATTTAAACTCTATTTCTATTGTGGTTGCCAAGGGGCCAGGGATGGAGTCAGAGTTTGGGATTAGCAGATGCAAACTAGCATATATAGAATGGATAAACAACAAGGTCCTACGGTATAGTACAGGGAACTAAATTCAATATCCTGTATAAACCATAATTGAAAAGAATATTAAAAAGAAAGTATATACAGTATAACTGAATCAATTTGCTGTATAGCAGAAATTAACACAACATTGTAAATTAACTATACTTCAATTTATAAAAAAGAAAAAACTTCTATTTCTAGTTGATATGTGGTTATGAAAAGCACTCATTTATTTATTTAATAAAAAAATGTTGGGCCTCCCTGGTGGCGCAGTGGTTGCGCGTCCGCCTGCCGATGCAGGGGAACCGGGTTCGCGCCCCGGTATGGGAGGATCCCACGTGCCGCGGAGCGGCTGGGCCCGTGAGCCATGGCCGCTGAGCCTGCGCGTCCGGAGCCTGTGCTCCGCAACTGGAGAGGCCACGACAGAGGAAGGCCCGCATACCACAAAAAAAAAAAAAAAAAAAAAAAAAAAAATTGTGTTGAGCACTTGTTATGTACTAACTATATGCTCTTCCAAGTTCTAGATTTTATCTAATTTTTATACTGACTATAATACTCATAGGTATAGAACATATTCAGAGGAGTTGCAGTGGAACTTAGGAATGATCTGGCCAATTGCCTTAATTTCTTCATGGGAAAATTGAGGTGCAGAGAAATTTCATTGAATTTCTCAAGGACACAATGATAAGAGTAGCTATAAAAGGAAGTCTTAGAGACTGTTTCTCAACTTTGGCTGCACATTAGAATTACCTGAGGAAGTGTAAAACTATTTATGCCCAGGCTGTACCCCAGACAAAGGAAATTAGAATCTCTCTGGGAGTGGGAACCAGTCATCAGTATTCTTTAAAACTCCCCAGTTGATTCCAATGGGCAAAATGAGGTTATAACCATTGCTCCATAACAATATGACCGTCTTACCATTTCTCTTTGTACTTAATTAGGTCACCTGTTAATGGAAATTCAGATTTATATGTAAAGTTGCTGAAAGAAATCAAAAACAAGACGGCATTACGTCATAAGCATTAACCTTTCTTTCCATTGCCAACACGCTCAGATGCTTGCTTCCTAGAGTTTATTTTCTTGCAATAGCCATCTCACTGTCTCCTAGAACCAGCTGCCAGTCTAATCTTTTAGACTGTCTTCAGTGTCTCTTCCATAGGTTACTTTGCAAATCCATTGCTTACAAAAGAAAAGTTCTAAATACTCATGCTAGCATTTAAGGATGCATCATCTGGTCTTTATTTATCCTTCCAGCCTCATTCTCCATTCTGCTGTCAAATAGGCTCCCCTCACTTACCCCTCCCTCACAACTAAATTGTGTATAATCTCTTTGAAATGCCTTCTTCCCTTCTGACCTGAGCAAAATTCTTCCAATCCTTTAAGGATGCAGCTCAGATTCTTCTTCTCCATGATACCTTCTGTCATCTACCCTCTCTGTATTTCTACAGCATTTCAATACTATAATTTTTACTTTATTACGTTTTCATTTCTTTGACACGTGCATAATTTGACTGTATGGTATGGTTTTCCCTTTCATAACATATTTTCTTCCCTTGTTTGGTTATCAAGTAGTGGAATGCAGAGGCTGAGTTTTACTTATATACTTATCCGTGTAGTAGGCCCATGATACACGTTGCTTGAATGATGACTTCTAATAAAGAATGCCATTTGTGTAGTAGCCAAGGATAGGATTCGTTAGGAAAGGATAAATCTTAAATAAGTATACTAGGGCTTTATCTTTGCTTCTTCCACGAATGCTTCTTTAGTCACTGAACTGCTATGTATTTACTGATCCTCAAACTGGAGATTTCTTAGTACTTTTCTTTTGCAGGTGAGATGCATAAAAGTGCAGAAAATAAGATATGTTTGGAACAACTTGGAAGGACAGTTCCAGAAAATTGGGTAAGTTGTTTGAGCAATTGCATCTGAAAAGAAAAATATTATTTCAAAAATATTTTGCTCAGCATGTCTTTCTCATTGTTATTATTTTAGCTCTTTGGAAGACTGGCTCAGTTCTGCCAAGATACATGTAAAGTTTGGATCAGGTCTAACAACAGAAGAACAAGAGATTAGGTACCACGTAATTTTTATCTACACCAGCTCAGAACGACTGTCACCAATTAGTGAAAAAGAGAGCCCAGGAAACGGTTATCTTAACTGGTCAACATCAGAATATGTTGTAATGCTCTATTTAGTATTATTAAATTAAATGCTTTTATGTGCATTATCTCACTTCATCAGAGCAACCTCATGGGGGAGTTAGAACAGACCTCCTCATCATCTCAGTATAACAGATGAGAAATCTGAGACTCAGAGAGGTTTAGTGGCTTGAACTAGGTCACACAGATGGAAGTGATAGAGGAAGAAGTGCATCTCTGACTATAGGCTTAGTTATCTTCCTACTCTGCATAATGTTCCTCAAGGTTACTATAATAATAAGGTTGAACCAGTTTTGACTGTGATCAGGAAATATGTATTATACTATGACAGCATAGTTAAATAATAATTGTAGAGCAGCAGAAGAATATCATGCAAGACTTGTAGCTCCGCAATTCTAAATAAGCTACTGGGCAGAGGAGCAAGGTTTGGGAAGGGCATTGGGTTGAACGCCAAGAGTCTGTCACTAATTCACTGTGTGGCTTTGAGCACATGGCTTCTCCTTTTTGGGCTTCAGTTTCCTAACTGTTAAAAAGGGGAGGAGAACTCTATAAACACCTTGCTAGTTCTAAGTTTCTATGATTACTGCATTCCCCTCCACCCCGTTTTGGGGTGGAGCTTTGGTGGTACTTTGAATGGACTCAGAGTGCAGCGTCAGCATGACCTGGGTGCTTGTTAGAAATGCAGAATCTCAGATCACATCTCATCCTTATTGAATCAGAATCTTCCCATTCGCAAGACGACAAGGCTGTCTGTATGAACATTAAGGTTTGAGAAGCACTGCTGTAGTATTTACATTCTGTTAAGCTCTTTGGTCTGAGCATCTACGTAGAAGGCACAGAGAAAGTGTTTAGCATTCCCAACAGCAAAATAACTCATAGAGTGTCATTGCTCAGTGTAATCAAAGAAACACATCTCTGAGTTTTCAATTAAAGGGCGGTATAACTGTGGAGTTATTTTTGAGAGCTCAACACATTTTCACTCACAGTAAAACAAATTCTGCAGCTTCCCAGAACTGAATAGGAGGAGGAAAAGTAGGCCCGGTATTCCTTATCAGTAAAACTGTTCCCCTGTAATGAGCCCTCTGTCTCACATTCATGGAGCCAAGAGTTGGGGAGAGACAGAGTTGAGAGAGTGCTAATCCTGAAACTACTTGAATGGAACAATGACTAAAATTAAATACCCAAATTACCATCAGGGAAATATTTAATTCAATAAATGATCATGTTTATTGGTTTTGCACCTGAAAACCCTACCCCTCTCCAGTTATTTTGAGAAAGATGGTGATGTTATGTAATAAGGGAGGCATATGTTGATCCCACAAGTGAAAAAGTGAACATGGAATAGACTTTTTTTTGAATGGGTAAGAAATGAGTGTCATTTGTATTATTAGTAACTGAGTCAGCTGTGATCTCTCCCTATAGGAGGTTAATATGTGGGCCAAATACTATCGATGTTGAAATCACACCCATCTGGAAACTGCTCATCAAGGAGGTAATCAGTATTTTCTCTTGGTGCTGGCTAGAAAATAAAAACGTTAGATTTTAGTCAAATGATCAAGAATGCTACTTGTTAATAGTAACTGTAATTTGGGCTATTTTAAAAGAATGCAAAGCATATTCATATCTCTACTGTTTCTTGTGGTCCATTTTTGCACACACATTTCCTGTTACAGCATAAGATATGATGCTCATGTGTCTATTTATCCTTTAATGAGTAGATGAACACAGGGTTTCCTTTCTTTCTTTCTTTCTTTCTTAATGCTATACTTTTTATCCCATCTCATCTTTGTGAAACTAAAATAATAATTAAAACTTAAACAACTCAATCCCTTTCTTATGGGCAACATATACAATTGCCTTAGCATCCAAAACTGTAGGAAGAAAACATCTGTTCAGCCTTATTAGTTCTACTGATCTCAATGTGTGTGTGGGAGGGAAAGAAAGATTTGACCATAATTTACTACATTGAATTTTTTCTGTTTGACTCTATCACTGGGATCATTTTTCATTTTACCGTGATTATTATGATACTACAACCTTACAGCTGTACTCTGGGTCCTCTCCTGCATGGTACCTCCACTCCTCCTTGACTTAAAAAAGACTTACTAAACTCCAGCTACTTTTTCAATATTTCTAGCAAGTTTTAAGTCATGAAACAGAGCAGAAGAAACTGATAAGAAAAGTTTCTGTGTGCTTGTTCCCTAACCAGAGGCAAAGATAACTGTTCCTATTTTAGAAAGATGGAAATCAACTAGAGGGAATTTGAGTAAAGGCACAAAATGTTTTTATCCCAGGCAGGATTACAACTGTTGGAGTTAATCTCTGCTTTCTCCCATAGTGTTCTAGATGCTCAATTATCTAGATTATTCCTTTCAGCTTGGCTCTCTATTTATGAGAAAATTTAGTCTTCAACTCGTACATTAATCTAAAGTACTTTAATGGCTTCAGATAGAGCAATGTTGTGTCATAGAGAAGAACAACTAGAAAGCATTTTAACTTTGTAAACCTGACCAGTAGGTCAGGTTCCGAAGGCCACTCAGTGTAAACTGGACATGATCATATTTACTCCTCACACAACTGTTGTGAAGGTCAACATGGTGATACATGAGACAATACTTTGTAAATTATAAGGTGCAGTGGTGACTAAAAGTAAGTGACCTGGGGCCAGATTGCCTGGGTTCAAGTCCTGGTCTGTAACAGTTGTGGCTCTGTGATCTTGGGCAAGTTTCTCAAGATATAAGGCCCAGTTTCTTCATCTTTACAATGGAGGTAAGTAATAACTTCTGGATAATAAGATAATTATGGGAATTAAATGAGTAAATTCAGGTAAAGTTGCTTCGTGCAGTATCTGGCACATGGTAATTGCTGCATAAATATAATAAGAGTAAGAATATTGGGTGGGACGATTTGTCATGGAGATGATTATGATAACAAACAAGTCAATGAATAGCTAAGTGTAAAACCTAAATATCTCCCTTGTCTTCCTGTTTTTATGCTGCCAACAGGTTTTAAATCCATTTTACGTATTTCAGCTCTTCAGTGTCTGTCTGTGGTTTAGCGAAGAGTATAAGGAGTATGCTTTTGCTATCATAATCATGTCGATCATTTCCATCGCTTTGACCGTATATGATCTCAGAGAGGTGAGTTTTTCCACCAATCGTATGGTCTGAGAAAGAAAGAGTTGTGACTTTGTTGAAATTTTGTTTGAAAAGAGTATAATCGGAAAATAGTCTTTGCCCACTCCATAACAAATGAGACCACGTTTGTAAATATCTAGCACAATAGCTGATGCTCAACAAATTCTAGTTCTTTCCTTTCCTTACCCAATCCCTAACCTTTCAGTTATGTTTTTCCCTCTCTTTAGCTTACTAAGGCTGATTATTGAGAAGAAAATGCAAATATTTATGAATTGTGAATAAGTGAAAAAATATGTGTAGAGGCTACTGATGGGTCTTGAAGATGGTGGAAAAGGCGTGGAGGTGGAGGAGTCTTTAATATTTAATAAGGCGTGTTTAATATCTTTGTCCTTTATGTTTGGTTGGTAATCATTTGTCAAAACCCCAGTCCAACTCTTGGCTTTCTTTATGCCTACACAAGGGGATCTAGGTGCTGCCAGGAAAAAAAATCACATGGTACAGGTTGGTTGATTGTGCTATAAATCCATGAATACCGACCTAATCTGCACAAGCTTCCTATATGTCTCTGGTCAATGTGCTCTCCCAGTCTCCAGAATTAAGTTCTCAAACCAAATCTTCCTTCAAGTTTCTGAGATGCCTAACTGCCCACATTCCACTTTTCCTCTAATTCAGCTGATAATCTATCTCATTGCTTTTTTTTTTTCACACAAAGATAGAAATCATAAGATAGGAATTTGCTCAGTTCCACACCCTCCTACTGCCAGATGACTTTTGTCTCCACCTCCCTCCTGACCTGATCTCTCATTACAGAGGAAGAGGTGCCCTCTGCTTGTGCTTTTGATAGCATCCTTTCCACATTCTCAGCATGCTTATGGGGTCAGTGAATGACTCTTTTTCTCATTCCCTCTCCCTAAGAGCCTTCCCATCAGCATTTAAACATGCTCAAGCTTCTCCCAACTTAAAAACAAAACAAAACAAAACAGAAACAAATGAAAAAAAATCCCTTCTTTTGACCATGCTTCAAACTTCAGCTACTACTCTACCTCTTTTCTCCCTTTGATGGCAGAACTACTCAAGCTCATTATGCATCTCTCTTCATTTACTCATCTCCCTCTCATTTCTCATCTATATGGAGCTGGCTTCCTCTCTTATGACTCCCTTCAAACAGCTCTTGATAAGGTCACCACTATAATCCTAAGGCTCATAGATAGTTTTAAAATCAAAGAACAGTACTTTTTAAAACTAGCTAGTCTTTTTTTCTTAATAGAAGCAGTAATACATGGACATAATAAAAAAAGTTCACAAGAACAAAATAGTGTAAATGAGAAGTAAATACTCCTCCCACCTTAGTTCTTTCAGTGTCTGGGTCTCCTTTTAAGAGGCATCCACTGGCACCAGATGTTCTATATACTTTTAGCACTGTTACACACATATGCATTAATTTGTCTTACACAAATGGAAGTATACTATTATATACACTGTTATGCACTTGCATTTTTCACCTAATGTATCTTAAATATCTTTCTGTATCTGCACAAATATATTTTCTCTAAATGTACCATAATTTTAAAACCAGTCTTATATTGATGGATATTTAGGCTGTTTCTAGTCTTTTGCTATTAAAACAATGCTGCATTGAGGATATTTGCATATATATCTTTTCATACATCCACATAGATGTGTTTGCAAATATGTATAAATCACAAGTATATATAATTTATATTACACGTAAATGTGTGTATAACATATCTGTATTGATAAAGAGATATAAATTTTCTATATTTGAAATTGCTTAATCATAAGCTAAATATATTTTTTTACTAGACATTGTCAAATGCCTCTTAAACAAGTAATGCCAATATACACTTCTCCCAAGAGTACATGAGTGTTTATTTTCCTTATTTTTGCCAATACAGATGAAAATAGAATTTCATATCTATAATAGCATGTTTTCCATTGTGAGTTGAGCACTTGCTCATGTTTTAAGCTATTTGTATTTCTTTTACTGTGAACCGTATCCATGTCCCTCATCAATTTTTATTGAGTGGTTGGTCTTTTGCTTGCTGATTTCATGATTCCCCTCCCACAGTGTATACTTTCTTCCACAGCATAGATTTCACTAAACCTCTCAGTTGCATTTGACCTGTTAACTGCTCCGGAGCTTTCCCTTTGGCTTCAGTGACAACACACTCTCCACCTCTCTAGCTACTCTTCCATTCTCTTTTTATAGTTCATCCTCCTCTACCTGGCTTTTTAAAAAATGGGTGTCTCAGATCAAAACAGTATGAAAATGTTCACCACATAAAGGCTCCTTCTTCCTCCACCCCTCCATTTATGCAACCACTTTTTAGTTTCTTGGGCATTCTTCCAAAAATTTTTTTGGAGTATACATATATTTTGTTTTCCTTTCTTATGTAAGAGGGAGCATAATCACACTATTTCCTACCTAGCTTTACTATTATTATTATTAATACTGCCTTGATGGTCTTTTCACGCGAGTACATTGAGTCTTCATTATTCTTATACTGCATATACTAATGACTTCTAAACATATGCTAATGACTTTCAAATTTATATATGTATTTCAAGTCCAAATATCTCTTCTGAGTTGAGACACATAGATTCAACAACCTATTTGATTCAATGTCACTTCTTCAGGGAAGATTTCTATTGGTTCATTAGCTATATATGCTCCAAAAACACCTTATTGTTTTCATTTTATTGTTGATTGCAGTGATATATTTATGTGTGTGATTATTTGATTAAATGTATTACAACCCAGTAGGTTGTAAATTCGTGATGCTAAGAATCATATCTGTTTTGTTGACCATTCTACCCCAACCTCTCAGCACAAAGGTTGTTCAATAAATGTTGAGTGAATGTATGAATGAACAAAAGAATAAGTTAATAGCAGAACACTCTTTCGCCTTATATGATTCTGTTAATTATTCTTAGGACATATGAATCAGATTTGTAAATGATTTGAAGCTAGGAGATTAAGGGAGAGTCTTAAATGACAAAATCAGACTAAAAAAATGAAAACACTAAATGATTGGGAATTTGTAATCCCCAGGACCATATAAAAGGTCTTTCACACAATAATTTCTTAATAAATGTGAAATCAAATATAATTGCATTATTATTTTTGTCTCCTCTTATTTATTCACTCTCAATGTCCCGTATATTTCACATATTAAAACAGCAAATACTATGAGGGAATAATAAGAACAATCAAACTCCTTATGAAGTTATATTAGGAGCTCCGATGTGGGATAACCCAAAACTGAAATAATGCTTGGTTCTTGAAACTATTTAGTTATAAACATAAATCTTGAATGATCAAAGTTCTTTTGAGTGGACAGAGCATGCTGGGAACTTCCTTTCTATTAAACAACACGTACTTCTTATCACTGACTGAAGAGCACCACAAGTTGGATGCTTTTTCAGTTGAGTAGGTGGCTACTCAGTCTTGTTTTTAAACAGTACATTCAGTTGGCTCCATCTGTAAAGAAGGCTAACACTTTACTGAATAATATCTAGGGCCTATCCTCAAATAGAAAAGGCTTTTTAAAATGTTCTGTTCTTCTTTTTCAGCAATCTGTAAAGCTCCACCATTTAGTTGAATCACATAATAGCATTACAGTCTCTGTATGTGAGAAAAAAGGTAAGTCACTTCATTTTAGATCTGTGTGTTGTCCATATGAAATGAGAAAAGGATTTAAATTTGTATTTCTGATTGTTCTTACTACTCTCGTCTTCATATGTATCTTTTCCTGTGCATTTACTTAAAGGGGTGGGGAAGTGGAGATTTTTTTCACCTTTTAAAAAAACATTGAGGTAAAACTGACATACAATAAGCTGAATTAAAGTGTACAATTTGATAGGTTTTGACATGTGTACCTACTTATGAAACTATCACCACAATAAAGATGACTGTCCATCCCCCCTAAAAGTTGCCTTGTGCCTGTTTGTAATCTTCCCTTTCAATTTCTCACAATTTCATCCCCATCCTCAGGCAACCACTTTGCATGTTTAGAATATTTTATAAATGGTATTGTATAGTATGCATTTTTTGTCTTTTATAGTATATTTTGGGTTAATTTTTGGGGGATCGAAGTTCATAATAATTTTGAAGTTCATCCATTTTGTTAAGAACATCAGTAGTTTATTTCTTTTTATTTCTGAGTGAATTCCATTGTCCAGATAGACCAGTTTGTTCATTCATTCGTTGATGGAAATTTGGGTTATTTCCAGTTAGGGGCTATTACCAATAATGCCACTTGAACATTTGGGTTCAAGTCGTTCTACGGACATACGCTTTCATTTCTTATTTTCTAGGGAAAATACCTAACTGTGGAATGGCTGGATCATATGATAAGTAAATATTTAACTTTTAAAGAAACTGCCAAACTGTTTTCCAAAGTGGTTGTGCTATTTTACATTCCCACTAGCAGTGTGTAAGAGTTCCAGTTGCTCCACATTCTTGCCACTGCTTGGTATGGTCAGTCTTTTTAATTTTAGCCATTTTAATAGCTGAGGGGTAGTATCTCCTTGTTGTTTTAATTTGCATTTTCCTGATGACTAATGGCATTGAGCATCTTTTCAAGTGCTTCTTTGCTACTTGTATATCTTCTTTGGTGAAGTATCTGTTTAAATCTTTTCCTTATTAGACTGTTTGCTTATTATTAAATTTTGAGTGTTCTTTCTGCATTCTGGATACAAGTCCTTTTTCCAATATGATTTGCAAATATTTTATCCCAGTCTGTAACTTATAATATCTTTTCATTCCCTTCATAGTGTCTTTAAAAGGGCCGATGTTTTTACTTTTGTTAAAGTCTAGTTTATCAGTTTTTTCTTTTGTGGATCATGTTTTTGTCATATCTAAGACATCTTTGCCTAATCCAAGGTCATCAAGATTTTCTACACTGTCTTCTAGAGGTGTTACAGTTTTAAGTTTTACATTTTCGTCTCTGTTGTATTTTGAAGTTTTGTTTCTTTTTCTTTTTTTTTTGGATTGAAGTTCATTTTTTTGCAAGCAGATATCCAAATGTCCCAATACCATATGTTGAAAAGACTGTCCTTTCTCCACTAAATTGTCTTTGCACTTTTGCCAAAAATCAGTTTCCTGTACATGAGTGGATCTATTTCTGGACCTCTTAACCTATTCATCCTATTCTACTGTTCTATTTGCCTGTCTTTATATCAATGCCACATAATGTGGCATTATAATAGTCTTGAACTAGAATAATGTTAGTCCTCCAGCTTTGTTCTCTTTCAGAATTATTTTGGCAATATTGGGCTCTTTGCATTTCCATATGACTTTTAGAATCAGCCTGTCAATTTCTACCAAAAGAACATGCTGAGATTTTGATTGGGATTGTGTTGAATCTATAGATCAATTTGTGGAAAACTCACATGTTAACAAATTTGGGTCTTGTGACCTGCAGACATGGTGTATCTGCATTTATTTGTCTTTGAGTTCTCTCAGCAGTGTTTTGTAGTTTTCATTGTACAGTTTTTCACTCTTTCTCAGATTTATTTTTAAATATTTCATATTTTGATGCTATTTAAATGATATTTTAAATGTAAATGTCCCATTGTTCATTTGCTAGTAGTTCCCTCATATGCATGTGCTGATTACTAGTCTGCTGAATACTAAAAGGGGACCTCTGTGGGCCTTTGGGGCTCTCCCCCTGGGCAATTACTTTCTCTCCAGTACTCTCTTTTGTGAACTCAAGATGCCTTAATCTCCATAGACTTTTTTTTTTTTTTTTGCGGTACGCGGGCCTCTCACTGTTGTGGCCTCTCCCGCTGCGGAGCACAGGCTCCGGACGCGCAGGCTCAGCGGCCATGACTCACGGGCCCAGCCGCTCCGCGGAATGTGGGATCCTCCCGGACTGGGGCACGAACCCGTGTCCCCTGTATCAGCAGGTGGACTCTCAACCACTGCGGCACCAGGGAAGCCCTCCATAGACTTTTATCTCTGTTCCAAACTAAGAGTCTTCTGGAGTTTGTCTGGGTTCCGCCTCCTTCATAGTGGCCTGGAAACCCTCTAAAGGCAGTAAGCTGCAGGGCATCTTCATTTGTTTCCCATTTCTTTTGTTGCTTATATTTAGTGTCTAAAACTATTGTTTCATCTATTCTGTATGACTTTTGGTTGTTTCATGTGGGAAGATAAATTTGCTCCTTTTTGCTATATCTTTGCTAGAAGTGAATTTTTACCTTTTAAAAATGTCCTGAAATGTAAAGTTACATAAAAATGTAACTTTTTATGATGAAACATTTTACATATAATAGTGGAGAGAATACGATAATGAAACCCTATGTACTTATCACCCAGACTCAATTATTATCAAGTCACTGAATGTGTTTTCATCAGTTCTACTTCCTCCCTCACCCTGGATTATTTTTAAACTATTTCAGATATCATATAATTTCATTTGAAAACATTTCAGTATAGGTCTAAAATATAAAGACTCCTTTTTAATTCCTTTATCACAGCTTTAAAAAAACATAAGAGTGAGGGCAGTGAAGTAGGAGGAACAAGAGAGATTTCTGAAATGGTGTTAAAAAAAACCAAAAACATAATTAAAAAAATCATCAGTTCTACAGGCAGTATTCAAATTTCCACCAATTGAATCACGTGTGTGTATATATACTTATGATATATATGATATACAATATATAATATATATTTATGATATATAATATATATTTTCAAATCAGGATCCAAATAAAGTCCATATACTGCAATTGGCTAAGTTTCAAGTTTATTTTAATTCACACTTTCCCTCCTCCACACCCTATTTTTTTCCTTGAAAATTTTTTGTTGAAGAAAGTAAGTGGCTCATCCTGTGGTTTCCACGGTTTTGAGTGTATTGATTGCATACTCATGGAATAATTTAACATGATTTTCTACTCCTTGCACGTCCTATAAGTTGGTGGTTAGATCTGAGGCTTGAGTTTTTGGCAAGAGTACTTCATAGTTGGTATTGTGTATTTCTAATAGGAGGTACATAATATTTGTCTTTTTCTTGTGATATTAACAGATGTAAATCCTCATGACCCAGATTTATTATTTCACTGAGTTTAAGATATATTCCATCTTCATACATTAAGTGGAATATTTCCATAGAGACACGCTTCTTCAACCATTTCATTACCCTGAGATTCAGTTTGTTTCAGGATAAATATCTGACTAATTCTCCGTATTTACCAGCTTTCAAAATAATGGGTTGATCTTTTAGCATTTTCCAAAGGCTTAAAAAAAATTTTAGTGTTATTATAGATGTATAATTTTAACATGGTTGGTATATTTTCATCCACTGCAGTTTTTATTCTTGTTGTTCAACATGCCCATCTTTTGCCTTTCAGAACCTTTTCATGTTGACTCTTGAATTCATTTGACAAGACCCCAGTAATCTTTGAAAATTGTATAGCTTTCTGGTATGATAAGGTATTCCAAGTTCATCTTGGACAATTCCTGCTCCAAACCTGGACACATCCATTTTTCCAAAGACCTCTTACATATGGTACTTAGAGACCTCAGTCAGAGTGTTAGGAACGCTCATTTCTGTGGTGTTAGTCATTGTTTCCAGGCCTTTTCAGAAGACATACCTAGAAAATAATATTCTAAAGATAAACATAAATTATAAGCTCATACTGACATTTCCAGATTAAGTTTAGAACTAAGGGTTTTTAACTTAACTTTGTTGATTGTCCTTCTAGTTCTCCTTTCTCCAAACCAAAAGTCCTGATTCTCAATTACAGCAACAAATTACTCATTTGCTTTATCCCATTACACATAGTAATCTCAGAGTAACAAACCAACACACCCAGCAACAATATGATTCCTAAAACCAATTTAAGATTTTGTTTAGAGTTCTTTTTTTCTCCTGTTTGTGATACACCATGAGAAAGGTACAAATTATACTTGAAAATATATGTTTTAAAGTCACTCAAAATAATTCTTCTCTGTATGGTTATGCCAACAACTCGATAGGTTCACCTCATTTATTGTTTTAGACTTTTAGTGTTAGCTTCTCAAATTTATTTTTGTGTTAGTTTGTGTACTTACTATATAAAATATCTATATGATTTGAAAGTTAAATCCATAAAACAAAAGACATTCAGGGGAGTCAATTTCTTAACCTTCCTTTCTGTACCTGTGTACTCATACTCTCAATAGTAATCATTTAAAAAAATTTTTTACATTCAAAAATACAAATTATAGGGCTTCCCTGGTGGCGCAGTGGTTGAGAGTCCGCCTGCCGATGCAGGGGACACGGGTTCGTGCCCCGGTCCCGGAGGATCCCACATGCCGCGGAGCGGCTGGGCCCGTGAGCCATGGCCGCAGAGCCTGCGCGTCCGGAGCCTGTGCTCCGCAACGGGAGAGGCCACAGCAGTGAGAGGCCCGCGTACCGCAAACAAACAAACAAACAAACAAAAACAAATTATAGATAATATTCATAGTGACATAGTATATATACAGAATAGGATATATACATATACTGCTGCTTTTTAGATTGCAGGTGTGTATCCTACACATTTAACTTATATTTCCTGGTGTGTATGCTACATACTTAATGATGTTTCCCAGGGACTCTTTCAGAGCAGTATATATAGATATTCTTCACTCATATCTCAGCTGCATAATACTCTCTTGTATGGAGGAACCATTGTTTATTCAGTAAGTTCTCTATTGAAGGATTCTTTCCCAGCCTTTTACTATAACAAATAATGCTGTAATAAAAAGCCTTGTGCATTTATCTTTCCATATTTTTCCAGTTTATCTTTGAAATAGATTTTGAGAAGTAAAATTGCTGAGTTAAATAATAAATGCATATGTATTTTTGATGGAGAGATATTGCCAAATTTCTTTCCATAGACAAGGTACTAGTTTTCATTCGTACCAGAAATGTGTGAAAGTACCTGTTTCCTCATAATCTTGCTAACAGAATATACTGACAAACTTTTAGATTTTTCTAATCAGATAGGTGAGCAATGCTATTTCATGTATGGTTCTCTCTTTTTCTTTCTTTCTTTCTTTTCTTTTTCCCTATGAAATAATTTACAACATACAGAAAAGCCACAAGATTAGATCAAATAACTTTTTTCTTGAACCATGTGAAAATAAGTGGCTCCATGACTCCCACATGCTTTAGTGTATATTTCTCAAAGACAAGAGCATTCGTCTATGTAACAACAATTCAGACATTAATATCAGACAGTTAATATTGATATTAGTACCAAAGAATGCTCAGTCCCATTCCAATTTTGTAATTGTCTTAATAATGTTCTTTATAAGAAAGGACCCAAGATCACGGAATACTGTTGTTTGCCATATCTCTTTAATCTTTCCTTGACTTTCACGACCTTGACTCTTCCCACTTTGGTTATTTTGTAGAATGTCCCTCAACATGGATTTGCCTGATATTCCCTTACAGTTAAATTCAGCTTATGCAATTTTGGCTGGAATATTACAAAAGTGATGCCATGTTCTCTTAGGTGGTACATAATTTAAACTTGTCCTATTACTGATGATGTTAACTTGGACTACTTAATTAAATGGTGTCTGTCAGGTTTCTCTATTGTACAGTTACTTTTTTCTCTTTCTAATTAATAGTTATTTTGTTGACATATACTTTGAGACTTTATAAATAAACAACCCTCATCAAATTTTCACCCACTGGTTTTAGTATCCATTGATGTTTCTTGGTTAGATTAATTATTGCTTTGATAATGACCAAATGGTGATTTTCTAATTTTCTTTCCTTCTACGGTAATTAATTGTCAATTTACTGTAAGAAAAAGCTATCTTTTCTCCTCACTTATTTATTCATTTACTTATGTCATTATGGACTAATGAACTCCTGTTTTATTTGATGGGTTATTGTTCATTATTATTATTCATTACTTTGATGCTCAAATTATTACAGATTTAGGCAGTGAGAGCTCTGTAAGTTGGCTTTGATATCTTTTTGATCTGACCCCATTGCTCTTTGAACACTTCCCTACTTAGTGGCATAGCGGGACATTCTACCTTATATTATTTGTACTCTTCTTGGCTCAGCATTGTAATCAGCCATTTCTTTAAAGAACCCGAGTTCTTTTTTGAAGGGAAATGAAATTTAGACACCAAAATTTGGGCACTAGGTGTGCATATCATTAGTGGGTTTTCACTGCTCTCAGCCCTCTCAGAGAACAGAATTAGAGCATGTACATATAAAAAAAGACAAGCAAATACATTTTTTTTTTTTTTTCCTGTATGCGGGCCTCTCACTGTTGTGGCCTCTCCTGTCGCGGAGCACAGACTCATGGGCCCAGCCGCTCCACGGCATGTGGGATCTTCCCAGACTGGGGCACGAACCCGTGTCCCCTGCATCGACAGGCAGACTGTCAACCACTGAGCCACCAGGGAAGCCCAAGCAAATACATTTGCATGTATTCTTATATACATACACATTCACATCTATATTATTTCTCTACTGAAAACCATCAGTTGACACTCTTATCTCCAATTCTAGTCCAATACCACAGAGTTCATTCTGGTTTTATTTCTGTTTTTATTTGTAACTTCCTTTCTTCAGTGAGAAACCTGGCTCTCATTAGCCTCATTATATCTAGTTATTGTATCAATCCTGCCTTTCTCACCCTGCTTGGACTCCAATATCTCACACCAGGCCACTGCCACCATGGAGGTCCTTGTCTCCCTCCTTGGGCTCTGACTCTCTGCACCAGGCCATGTAAGCCCCCATTCATCCATTTTAGGCTCCACCATGTGGTGGGTGCTGCCACCCCCATCCCCACTTCACCAGCCCCCTGCATGGATGTCTATCTTGCTTAACCCCCTATAGCTTTGGGCTTTGGGAATGAATAAGGAAGATAAGAAGTAAAGGAAGACTGGAAAGAAGGACAGAAGGCAGAAAGGAAGGACAGATTTTTCAATTTTCTTATTATGAGTAAGAATGAATATCTTTTCAAATGTTTAATACCTGCCACTTGTAGTGTGTGTGTGTGTGTGTGTGTGTGTGTGTGAACTATATGTTAACATCTCCAGCAACTTTGCTATACAGTCATTTGCTATAATCTCTTTTTTCTCAAACTCTTTGTTTATTAGGAATATTAATCTTTTGTCTGTAATGTAAGTTTCAAACTTGTTCTCTGAACTTGTCATTAGTTTTTTCTCTGCCTATTTATTTTTTTTGCCACACAAAGATTTTTATTTTATGTAATATAATGTATTACCTTTTTTTCTTATAGTTTGCAGATTTCAAATCAATGTTGAGGAATGGCTTCCTTTTTATATATGCCCTGGTTGCTTTTTCATTGATTTCCAATTTAGGTAGATGTTGGACTGTGTTTTTGTGGGAAAAAACCTGACTCAACTCTGTCTCCTCACACTTTCAGCTGGAGTCCAGGAGCTGGAATCACGCTTCCTGGTACCTGGAGATCTATTAATTTTGACAGGGAACAAAGTGCAAATGCCGTGTGATGCCATTCTGATAGATGGAAGCTGTGTGGTAGATGAAGGCATGCTGACAGGTATGGTTCTATCTCCTAGCTTACAGCCTCTGCTGGTTCTCCCAGATTTTTCCTGAATGATAATAGCAAAGCATGGGGTTGCTATGGGACTTCCTACCCCCATAAATCTTATTAACAGTCCTGCACTGGATGGATCTGAGAGTTCAAATTAAAGCTGCTTTCTATGTACTAGGTTAGATAAAGTCCTAACCTTTTGAGTGTTTAGCATTTCTTTCTTGAACAAAGGGTTATTACAACCCTGTCATTTTACCTTTAAAGATTTTAGAGGTCATTAGATGTTTCAGAATCATCTGTGACTATTATGTTTAGTATTTTTCTATAAAATATATCTCCAGAAAAACACGGAGGGTTTGAAAACCATTAATGACATCCTGAAACACCTCCCCGCCCAACCCTGCCCCACCCCGGTCAAGGCCAGGCTCTTCCTAGCTTGGTTTGAAAATGTTGAAAAGTGGTTGAGGCAGGATTTGCCAAATCTGCTAATTTCAGAATAAACACTGGATATTTTGGACTAACCGTGTTTCATTTTTAAATCGCATGCTGGAGCTGGGAGGGACGTCATATCATGGATATGGAAGCTGAGGTCCAGAGAGAAGTGACTTCTCAAGGTCACGGTGCTTTGAGTTCTTACTCACATATGCATTTATGAGAAGATGCTGTGCCAACCTTTCTGTAAGCTAAAGAATCATAAAGCCTTTTTCAGAGCTGGAATTGGAGGCTATAAATACATATTGATGTACAGTACTATGGTTCCCATTAAAGTCCAAATCAAGTCTATTTCTCCTGGCAGACCAGGAAGGCATTAAATGCAGACAAGAGCACACAGCTCCCTCCTATATGAACTTACAAAACAAAACAAAACAAAACAAAAACAGGAGTGACAGGTCAGGTTCCTTTCTCTGGGGAATCCATAGACTGATAAAAATCCTTTCGTGCTGGGACTTTTACAATGCCAAGTACAATTTTCCTAATGAAAGTGGTCCTAGTATACTGGAACATATCCCTGATCTTATACTGTCCTTTCTACAAATGGAGGTGGAGGGCTTCAATAAGCTTTATTATCTAAGCTTTATTCTTTTTTTTTTTTTTTTTTTTTTTTTGTGGTACGCGGGCCTCTCACTGTTGTGGCCTCTCCCGTTGCGGAGCACAGGCACCGGACGCACAGGCTCAGTGGCCATCTCACGGGCCCAGCCGCTCCGCGGCATGTGGGATCTTCCCGGACCGGGGCACGAACCCGTGTCCCCTGCATCGGCAGGCGGACTCGTAACCACTGCGCCACCAGGGAAGCCCTAAACTTTATTCTTTATATGGTTACTTTCACAACTCATTCACCACCTTGTATTGCCACTTAACCCACTGAAATCTGCCCCTCCCAGTGTGCTGGCAAGGGTCACGAATGTCCTAACTGGCAAATCCAATGGATTCTTTAAATTTCACATCTTATTGGCCTATCTGCTGCATTTAACCATTCTGACCATCTCTTCCTTCTGAAAACACTCTTCTAACTTTCCAAGTCAGTGCTCACTCTCCTAGTTCTTCTACCACTGACAATACCATTCAGCTTCCTACACTGCTCCTCTTCCTCCATCTCTTTGATTTTTGATGTTGTTCAGGGGTCCTGGACCTTTCCTTTTCTCACCTTTCACTCGAACCCTAAGTAATCTTGTCTTTTCCTGTGGCTTTAATTATTGTTTATAAGATGATGACCTGTGACTAAATATCTCTGGTTAAGGCCTCTCCCCTGAGCTCTAGACCCAAATAAATATCTAACTGCCTACAAAGCATCTCGACATGGTCATTCCACAAGGCATCTCCAAATCAGGGACCAAAAGGCAATTCCTCCTTCTTCCTATAATCCTTGTGTTGATGATTAATGCTACCCTCTGCTCTTTCTTCCAAGTCAGAAACCAGGAAGCCATTTAGAATTCCTCTGTCCCTCTGATCTGCCAATATAACAATCTCCCCAAGTTTTGTAGCTGCTCAATTTCTTATTTCTCAAAACCAGTGCCTCTTTTCTACTTCTACTGCCAGTTGCCATAGTTCAGACCTTGTCCTCTTTAAGCAGGACTCTTGTGATTTTTTTTCCAACTGGATATCCAGCCTCCAACCTCATCAGACTTCAATTCATTCCTTGTACTGCAGAGTACACTCTCTTTGTATGTAAATGTCATAGTACTCTCCTGAATCAAACAGCTAAATATCTCCCTATTTCCCTCCTGCCACCAATGCCTATAGAAAAACATTTAAACACTTAAGTATGTGCATGCAGGGCCTTCCACGCTTTGGCTTCTGCATGGCTCTCATGGCCTCTCATTCCCCAGACCCCACAACTTGCTATTCTCTAAATGGTTATTTCCAGTCTATTTCAGCGTCTCTGTTTCATTTTACAATACTCATAGTATTTATAATATGACATTATACTTATTTGTTTCCATGGCTGTCTCCCTCTGGACTACAAACCTCTTAAACACAAGAACTATGCTTCTCCTTGTATCCCCTATACCAAGGGTTGTTCCTGCCACATGGCAGCCTCCAA
This sequence comes from Physeter macrocephalus, assembly GCF_002837175.3. Taxonomy (NCBI): domain Eukaryota; kingdom Metazoa; phylum Chordata; class Mammalia; order Artiodactyla; family Physeteridae; genus Physeter; species Physeter macrocephalus. The sequence continues at coordinate 85,178,137 of NC_041214.2, read as the reverse complement.
AAAATGCCTGCTGTGTGCTGAGTTAGTATTTGCACGTTTAAGTGAGTGAAGGCCTCCCACCCCACAAAATGAGATGCTTGTTTTCTGTAGGAGAAAGTATTCCGGTCACTAAAACTCCATTACCTAAGATGGATAGCTCTGTGCCCTGGAAAACACAGAGTGAAGCGGATTACAAACGGCATGTCCTCTTCTGTGGAACAGAGGTTATCCAGGCCAGGGGGGCTTGCTCTGGCACAGTGAAAGCAGTAGTACTGCAGACAGGTAAGTTAACATCTCCTTCGTTTTATTATTTTGATGAAATATTTTCGCTCAATTTGTCTAGTGCCTTAAATGAATTAGGTAAGGAGCAGTCTTTAGCTGACAGACCCCATATATGTAAATATAGATATTTAAAATGTGAATTGAGCTGTGGCCTATACCTTTTAGTAAAAATAATAACATTGATGACAACAATTATTATTCATATGCTTTGTAATTTATAAACGATTTCCACATATCAAATTAGCAGAACAAAGATGCCTGTCCTCATTTTGTACATGAATAGGCTGGGGCATGCACAATTCAAGTGAAGTTTAAAAAAAAATCACACAGCCAGTCACTGACAGAGCTGGACCTAGAACTTAGGTATTCTAACCCAAAGAACTAATCTCAACTTCTTTCTAGGCAGGACTAGAAACTGAAAACTTGATGATGAAAAAAAAGTATTAGAAATTGAATCCATCTGTATTTACTGGGCCATTTAATTTAAATTCAGGTGTTCTGTGAGTGTGTGTGTGTGTGTGTGTGTGTGCATGTCCGTGCACACTTACAAATCCTTTCCTTAAAATGAAGCCGTATTTGGAAAAGCTGTGCTCTGCCCCCATATGGTGCTTTCCTATCTCTGGGATGCATTGAAATTAAAAGTATAAGGAAGGAAAGCCAGAGAGGAATAGGCTCTGAAAGAGCTAAGGTATATCCATTCTAGCATTTAGGTATTTGGCCAATTATCTTTAATTGCATTTGGGCTTAAGCACTGTTTAAGTATCTCTAGAGAAAACAAAGGCTGTGTTGAGGATTAGAAGACTGCTAACAGTAGTATTTGTCATCCTGAGAGTATGAGGTGTGTGTTTGCTGCTTCAGGATTCAACACTGCAAAGGGGGACCTCGTGAGATCTATTCTCTACCCCAAGCCGATGAATTTTAAGCTCTACAGGGATGCCATCCGGTTCCTCCTGTGCCTTGTAGGGACAGCCACCATCGGGATGATCTATACTTTGTGCGTCTATGTGCTCAGTGGGGTAAACAGCTTTTGTTCTTTTACTACACGCACACGTACACTCATCTATATTTTATACTCTCCATATTGACCTTAATATAAGGCACAGTTTTCAAACCTGGGAAAGCAAAGCCAAACACTGAAACCTGCTTATATACTCCCAGATGCCCAATATAAGCAATTGATCACCAAGTTCCATAATAGCCATCAGATCTAGTGGGATAAAACACTTTGTTTATTGAGATATCAACATGCCTCTACTCTTGGACTTTTCCTTACACTATTTTTTCATCTTCAGTCTGAGGATGTTTATTCCAATAGTGTAGTATTTTATAGCTGTTAAACGAGGAATTTAAAATAAAACCCAGTGTTGGTGAGATCATGGCAAACTGGTACATTGTTCTCCGCTGGTAGCAGTATGAATTGTTACAAGCTTTTTCATTGCACTTTGGCAAAATATATTGAGAGCCATAAACGTGTTCATACCCTTTAAACCATGTTTGGCCCGCTCACATCATTTCTAGGAATTTGACCTAAAGAAGTAAACAAAAAGGAAGAAAAAAGTCACATGCATAAAAGTGTTCATGGTTGATTTATCTGTAATAGCTAAAGAGGGACTTTGTCTTCCCAGGAACCTCCGGAGGAGGTGGTGAAGAAAGCCCTTGATGTCATCACAATTGCGGTTCCTCCCGCTTTACCTGCTGCCCTGACCACAGGCATTATCTATGCCCAGCGGAGGCTGAAGAAGAGAGGCATCTTTTGTATTAGCCCCCAGAGGATTAATGTATGTGGACAGTTAAACCTTGTCTGCTTTGACAAGGTATGTGTGTTTCATTCTCATCCTCAGTGACATTTTTATCATCACTATCATCATGCACAGGTACTTTACACTCTTGTGAGGCAGGAAACATTAGATGTGGGTACTGGGTACCTGACTTCCTTTTGTCTCTGGTTGGATGTGTGATCTAGGACAGATACATCTCTTGAGCTCTCAGATTCTAGGGTTTAGAGAAGGAAGAGTAGGGACGGAATAGGTGAATATTTTAGGGTTCTTCCACCTCCAGTATTCTATGAAACACAATGAATTAAAATAGCATTCTGTCCCTCTGTAGTCAATACCCTCATGCAAAGAACAAAATTTAAGACTTGTATTACGGTTACTACTGTATCCCTAATGCTAGGACCGTTACCTGGCACACAGTCAGTGCTCAGTCAATATTCATTGAATTAATGAATGAATAAAAAAGGAAGAGTTTATTTAGCTGTGTCTTACGATGAGACTTGGTTAAAATAAATCCCCAGTCAATCCCTTACTATATTTTCCCATCTGCAGTATATTGCTTAAAATAATCCTTGATCCCACGCCAGTTACTCCCAATCAGCCTCTTATTCTACCTTCTCCTGAATATATTCTTTTTGTCTATATACACATGTGCTGGCGTGAAGGGGAGAGCTGTAAGAGGGTAAGATGGAAATGAAGGGCTGTTTTGTGCCTGGGTCTTAATTTTTAAAGGTGACTAAGTGACCGCAGGCAGAGGTCGATGCCATTGAAAGAAAAGTTTAATGTTACTCACGGTTCCCCTAGACAGAAGAGCCGTGTCTCACCAGGCAGGGCCCCAGGAGGAAGGCCAGATTTTGATCAGGAAGCAAAGCAGGAGTGAGGGGAGTGCTTGGGTTATGGCCTTTATAGGAGTTTCTGCAGGAAGGGCAAGACAGAGCAGGGTATTGCCACAGCCGACAATTGGCTAGTGTGAATGATTTTGGTGGGCTTTGGTCTTTCGTTGTCTAGTAGCTGGTGCTGGGGTGATTAAGTCAGAGAGACTGTTTCCTGGGGAATCTGGTCAGATAGAGAAGGTATGACTCCTGACTGGTTAGTTTGCATATCAAAGCCATGCTGTTGGCTGAGACCCTGGTTATCTCTAAGAATTGGCTAGCCCCAAGGAGGTAGTCTGTCCATCAGAAAGGTTTCTTAACTTAAACTTTTGGTGGTGGGCACACTGTATGGTATACAGAAGTAGAACTATAATGCTGTACACACAAAACTTATATAATTTTATTTATAACATATAATGTAAACCACTGTTTTCACAATTAAAAATAGATTTAAAAGAGAGAGAGAGATTTCGTAACATGTCAAATATCATAATACAGAAAATTCGAAAAGATATACAACCCGAGGACATTGTAGGCAGACGAATGTGGGCAAGGAGTCAGGAGAGCGATAGAGTGGCATTTTGATCAGAGCAGAACATTAGTAATGGGAGAGGGTGTTGTAGACTTCAAATGTATGGCTAAGAAATTTTTACATACTCTTTAGGCAGTGGGGAGCCATTGAAGGTGTTTTTTCTTCTTTTTTATTGTTGCTTTCCATTTTCTTAATTTATTTTTTATTGTGGCAAAGGATGCATAACATAAAATTTACCATTTTAATCATTTTTATGTGGCTTTAAGTGCATTCACATTTCTGTGCAACCATCACCACTATCCATCTCCAGAACGTCTTCTCTCTTCCCAAACGGAAACTCGGTACCCATTAAACAGTACAGTGAAGGTTTTTGATAGCAGAGAATTAATGGGATCAGAGCTGTATTTTATAATTACTTGAATATCAGAGAGATCTACCAAGAACAGAAGGTTAACATGGCTCTTGCCACCATCTCAATGTTATTTCGTGATCAAACTAGCATCATAAGAAAAGATGTTCTGGTTCTAGGATCATGTTATCCTTGGACTTGGAAAAGGAAACAGGGGGTGGGAAAGATAATTGTGATATGAATTTGAATTAAAATTCAGTAATAATTATGAGCAATTATCATTATTCTCAGCTCTTACTCTATGCCAGACATTAAGTTAAGCACTTTGTAGTATCTCATTTAATCTTTAAAACAATCCTATATGATTATGACCATGTTACTGATAAGGGCTCTGATGTTTAGGGGGATTAAAAATTGGCCCAGGTCACACAGCTGATGTTTTAGCCCAGTCCAAGCTCTTCATCACTATACCGCACTGAGAGAAATACCAACAAACCCCTTTTTACCAAATAGATGTCAAATAGCAAACTCTAATATTTCTTTAGAACAGTGAAAAATTCTACTTCCATTACTTGTTTCTGATGACATACTTTTAACTTTTGCTATGAATGCTGGGACTCACCCATTTTTTAAAAAATTGTATTGAAGTATAGTTGATTTACAATGTCGTGTTTAGTTTCTGCTGCACTGCAAAGTGACTCAGCTATACATATATATATTCTTTTTCGTATTCTTTTCCATTATGGTTTATCACAGGATACTGAATATATTTCCCTGTGCTATACAGTAGGACCCTGTTTTTTATCCATCCTATATATAATAGTTTGCATCTGTTAATCCCAAACTCCCAATCCATCCCTTCCTCACCGCCCCCCTCCTTGGCAACCACGAATGTGTTCTCTATATCTGTGGAGACTCACCATTTTATAGCTCTTAAAAGCAGGCTTACCAAGGACTCTCCCATCCATTCAGTCTTCTGTTAAATTCTCGAAACAAGCCTCTGAAATATGTAAGGCAGGTACCGTTTTCTTCCCTTTATTGCTGAGAACACTAAAGTTCAAAGAGATTAAGTGCCAGCTTGTCACACAACTGCTATGAATTCATCAAATCTTCCACCCAGGACACCAGATACCCACCTTATTGTGTCCTTCCTTGAAGAGCTGATCTTGATCATGTGTTGTGACATATATTTTCCTGTTAAAACATAGCTTATCAGTGTCACTGTGGGGCTGCTGCATCTTCAGAGTCAATCGAGCGCTTGTTTCTGTTTAGACAGGTACCTTAACAAGGGATGGCTTGGATCTCTGGGGAGTCGTGCCCTGTGATAGGAGTGGGTGAGTACTGGGACCAAATGCATTGTCATTTCTCTTTTCCCAGAACTCTTTGTTTTTCTTCCTGATTACTAATAATGGAAAGATTTTGGCACTGGCTTTGGTGAGCAGTAGTTGCCAGAGTATCTTCATTTAATTTCTCTTCTTGACTACGTCCAAAGCTCACTAAAACGTGAATATTTCCTCCACCCCAGTCCCAGCCCTGGGACACTCACAGAACCCAGGAGATGAAGGGCAAGTTTTGACACTACACTTAAATCTTTGCTAAAATGTGATTTGCTGTCAGCATATTAGTTCGGGGCCAGTGTGTGTCATTTGGACAGTACCAAGACACTGTCCTTCAAGGAGGTAACATTGCTTGTATAAACTGAAGCCTTTCCATGTGCTAGGAGGAACACTGCCCTGACTTGTAGACACTGAATTTCAGGACGAGGAACATCTGTAGAACCACAGCTAGTGTACTTCATTTTCCTTGGTATTCTAGTTCTGGCAACACTACTTTCTGGCTGCCAGAAACTCCTCTTTTCTGGCCAGAATGGACTCCGTTTTGGCAGTTTACAACTTAACGTGGTAAAGATTTGCATGTCCCTCTGCTGGGGGTCTCTTGTTTGAGTTTGCTTCTCTGCCTGCTTTTTCTCCCCACTGCAACTTCCAGCCTGATCAGAACACAAACATATGACAAATTCAGGTTTTGAGGTTTTTTTTTTTAAATTGAGGTATAGGTGATTTCAGGTTTTTTTTAATTAATTTTTTTTGTCTTTTTTTTTTTTTGCTTTTGAATTTCATTTTATTTATTTTTTTATACAGCAGGTCCTTATTGGTCATCCCATCCACGTCTCTACAAATGACCCAATTTCGTTCCTTTTTATGTCTGAATAATATTCCATCGTATATATGTACCACTTCTTCTTTATCCATTCGTCTGTCGATGGGCATTTAGGTTGCTTCCATGACCTGGCTGTTGTAAATAGTGCTGCAATGAACATTGGGGTGCATGTGTCTTTTCGAATTATGGTTCTCTCCAGATATATGCCCAGGAATGGGATTGCTGGATTATATGGTAGCTCTATTTTTAGTTTTTTAAGGAATCTCCTTACTGTTCTCCATAGTGGCTGTATCAATTTACATTCCCAGCAACAGGGTAGGAAGGTTCCATTTTCTTCACACTTTCTCCAGCATTTATTGTTTGTAGATTTTTTGATGATGGCCATTCTAACCGGTGTGAGGTGATACCTCATTGTAGCTTTGATTTGAATTTCTCTAATAATTAGTGATGTTGAGCATCTTTTCATGTGCCACTTAGCCATCTGTATGGCTTTTTTGGAGAAATGTCTGCTTAGATCTTCCTCCCATTTTTTGGTGGGGTTGTTTGTTTTTTAGATATTGAGCTGCATGAGCTCAGGTTTTGTTTTTTTAATGAAAATATTTCCCTCTCATACTTGCAACCTAAATCACAAAGCATCTTATACATAAAAGGTACATCATGATTTTTCTGCATTATGCAAATGACATAAGATGTATCCATAAAATGTTTTAATTATATATGTTTAACACATTTTCATATTAATGTATTATTTATAAACAAGTCCATTTCTGGAGTTGAAAAATTAATCCTGGTGCTTCTAACCATTGTAGTCTATAGAAGGAGGCTGTTACAAGTGGTAATATTCTAAAGTTCTTTTCATTTTCTCTTGAAGATAGATTTGGATATATACCCGGTCTTCTTGTTTTTGGTATTTTCCTGTTTCAGTGTCTATAAAAAATGTATGCATTTATTCAAATATGTGAGCATTCAGAGAGCAGTCTTTTTCTTATTTATATTCTGTGTCCGTAATGCCATATAGCACTATAGCAGGCACACAAAGTAGATGCACAATAAATGTTTGTTTATTTAAAGTGAACTTAATATGTTCCATCTTTTGAATGCTCTTCTCCTTATTGAATTGACATCATCTTATTCACAAAACTTTTAAAACTTTCTGTTTCTAAAAGTGACTTGTCAAATTTAAATTATTGATATACTATTTAGATTATTGATAGATTAATCCAACCTGTCACTCTCCTTCCCCCCTCCCTCCTTTCCCTCTTTCAGAAAGGTAAAAGTTGGCTCTAAATGACTAAAAGAGCAATTAAAAGTTTTTTTTAAAATTTTTTAAAGTATTTATTTATTTATTTGGCCGCATCAGGTCTTAGTCGCGGCATGTGGAATCTTTGTTGTGGTGTGAAGGCTTCTCTCTAGCTGTGGTGCGCGGGCTCAGTATTTGCAGCACGTGGACTCTCTAGTTGTGGCACATGGGCTCTAGAACTCACAGGCTCAGTAGTTGTGGTGCTCAGTCTTAGCTGCCCCATGGCATGTGGGATCTTAGTTCCCTGACAAGGGATTGAACCCATGTCCCTTGCATTGGAAGGTGGATTTTTAACCACTGGACCACCAGGGAATTCCCTCAAAGTTTTTTTAATTGAAAAATTTAATTGATAGAATAAGAGAAAACAGATTACATTCTAAGCAAGAAGTCAGCACTTGACTTAGTTGCTGTTAAATATCTTATTGTAAAATGTAAGCTCATTTCTAATAATTCTTATCTTTTCCAAAGAGGGCCTGCCTAATGTGCCAGGTACTTCAAAGTCATTGGAAGTCTACCTGAGCTACCTGGTCTTGATAAGTCATAAACATTCAAATAATAGTTCAAGGTCAGGGATGACAGAGGGTTCTATTTATTTTTGTGCAAACCGGGGTCTTGCCCAATCCTCCCAAACTCAGAACTGTGTATTCAGAATTACATATGGAAGACAGTTTGTGTGCCATCTTAAAGATAAGATTATTTTTTCCTGATCTGTGTTTGCTTTACAGTGTGAGCTTGAGAATCTGTGTTAATCACTGATGGTGACTGCTTCCTTTTAGATGTTTACTAAAATACCAGAGACATATTGTAACCACTGAGATAACTTGATCTTTCAATATATAATGATATGATCAACAGGCTCAGTCGAGAGGTTTTTGAACTCTTAAGGAAGCTTGAATGAGAAAAACAGGAAGAAATATGGCTGAATTACGAGTTAACATTCTGATGTATATGCTTTCAGGAACAAAACGCTAGAGCAACCGAAGGAAATGCAGATAAACTCTCATGAGAGATAATAGTCTGATCCTGGAGACCATGTTTTAAGACAAACTATGGTAAATAGTAAAAAATACAAATTCTTGGGGCTTCCCTGGTGGTGCAGTGGTTGAGAGTCCGCCTGCCGATGCAGGGGAGGGAGGATCCCACATGCCGCGGAGCGGCTGGGCCCGTGAGCCATGGCCGCTGAGCCTGCGCGTCCGGAGCCTGTGCTCCGCAACGGGAGAGGCCGCAACAGTGAGAGGCCCGCGTACCGCCAAAAATAAATAAATAAATAAATAAAATAAATAAAAAATTCTTTCAAGAAACAGTAACTAGGAACGTCAGAGGTCTGGAAACTGCACATTGGAAGCACAGATAGAGGTTCCTGTGTAATCCCAGACGAAGGGAGTATTAAAGGGGGTACAGCCAAGCTGGCCCGCAAATCTGAAGGAAGTTGACATGTGGAGGAGGAGGAGCAAGTAGATTCTGAATGGCTCCAAGAATCAGATTTGGCCTTAATCCAGGAAGCACCTTCAGCCGCTCAGGGTCCACCAAATAGTATGGCCTGCCTTGTGAACCACTTACTGTGCTAAACATGTAAGAAGGGACTGACCAATAAGGTCCAGAGGACATCCTTTTGTAGGCCCAATGCCAAACTTGATGACTTCAACTCTGAGTTAGTAAAAGAACCCTGCATATGATGTTTGAGTTGTATCTCGGTAGATTTTAGATGAGGGCACTTTCTACGGGAAGCAATGGTAATGATGGCTGCAATATAGATCCTAGATGCCAGGGAGGAAGAGGAGAATGCCGTGTCCTTTTCAAAATGTCTTTTAAAAATTTCATTTCTTTACCATTATGGTCTTTCAGATTTCCGGTAACCAACTCATTCATTTATTTGCTCTTAAATTTGTTGACTGTTTACTGTGGACCAAACATCAGATATGTTGGAGAGAGAGATATGGAAGACACAGCCCTGCCCTGAAGAATAGACTGAAGGAGATACACAGATATACACAAGTAGCTATAGTATGAGCTAGCCTGTTCTGTCTCACAGCATAAGAGATAAAGTGGTCTGGAAGCTCAGGTGGGAGTGGACATACTTAGAACTAAGGGTGATACTTCTAGCTCTTTCTGTACCTCTGGATTTAAATCAGTGCCAGAGACAGGGTAAGGAAAAGAGGGAAGAAAGAACTTGAGAGAACCTCAGGATTTTTTCCTCATACTCATTGAACTTATGTAAGGACGATGGATGAATGAAGCACTATTCATTTGGGGAGATTAGAGTGTGGATGTGTAATGTAACAAAGCATATTAACTTATTTTTTAAAAGGATGGTCACCTCCAGAAGCTCCAATCTGGCCTGGAGGAATAGACTAAAGCCCTTTCCCTTTTCTCCTTTAGCTTCCAGGAAGTCCACAACTTTGCCTCAGGCAAGGCTTTGCCATGGGGCCCACTGTATGCAGCCATGGCCAGCTGCCATTCTCTGATCCTCCTGGATGGGACCATCCATGGAGACCCACTGGACCTCAAAATGTTTGAAGCTACTACCTGGGTAAGCTTCTGTTCTTCAAAGATTCTAAGAAGCTTCTTCAATGCCAGACCAAGCCAGGTGTTACCATAGCTGTTCAATACTCATAAAACGCGAGGTCTCCAATATGGAGTACATATGGCAGTGAAGGGCAAACTCATCTAAGCCCCCAGTTTTCTCCTCTGTACAGTGTATTTCCATATTAGGGTTATTATGAGGATTAAGTGGAAGGACACATTAAAAAAAATCCCTGGTGCTGTGCCTGGAATATATTACCAGCTCAATAGTATTAGTATAATTATTATATAATTATTTTCTAACCCTTTCCAGCTGTAGTATGAGCCACGTCTGGTTTCAGAGTTATCTAGAACATGGGGATTAGGAAACATCACTGTCCCAGTGCTTAGGATAATTCATTGTTACCAGGAGTTTTATTCCTACTATTTTAGCATAAATTTTTTCTCTAAGACTAGACAATAAAAAGGAAAACCATGAGGGATTTTGTTGAGACTCTGAAGTAGATTTCAGATCAAATGGCCTTGTTCAGGAGGAGAAATCCGGCTCTCCTGGTTCTAGTCTTGGCTCTGTTCTGATTGACTCCTTCACCTTGTGAGGTCATCACTCCTGTTGGGGTTTTCCATAACTTTAAAATGAGGGGATTGAATTAGACCAGCAGTGTTCACTTAAAAGAAAACAAAAAAGCTGGAATCTTTTCTTAAAAGGAAATTTTATTCAAAAGCATCCTACACAAAACAAATCGTTGGAGTTACTCTGGTTGAGATAGAAAATGGGGAGTAAAAGCACAGCTTAGGGAACACACATCCCCACCTACTTAGCTACAAGCCCACCTCCACCCCCTATAGCCTGGTTCAGCTCCAGGCCCCTGTGATACATGTGTGAGCCCCCCTGAAGGAGACAATCTTTAGGGTCCCTTCCAACGCTAACAGGGCATGGTTCTGTAGCAGTCTGATGTAACTTTCTCCATCCTTCCTGGGTTACTGTTTCTGTACCTTTAAGTAGGGATTATAATTTCTTCTCTGAGATTTTTTTCTGCCACTCAATGAGATGATTATAAAGCATTTTGGCATCTTTGGATAAATGGTTCCTTTGACTATAATTTAGGGTCTTTATTATAGCAATTACTGAGTGTTTACTGAACATTAACCACATACATCACAGTCCCTGCCCTGCCGTACCCTGGGGACCATCACTCCAAATTAGACAGAGAGGGAAGACCAGGAGCAACAGTGACCCAGGAGGAAAAAGGCAGTCAGGTGCGGGCCATTCACGCTCAGTGTTTTCAAGTTAAGCCCTTCAGAAATGGAGAATGAGCCTTTATACAGCACATTCCAGCAGAGAAAGCAGGAGAAATTGCATGAATGATTCAGAAGTGTCTGCCCTTCAAGTTCGTAGCATTTCCGATGCATTATTTTTTTGTGTGGCGAATGGAGTCTGGTTCACCTCTGTGTAGCTGAGGGAGAAGAATACATTGAGATGGCTTGAGATTTTCTCAAGGGAAGGGTTTGAGCACAGTATTAGTGGATGAACAAGAAAGAATTCTCTACAATGAAACATCCTGTTTGAAATAGGAAATGGTGGTTTCCGGGCATGATTTCCGCATCAAGGGAGCACCGGCATGTGCCATGGTTGTTAAGCCCTGCAAAACAGCCAGCCAGGTAAGACTTGCCTGCTCTCTACCCCGCAAAACCCAACTCGGAAGGAAAGTCCTGTCAGGCCCACAATTTTGAAAGCTCAGAGATGTGTCTTCTTTGAATTCCACATGTGAAAATTGGTGAGACCTCGTTTCCCTTATTTGCTAAACTAAGGATTGGAAAAGGCGTAATTAATTTCCAATAGCTAGAAGCTATGTGGTGTGTCCCTCTCCATTCCCCATCCCTCATCCAGGTCCCCGTGGAAGGAATTGCAATCCTGCATCAGTTCCCATTCTCATCAGCGCTGCAGAGGATGACAGTCATTGTCCAAGAGATGGGGGGTGACTGGCTGGCATTCATGAAAGGTGCACCAGAGAGGGTGGCCAGCTTTTGCCAACCTGAGACAGGTAAGTGGACAGACTTATATTACAATGTGCAAATCTGTATTTCCAACCTACATATGTCCCCTCAGCATTTGATCGATGAATCCAGTTGCCTACTGGTCATCACCAATTGGATGACTCACTGGCATCTCAAACTCGGTACCAAAACCAAGCTTATCTTTCTCACTCTCTATATTTCCCATCTTAGTGAATGAAAGTACTACTCCCCCATCCCAGTTTAGGATTCTTCCTGGATTCCTCTCTCTCCCTCAGTGCTGCTGTCTTGTCAATTGCTAATCCATGGCCCTGTCACTCCATCACCTCAGGCCCTCATCATCCCTCCACTGGATCACTTCATAGTTGGTGAATTTGTTCCCTGCTCCCCAGTGTCCCTTACTCTAATTCACCCTTCACGCTGTGACCAGATTGGTTTTTCTGTCACACAGTATAATTATGTTAGCACATTCCTGCTTTTATTCTTTGGTTGCTTCCCATAGGCTCCAGGATAATCTCCTTTAGGATCATATCTAAGGCCTTCATGATCTGACTCCTCTCAAACTTCCCAGAGTTTCCTTACCACTCCTATCTTCACATCCTGTGCTCCCCCTGAGATGAACTATCAAGGTTTGCTGTCTCATGGCCCTGTGCCTGAGTACATGATGCTCCCTCAGCCAAAATGCCGTTTCCCTTCTCCATCTAATCACATCCTCCCTGCCTGATAGATGCACCAAGTGTTTCCATAGCGTGCTGTAACTGCCTGGATCATAGCAAGGATCTCATTCGATTGTATTGTTAGTCTACTGGCTGTTACCCTACTAGACAAAGATCCTCAGAGTGGCAATTGCAGTGCAATCTCTGCATAGCTAATTCCTGACCCATAGTAGACTCAATAAATATTTGATGGTTAAACTGGGGAAAAAAAGAATCATACACTTTTCCCATTCTTCTTCTTCTTTTTGTTTTTTTGTTTTTTGAATGCTTCCTTTTCATTTCTGCTTCACTGGATCCCAAGAGGTCAACCGTGACAATGTAGTAATATTTAAGATTCCCACTGACTTGTTTGTGTACATTTTTAGAGGTGTGTTTTCTTGGGCAAGAGTTGGATCTCTTTGTAAAGAATTTCTCTCCCAGGACTAGCTGAGTTCATATTGCATACTAATCTTGTGTTATTTTCTGAACAGTACCAACTAGTTTTGTTAGTGAACTTCAGATTTACACGACACAGGGCTTCCGGGTCATAGGACTGGCCTACAAAAAGCTGGAAATGGACCATCATACCACTGCTTTGATGAGGTAAATGGGGTGGGGGGAATTTTGATAAAGCAGAATAGTTTCGTGGGACGATGCACCAGACTGGGCAGTGGACCCAGCAACACCACTTACTGAATTTGTGTGCATGAAATGCCTCTGAACTTAGTAAATGGGGATATAGTCATCCCTGCCCTGCCTAAATAACAAAGCTGATGTGAACACTGACTGGGAGAACTGATGAGAAATAGCTGTATAAATTGTAAAATATGATGTGATTGTACAGCTTTGTGAAAACAGATTTATGAATACAACCCATGTTTCTGAGAGTTTGAAATTGTGGTCATGCCCCCATTTTGAACCAAATATAAGTTTGGTTTTAAATTATTTTTGGTATTTAATTAATTAATTAGCTATTTTAGGATTTTATTATTTTTATTTTTTATCATAGTTGGTGAATTTGTTGAAAGAAAACATAACACTTGTCTGAAAAAAATCTTGATAAAAAATACACAACTTAATGAAATGAATAAATATAGCTTGGACTCAATATATAATCTAGGTAATGTAGAAAAACAAGAAAAACCTGGAGAGGCCATTCTAAGGGAGTTTTGGTATGTATAGATTAAAATAAGGATGCTCAAAAGCTAAAATGGACTGGAGTAATTAGTAATTCAAATTTATTTGTTGTTTTATTTTCCACTGTTTTCCACTGTTTTCAGACTATGGTGTTTATTTCATTTTCCAATACTCTCTGTTAGCCACTATTGGTAACACTGCTGTGGAGATAATCAAGGCTTATTTTGTTATTTAGGATTTTAAATTTGGGAGGTCTAATATATTTGTTTTCAACCCTGCCAGATTCAACACTGTCTTACTGTAACTATATTATGTATCACTTCCTTTAATATAAGAAAATAAAATTCATATGTAACATGATCTGCACATATTCTCTGTGAAAAAGAAATATAATGCCCTCTATATAGTAAAAATCGAAGCTAAAACTACAATGCATTATGAAAAGTAATAAATAGTTCCATAAATACACAGCTGACTCCATTAAAACAAAATGAAGCAATATGTTTCTTGCACCCTATGTAGAATCATTGGAGCTGTAACATTCAGGAATGCAGACTGATACAGGTGTGTTACACACCAAAGTCTCAAGTACCACTGGCAGTTTTACTGTCAGCAAGGTGACTGTGAAATGGCTAAAAACTCTTGGTAAAACGGAATAAAATAGAACACCCTCCTCTCATTGTATATGGTAGTTACATTCCTGGAAAACTCAATAGAATATTAAAAATGTGTAAAAAATACTTTGTGTTTATATGTAAAACAGAGCTAAGAGAAGTATAAATAATTTTATATTTGCTTATAATATCGTAGTATTATATTTACTATAAAAACACAGTACACTAAATAGTATCATAATAGTGTGAAATAAACAGTATAATTCTGTACTGGCTTAGGAAAGTATCAACAATTTTTTAGTGTCCATGAATGTCCTGTAAAATATTCAAAAGTCATGTGGGATGCAGGGTAACATTTTGCACGTCTAGAAAGTTTCCAAAATGTCCTCTAGGGGCAGTGTCGCCCCTGCTAAGAATCACTGATGTGTCCCAACCTTGTCTCTTTGTGAATGGTGGGTGAGGCCCAGAGTGGGAAGTGGCTCATCCAAAGTCATTGAATCCCTGGACTTATTGGCCCCAGGAGAGCGGGCCAGCTTACTGTGACCCTTAAAACTTTGGTTATTACATTCTGGATATTTGTTGTAATTTAATCAACCCAGTTTGCTCAAATCAGAGAGCTAAAAGTGAACTTTGAGATTGGATCGCACATTTTAAAGATGAGGAAACTTAGGTCTGTGGGGTGGCAGAATTGGGAATGAAACTTTGTTTCCTGAGAGCCTGTTGACACATATTATCAAGATTCTGGCTGCTAAGCTGCTGCTTCTGATTATAATAAAATATTTGCAAATCAAGTTTCAAACTCATGGCTTTAGGGCTTGTGCATGTAACAAAGTACTCAGGCAGAGGCACACGGGCAGTGGGAAATGGTGACACACAAGAGAGTCACCGTTGACTCTCACAGCGTTGAAATTCCAACTTTTCAAAATCTGGTAACGTCTATACCCAAGTTCACTGGGAGGATCTGAGCTTAGGTCGTCAATCTGCCAATCTTGTGTTAAAGACACATCACCACTATATATACTTCTAGCTAAGTCAATTTACCTAGCCTTTCTAATCCGTGATTAGAGCAGAACATTCTTTCTGGGGTGTGTGTGTGTGCCTGTGTGTGTGTGTGTTTACTCAGAGTGCTTCCAGCACTGATATTATAATTTCTTTGATGGTTCTTGGTTCACTTTATGCATATTTCACCTTTTAAAAATCACATAGATTTTAAGAACATGAAGTATAATCACAGGAGTGACAATGCTCCTTTGTATTACAATCCCCATTCTTCATTAATTTTAGGTGCTTCAGGAGGAGGTATAATGTCTATGCAGGAAGCAGGAAAAGAGGGCATGCTATTCCAAGTTGCAGAGCATGAGCCCCTTCAAGGGACTACGTCTTCTCTTTATTTTCTGGCTCAGATTGAATGAAAAGAAGAATCATGTCATGTTAGAGCTAGAAGAGACTTTGCAGATCCATTAGTTTCACCACCTGCTTTTATAAAAGTAGAGATAGATTACCAGACAATGAAAATGATTTGCCCATAGTTACACAGTAAGGTAGTCTCAGAGCTGGGATTAGAATGCTGGTCTCCTGATTACGTGCACTGAACCCTACGAAGCCCATGTACCAGAGGAACCAGAAAAACGAGTGCCAAAGTGGGTTGCAGACTTTGTCAGATGCTTGACCCTGCAGCCATTTTCTTGGCCCGATCTGGTGCCTTGCGGTTGGACCATGTCAGTCATCTCTGAAAATGTCTAAAACCTGATGCCTGTGTATGAGGGCCACTAGAAAGATTAGAGGACCTGAGTCAAGCATCAACTAAGTTATCCTTCAAAGAGCAGCTCAAATATCACCTCCTCTCGTAAAGCTTCTCCAATCACTCCACCCAGAAATGACTTCACCTTCCTCTTTGATGCCATAGGACTCTTATTTGCACATGATCATGATACTTTCCCAGCCTTCCATGTAACAAAAGTGGTCAGGTCTAATCTTTTCCCCCAAGCTGAATGTCAAATCTCTGGAGTCAGGAGCTACTATAGTCCCTGCATATTCTCTTCCCCTTTCCAGAGACCTGTTCCTTGCACGTATTTGTGTGTTCACTAAATGGTCATTGATCTGACAGACTGGTTGACTTTAGGTCCTGTGAGAACCCTCTGGTAGTAGAAATTCTGAAAGAGGAAGTAAATTTTCCTAGGTCACCTGGTGAAAAATGGTGACAGCAGACAGTAGAGCATTTCAACTGGCAAATGTTTGCCGAGCACCTCCTCTGTGATGGGCACCACATGACTATTGTTGAACTTGTCACTGAACTGAGAAAGGTTGCCTTTAAGTAGTTGAGACAGAGAGACAGATCAGATAGCAAAGAATGATAATATATGGACAAATAAAATACAAGCTAAATTGAGGTAGGAGTAATATGTTGAGGGAGCAAGTGTTTCTCTCTGGGGAAGTCTCTATGGGGAGGTGCATGTGGGCTCAGTTTCAAAATATAGGAAGGGTTTCAATGGCAGATAAAGGGAACTTATAACCTTCTCCATGAAATAAGAGGAAACGTCTTACAGCGCCTAGAGCAAATGTTTAGAGAGGTTGTGTACGGAGTACACCCATGGTAAGTGGTCCAACTTGGCTGGAGGTCGGGGTGAACAAAGAATTTAGTGATAGATGAAGCTGAACAGATCATTTGGAATCAGATTATGGAGAGACTTAAATGCCAGGTTCAGAAAAATAGGAAGTGCTATCCTTCTGAGCCAGCTCTGAGGTGAGTAGTTCAGCTGTGTCCACTTTCTGCCACTCCAGTGGAGGTGTTAGCAGTGTCCTGGAGAGTGTCCCTAATTCTAGTTCGGGCCCCTGATTGAAGTGAGGCCCAGCACTGAGACAAGCAAGGCACGTTGGCTTTTTTGCTTTCATCTGTATTTCGACCAGAATTGGGCAGTCCTGGTGCCTTGCTCTTGTGTATGCTAGAGGTATCTGGGCCTCAGATAAATGAATCATGGAAGAATCTTTGAAACCACAATCCCAAATATACTCCCCTGCACTTGGTCCTGTGGAAGGTTTTGGAAATGTTCTTGTGATGGTCAGGAGCCTCGGAGAATTTACTTGTTTGCAGAAACATTCACACTTTATGTAGAGAAGCAATGCTACCTGCTGAGAGATAGAGAGAGACAGGGAGGGAGAGAGAAGCTTGGCTTCAAAAGAAGGGCTCCTTTTTTGAGATTATGGCCTCATGCCTCTTGGGACTATAATACCATAGATTTCTCTAGCTTTGATTTCTAGAGAAACTGTTTTATGTTTTATTTATCTTGTGCCTCACTTATTTTTTTTAACATCTTTATTGGAGTATAATTGCTTTACAATGTTGTGTTAGTTTCTGCTGTGAGAGCAAATGTTTAGAGAGGTTGTGTACGGAGTACACCCATGGTAAGTGGTCCAACTTGGCTGGAGGTCGGGGTGAACAAAGAATTTAGTGATAGATGAAGCTGAACAGATCATTTGGAATCAGATTATGGAGAGACTTAAATGCCAGGTTCAGAAAAATAGGAAGTGCTATCCTTCTGAGCCAGCTCTGAGGTGAGTAGTTCAGCTGTGTCCACTTTCTGCCACTCCAGTGGAGGTGTTAGCAGTGTCCTGGAGAGTGTCCCTAATTCTAGTTCGGGCCCCTGATTGAAGTGAGGCCCAGCACTGAGACAAGCAAGGCACGTTGGCTTTTTTGCTTTCATCTGTATTTCGACCAGAATTGGGCAGTCCTGGTGCCTTGCTCTTGTGTATGCTAGAGGTATCTGGGCCTCAGATAAATGAATCATGGAAGAATCTTTGAAACCACAATCCCAAATATACTCCCCTGCACTTGGTCCTGTGGAAGGTTTTGGAAATGTTCTTGTGATGGTCAGGAGCCTCGGAGAATTTACTTGTTTGCAGAAACATTCACACTTTATGTAGAGAAGCAATGCTACCTGCTGAGAGATAGAGAGAGACAGGGAGGGAGAGAGAAGCTTGGCTTCAAAAGAAGGGCTCCTTTTTTGAGATTATGGCCTCATGCCTCTTGGGACTATAATACCATAGATTTCTCTAGCTTTGATTTCTAGAGAAACTGTTTTATGTTTTATTTATCTTGTGCCTCACTTATTTTTTTTAACATCTTTATTGGAGTATAATTGCTTTACAATGTTGTGTTAGTTTCTGCTGTGTAACAAAGTGAATCAGCTATACATATACATACATCCCCATATCTCCTCCCTATCCCACCCCTCTACGTGGACACAAAGCACCGAGCTGATCTCTCTGTGCTATGTAGCTGCTTCCCACTAGCTATTTTACACTTGGTAGTGTATATATGTCCATACCACTCTCTCACTTTGTCCCAGCTCACCCTTCCCCCTCTACATGTCCTCAAGTCCATTCTCTACTTCTGCATCTTTATTCCTGTCCTGCCCCTAAGTTCTTCAGAATCATTTTGTTTTTCTGGGTTTTTTTAGTGTCCATATATATGTGTTAGCAGGCGGTATTTGTTTTTCTCTTTCTGACGTACATCACTCTGTATGACAGACTCTAGGTCCATCCACTTCACTACAAATAACTCAATTTCTTTTCTTTTTTTAAAAAAAAAAATAAATGTATTTATTTATTTATTTTTGGCTGTGTTGGGTCTTCATTGCTGTGTGTGGGCTTTAGTTGCAGTGAGCAGGGGCTTCTCTTTGTTGCGGTGCACAGGCTTCTCATTCTCGTGGCTTCTCGTGTTGCGGAGTGCGGGTTCTAGGTGCACAGGCTTCAGTAGCTGTGGCACATGGGCTCAGTAGTTGTGGCTTGCGGGCTCTAGAGCTCAGGCTCAGTAGTTGTGGCACACAGGCTTAGTTGCTTTGTGGCATGTGGGAACTTCCCTGGCCAGGGCACTAACCAGTGTCCCTTTCATTGGCAGGCAGATAACCACTGTGCCACCAGGGAATCCCCCAATTTCGTTTCTTTTTATGGCTGAGTAATATTCCATTGTATATATGTGCCACATCTTTTTTATCCATTCATCTGTCGATGGACACTTAGGTTGCTTCCATGTCCTGGCTATTGTAAATAG
>NC_041214.2:85156531-85158447 GCF_002837175.3 Physeter macrocephalus | reverse complement strand
TTTTTGGATTGGGTTGTTTTTTTGATATTGAGCTGCATGAGCTGCTTGTATATTTTGGAGATTAATCCTTTGTCAGTTGCATCATTTGCAAATATTTTCTCCCATTCTCAGGGTTGTCTTTTCATCTAGTTTATGGTTTCCTTTGCTGTGCAAAAGCTTTTAAGTTTCATTAGGTCCCTTTGTTTATTTTTGTTTTTATGTCCATTTCTCTAGGGGGTGGTCAAAAAGGATCTTGCTGTGTTTTATGTCATGGAATGTTCTGCCTCTAAGTGTTTTCCTCTAGAGTGTTTTCCTCTAAGACTTTTATAGTGTCTGGCCTTACATTTAGGCCTTTAATCCATTTTCAGTTTATTTTTGTGTATGGTGTTAGGAAGTGTTCTAATTTCATTCTTTGACATGAAGCTGTCCAGTTTTCCCAGCACCACTTATTGAAGAGGCTGTCTTTTCTCCATTGTATATTCTTGCCTCCTTTATCAAAAATAAGGTGACCATATGTGCATGGGTTTATCTCTCATTGAATCTGTACATTGCTTTGGGTAGTATAGTCATTTTCACAATGTTGGTTCCTCCAATCCAAGAACATGGTATATCTCTCCATCTGTTTGTATAGTCTTTAATTTCTTTCATCAATGTCTTATAGTTTTCTGAGTACAGGTCTCTTGTCTCCTTTGGTAGGTTTATACTTAGGTATTTTTTTCTTTTTGTTGCAGTGGTAAATTGGAGTGTTTCCTTAATTTCTCTTTCAGATTTTTCATCATTATGTATAGTATCATGTCACCTGAAAACAGTCACAGTTTTACTTCTTTTCTGATTTGGATTCCTTTTATTTCTTTTTCTTCTCTAACTGCTGTACCTAAAACTTGCAAAACTATGTTGAATAATAGTGGTGAGAGTGAGCAACCTTGTCTTGTTCCTGATCTTAGTGGAAATGGTTTTAGTTTTTCACCATTGAGAATGATGTTGGCTGTGGTTTGTCATATATGGCCTTTATTATTTTGAGGTAAGTTCCCTCTGTGCCTACTTTCTGGAGGGGTTTTACATAAATGGGTGTCGAATTTTGTCAAAAGTTTTTCTGTATCTATTGAGATGATCATATGGTTTTCCTCCTTCAATTTTTTAATATGGTGTATCACATTGATTGATTTGCATATTTTGAAGTATCCTTGCATTCCTGGGATAAACCCCGCTTGATCATGGTGTATGATCCTTTTAATGTGCTGTTGGATTCTGTTTGCTAGTATTTGGTTGAGGATTTTTGCATCTATGTTCATCAGTGATATTAGCCTGTAGTTTTCTTTTTTTGTGGCCTCTTTCGTTTTGGTATCTGGGTGATAGTGGCCTCGTGGAATGAGTTTGGGAGTGTTCCTCCTTCTGCTATATTTTAGAAGAGTTTGAGAAGGATAGGTGTTAGCTCTTCTCTAAATGTTTCATAGAATTCGCCTGTGATGCCATCTAGTCCTGGGCTTTTGTTTGTTGGAGGATTTTTAATCACAGTCTCAATTTCAGTGCTTGTGATTGGTCTGTTTATATTTTCTATTTCTTCCTGGTTCAGTCTCGGAAGGTTGTGCTTTTCTAAGAATTTGTACATTTATTCCAAGTTGTACATTTTATTGGCATATAGTTGCTTGTAGTAATCTCTCATGAGCCTTTGTATTTCTGCATGTCAGTTGTTACTTCTCCTTTTTAATTTCTAGTTCTGTTGATTTGAGTCTTGTCCCTTTTCTCTTGATGAGTCTGGCTAATGGTTTATCAATTTTGTTTATCTTCTCAAAGAACCAGCTTTTAGTTTTATTTATCTTTGCTACTGTTTCCTTCATTTCTTTTCTTTTCTTTTTTTTTTTTCTACTGTTACGCGGGCCTCTCACGGTTGTGGCCTCTCCCATTGCGGAGCACAGGCTCCTGACGCACAGGCTCAG
>NC_041214.2:85113162-85156130 GCF_002837175.3 Physeter macrocephalus | reverse complement strand
ATAAGGTTAGGTTGTTTAGTTGAGATGTTTCTTGTTTCTTTAGGTAGGATTGTATTGCCATAAACTTCCCTCTTAGAACTGTTTTAGCTGCGTCCCATAGGTTTTGGGTCATCCTATTTTCATTGTCATTTGTTTCTAGATATTTTTTGATTTCTTCAGTGATCTCTTGGTTATTTAGTAGTGTATTGTTTAGCCTCCATGTGTTTGTATTTTTTACAGATATTCTCCTGTAATTGATATCTAGTCTTATAGCGTTGTGGTCAGAAAAGATACTTGATACGATTTCAATTTCCTTAAATTTACCAAGGCTTGATTTGTGACCAAAGATAAGATCTATCCTGGAGAATGTTCCATGAGCACTTGAGAAGAAAGTGTATTCTGTTGTTTTTGCATGGAATTTCCCATAAATATCAATCAGTCCACCTTGATATGAGAATTGCTACTCCAGCTTTCTTTTGATTTCCATTTGCATGGAATACCTTTTTCCATCTCCTCACTTTCAGTATGTATGTGTCCCTAGGTCTGAAGTCGGTCTCTTGTAGACAGCATATGTACGGGTCTTGTTTTTGTATCCATTCAGCCAGCCTATGTCTTTTGGTTGGAGCATTTAATCCATTTACATTTAAGGTAGTTATTGATATGTATGTTCTTATTAACACTTTCTTAATTGTTTTGGGTTTGTTATTTTAAGTCTTTTCCTTCTCTTGTGTTTCTGCCTAGAGAAGTTCCTTAAGCACTTGTTGTAAAGCTGGTTTGGTGGTACTGAATTCTCTTAGCTTTTGATTATCTGTAAAGGTTTTATTTTCTCCCTCAAATCTGAATAATATTATTGCTGTGTAGAGTAATCTTGGTTGTAGATTTTTCCCTTTCATCACTTTAAATATGTCCTGCCACTCCCTTCTGGCTGGCAGAGTTTCTGCTAAAAGATCAGCTGTTAACCTTATGGGGATTTTCTTGTATGTTAATTGTTGCTTTTCTCTTGCTGCTTTTAATATTTTTTCTTTGTATTTAATTTTTGATAGTTTGATTAATATGTGTCATGGCATGTTTCTCCTTGGATTTATCCTGTATGGGACTCTCTGCCCTCCCTGGGCTTTATTGACTATTTCCTTACCCACACTGGGGAAGTTTTCAACTATAATCTCCTCAAATATTTTCTCAGTCCCTTTCTTTCTCTCTTCTTCTTCTGAGACCTCTATAATTCGAATGTTGGTGTGTTTAAAAGTTGTCCAAGAGGTCTCTGAGATTGTCCTCAGTTCTTTTCATTCTTTTTTCTTTATTCTTCTCTGTGGTAGTTATTTCCACTATTTTATCTTCTGGGTCACTTATCCGTTCTTCTGCCTCAGTTATTCTGCTATTCATTCCTTCTAGAGAATTTTAAATTTCATTTATTGTGTTGTTCATCATTGTTTGTTTGCTCTTTAGTTCTTCTAGGTCCTTGTTAAACGTTTCTTGTCTTTTCTCCATTCGATTTCTAAGATTTGGGATCAACTTTACTATCATTACTCTGAATTATTTTTCAGGTAGACTGCCTATTTCCTCTTCATTTGTTTTGTCTGGTGGGTTTTTACCTTGCTCCTTCATCTGCTGTGTGTTTCTCTGTCTTCTCATTTTGCTTAACTTACTGTGTTTGGAGTCTCCTTTTTGCAGGCTGCAGGTTCATAGTTCCCATTGTTTTTGGTGTCTGCCCCCAGTGGCTAAGGTTTGTTCAGTGGGTTGTGTAGGCTTTATGGTGGAGGGGACTAGTGCCTGTATTCTGGTGGATGAGGCTGGATCTTGTCATTCTGAGGGGCAGGACCATGTCTGGTGGTGTGTTTTGGGGTGTATGTGAACTTATTATGATTTTAGGCAGCTTTTCTGCTAATGGGTGGGGTTGTGTTCCTGTCTTGCTAGTTGTATGGCATAGGCTGTCCAACACTGTAGCTTGCTGGTCATTGAGTGGAGCTGGGTCTTTGCGTTGAGATGGAGATCCCTGGGAGAGCTTTCACCATTTTATATTACATGGGGCCAGAGGTCTCTGGTGGACCAATGTCCTGAACTCGGCTCTCCAACCTCAGAGGCTCGAGGCTGATACCCGGCCAGAGTACCAAGACCCTGTCAGCCACATGGCCATATACGTGGGGAGTTTCTTGCCTTTTGGGATGTCTGAGGTCTTCTGCCAGCGTTCAGTAGATGTTCTGTAATAGTTGTCCCACATGTAGATGTATTTCTGATTTATTTGTGGGGAGGAAGGTGTTCTCCACATCTTACTCCTCCGCCATCTTGAAGGCGCCTCCCCTCACTTATTTTTAATGGTGTTTTCTACCAGAGCTAGAACTCTCTGGTGGTTGTTAACAGGTGTGGTGATGAAAATCACCACAGCAGATGGAAGACAGCTTTGTGGTCATTTAATTCATTCTCTACAAAGATTAAAGTTAATCTCATCCTTAATAATCATCCTGTCTTCCTTTCAGTTTTGTCAGGGCAAAAGTCTCTATATCCTTGTGCCCCCTCCTGTTTTCTTTCTGGATAGTTCCTGCACACATTCAGTGACCCAGGAATGGTGCATGAATGAGTGAGTGGGGACCACTCTGAGAGGAAGATATCTGACTTTTTTTTCTTTTGCTTCCTGTAAGAAAGACTATAATGTGTGATTTCTGTTCAATCATCCGTATACTTCCAGGGACCAGGTAGAATCAGACCTGATATTTCTGGGATTGCTGATCTTGGAGAATCGACTGAAGGAAGAGACAAAACCTGCCCTGGAAGAGCTCATCTCAGCCCGGATAAGGACTGTAATGATCACAGGTATAGAACAAAGTGTGTGTGAAAACAGGAAGAATTTGATGTGGAAATAGACAGAGATTCACTCATTTAGCAAATCTTGTTGACTTGCTACTATGGGCCAGACACTGTTCTAGACACTGGACATGGACAACAAAATAGGCAAAGTTATTACTCTGAGCTTCCTTTCACGTGGGTTAAGATAGAAAATCAATCATTCAATTGAATAAACAGCTACCAATAAGTGTTATGAGATACATAAAACAGGTGATGTGGTAAAGTGTGTCTGACCAGCTACTTTAGATGAGGTGTCCTTTCTGAGAGGGAACGTTTGAAATAACACCTGAATAAGAAGACATAAGCCATGCAAAGATGTTGATATTTATTATTAAATGTTCAGAGAAGAATGCTTAGTCAGCATGCTCTGTAAAATACACTGAAGGCCCATCAATGAGAGCTACAGTTCTGGAGATTAAAAAATGCTGTCCCTTCTACTCCCAGTCCCAAACTCCTAATCACAAACAAGGGAGCAGTGAGAAAGGATTGTGCAAGAGAAATGTGTGAAATTTCTTAATGAATGCTTCTGAGTGGAGAGTCAATGATTTCCTAATGCATTCATGTTTTTTGAGTGTGTATTGCCTTCCCTTTCTCTGCTCTCGAAGTCAGATGCATTTAACTCTATGAATTCTGGCATCAAGATACAGTCTTGCCCCACCAAAGCACTCTCTCCCTATCCCACTGTCCTTGAACCCAATTTGATGTTGGAAAATCAAGAATACATTCACCTCCCCTTTGGTGCTTCTCCATCCCCCTCCACTACCACACCCCCCCATCCAAGAGACTTTTGGATCACTTTTTCCCTCTCCCTTCTTAGCCCCTCAGCCCAACTTCTAGGTGCTGCTGAGTTAGTTTACTACTTATTAGAATTCCCCTTACATTATGACCCTTCTGTTTCAAAATTTTTATTTAGCATTTATTTTGCACAGTCTCAGAGTCTATCCTTTACCAGTTAGATTTATGTAGAAGTAAGAGTTCATCACTCACAACACTCCCTCTTCACTTCTTCTTTCATATTGAAATTTCTGTTCTGCTTCTTTCCTTGCTTGGTTGTAATTTTTCTGAAGAATTGTCCTTGGATGGGTTGGAAGGGTGATATGCTCTCTGATCTTTTATATACCCTGAAATATCTTTCTTTGCTCTGATAGGTGAATGATGTCTTGCCTTGGTATAGGATGTTTGGGTTAGAGTACTTTTTAAAAAAAAATTTATTGGAGTATAGTTGATTTATAATGTTATGTTAGTTTCAGGTGTACAGCAAAGTGAATCAGTTATACATATATCAATACATATAATATATCCACTCTTCTTTAGGTTCTTTTCCCATATAGGTCATTACAGAGACCTATATTACACTACTAATGTAGAGAACTCTACATTACAGAGTAGAGTTCCCTGTGCTATACAGTAGGTCCTTATTAGTTATCTATTTTATATATAGAGTCCATTTTTATTAATGGTCTGCAGGGTTTATTCTTTTGTCTTCTGGTTTTTGGTACTGCATATCACAAGGCCAGTGTAGTCCACTGTAGGTAACTTGTTCTGTTTACATATAATCCTTTTTTCTTTAACTTTGGAGTTTAGAAATGTTACCAAAGTGTGCCTATATGTTTGTCTTTTTTCATTAATTTAGTCTGGAACATTGTGAGCATTTTTAATCTGTCTTCTTCTTCTCAGGAAAATTTCTTCTATTATTAATTAGGGCTTTTGTTCTCTCTCTTTCCTTTTTCCCTTCTGGAATTTCCATTATTCACATGACAAGCTTCCTGGATCTATCCTCTCAGTCTCTTATGTTTTTTACTTGTAACTCATATTTTAAAATTTTTCATATAATTTTTAAAGGCTGTATTCCATTTACAGTTACTACAAAATATTGGCTATATTCCCCATGTTGTACATACCTCCTTTTAGTCTATCTTAGGTAACTCTCATATTTTTATAATTTTGCTCTGAGCTTTAAGAGTTCTTTTTTTTTTTCTTTGTGGTACACGGGCCTCTCTCTGCTGTGGCCTCTCCCGTTGCGGAGCACAGGCTCCGGACGTGCAGGCTTAGCCGCCATGGCTCACAGGCCTAGCCGCTCCGTGGCATGTGGGATCTTCCCAGACTGGGGCACGAACCCGTGTCCCCTGCATCGGCGGGCAGACTCTCAACCACTACGCCACCAGGGAAGCCCCTAAGAGTTCTTTTTTTGCACCAAATTTTTTCAAACTGCAAACTCAGGTATCAAAAATGAGGATGATCTCCTTCAAACCACCTTTTGAATTGTGAAGTTCTTAAATTGTGTTTTGGAGTAGGAGTGACTTTAGAAAACCATTTTTTCCCTGTGCTCCATTTGAGTTTCCGAAGTGCTCTCATTATTTTTAATGCAGCTTTCTTCTGTCTCCAGCAGCTAGCCTACGTTACCAGTCATGTTCTGGTTGTTCTGCCTTATATTTCCTTACCTAGCTTCTGGAATTTCTTAAGTAGGTTTTTATCTTTTTTTGGCAGATGGTTGAGGATCAGGCCTGGGCTGCATGTCCTAAACAACAGACCTCTCGCAGGTGACAGATGGCAAAAAGGTCTGTGTTGCAAAGCAGATGGCCGTTGTTGCCCTGCTGAGGCATGTGGAAGAGCCTCTCAATCTCAGGGCTCCCTGCACTCTTCTGATCTCAGGCTAGAGCACCTCCTTTCCCCCAGTTAGCTCTTTTGAGGATTCTCAAAGTATTTTGGTAGAAACCTGGGAGAAACCATGTTAGGGATAGCCAGCCAGTTGTTACATTATTTATTTTTAGTGGTTGCTCTACCAATCACAATATCTGTACCTCCCCTTTCAAGAAGGCTTATCATCATAAACATCCCCTACTTTCTCTCCTCTGTTATTGTTGTATATATATGTGTATGACATACAATGAAACCCCACCAGACAATGTTAGAGTTTTTAATTTCAACAGTCAAGAGTTGGAGAACATAAGTGAACAAAAATCGACTTTATATTTATCCAGCTCTTTATTATTTCTGTTCCTAAATGTTCATGTCTTATGTTGCAAGTTCCCCTTTGGTATCATTTCCTTTCAGCCTAAAGAACTTCTTTAAGCATTTCTTTTTGAGCATATCTGCTGGCACAAATTACCTTAGATTCCCTTATCTAAGAATGTCTTTATTTCTCCTTCATTCCTGAGAATTTTTTCATTAGCTATAGGAGTCTGAGTTGACAATTTTTTTCTTTCAGCACTTTAAAGATGTTCCACTGTTATCTTGCCTTCATGGTTTTTGATGAGAAATCTGTGATAATTTGAATTATTTTTTCCTTATATGTAATTTATTGTTTTCCCTAGCTGCTCCTAAGATATTTGCTTTATCTTCGGTTTTTTAACAGCTTTATTATGTGTCTGGGTGTGGTTTTCACTGAATTTATCTTGTTTGGGATTCACTGAGCTTCTTGAATCAGTAAATTTAAATCTTTTACCATATTTGGGAAGTTTTCTGCTATTATTTCTTCAAAAAAATTTTTCCTGTTCCAATCTTCCTCCTCTCCTTCTTGGGCTCTAATGACATGAATGTGAGTTCTTTTGATATTCTTCAATCTTTGTTCTTTGCTTTTTCAGTTGAGAACTTCTATCTTGTCATTTATTTAAAGAGTATTAACCTTCACCACATGGAGGAGGATTACAATAGCTGCTTTAAAAGCATTGTCTGATAATTCCAACATCTTGGTCATCTTGGGACAGGCAACTATTGAATTGTTTTTTCTTGAGAATTGACCAGATTTTCCAGGTTTTTTACATGTTGAGAATCCTGAACATTTTGAATATTATGTTGGGATACTTTGGATCCTGTTAAAATCCTCCAGAGAATGTTGAGTTTTTTGTTTTAGCAAGCAAAACTCTGGAATATGGGAGGTGACTAATATCATAGTTCAATTCTTAAAGCTTTTGCTATCCTTCTGCGGGTTTGCTCTGCACGTGCACAGCTCTGGGTTGAGCTTGGGGCTTACATAGTTCATAAACTGAATTAGTCTCCTTGTCTAGCTCTCTTCTTTCTAGGATTTTTCTCACAACTCTTCAGCCCTCCAGTGCCTCTTTCCTGGTTCCTTTGGCCAGAAAAGGTAGGTTTTTCTTGGAGTTTTAGCTGTCTGCACAGCTCTGGGACTGGGGCTCACACTCAGGTCAAATTATGTGAGAGGAAAGAGAAAAAAAGCTGAGAATCTCTCCACCTTGTAGATTATTTCTCCAAATTTGACTCCCTTTCACATTCTGCCATTTGTGTTTACTTTTCAAAGTCCTCAGGTAGGTTTTTTTAATAGTATTTTTTCCAGAGTTTTCCATCGTAATCAGTGGGAGAAATAGATTCTAGTGGGCTTACTCCATATTAGCTGGAAGTGGAACCATGAGATGTCATATTAAAGCAGTAGAGTTTTGCTAAACATTTACTAAGCTGTTGACAAATAACAGAAATATATTTGAACTTTTCCTTTTTAATTTTACTTCCCACTCCCTGGCAAAAATATACTAGTAGGTCATAAAGTAACCAGATGAAAAGCAGCAATAATAAGAAAGGGGATCACAGAATCATGGAAGGTCAGGACTGAGAGAGAACTTAGAGACTATTTCTTCTCACACCAAAAATAAGGTCTGAACTCCTTACCCTAGCTTTCTAGGTTCTACGTGAATTGGTTCTGTCTCTTCGATCTCATCTTGGGATACTTTTCCTTTCTTCTAGGTGACAATCTTCAGACTGCAATAACAGTGGCCAGAAAGTCTGGAATGGTTTCTGAAAGCCAGAAAGTCATTCTCATTGAAGCAAATGAAACTACTGAGTCCTCATCAGCATCTATATCTTGGCAATTAGTTGAAGAGAAGAAACATATTGCTTATAGGAATCAGGTATACCTAAAAGCAGACCTTCTGCCATATTATCTAGCTCGTCACACCGTGTTGGCTACTGAGCAGCTTTGACTGGCAGAGGTGTACAGGTGACCTAGGGTCAACATACTTCTCCAAATGTCTAATACGTATACAGTTCAAAGAACTCATATCATTTTCCCATACCATTCCTACTGAGCTTTAAGGTATGGTGCTTTCCTGGGTGCTGGAAATAATCCATTCTTTTAAACTTAAAAAAGTCTTTAGAAAGAATATAGTAAGTGGGGCTGCAAGTCTAATTTTCCATTTTTTCCCTTGCTTGCCAGCCATCCCATTGGGTTCAAAGGGGATTTAGTCCCTAAGAGAGACACTGCTGTGTGCATTGGAAAATCAGACTATATCTTCAGGGTGGGAAGAAGTTTTATTCATTTATCTCCAATCTTGTCAGTATCCTATCTCTATTATGTCCTTGTGAAACAATATTAATTCTGTAAAAAAAAAAAAAAAAAAAAAAAAGGAAAGTTCTCACCTCAGGGAGAGATTTGTTAAGCTGCATTGCTTTTGTATTTTACACTTGAAATGTGTGAAATGTGCTTTTCTCTGGGACTCACTGAGATCAAATCAGGATGAGAACAGGACGTGAGTAAGTGTTTCCCCCCTGTTCACTAGAGGCTGTAGATGTACAAAGATTGATCCAGCAAAGAGGAAGTGCTTCTCTGAGGAATCAGGGCTGGAGTGTGACTTTTATAGAGAGACCCCAGACTCTCATTGTTGCCTTCGCTCAGATATGCTTGTGGTCCTAACCACTCTATCAAGTCTAAAATTACTGTGTCTTGCTTTGTAGGACAATTACATTAACATCAGGGAAGAAGTCTCTGATAACAGCAGAGAAGGAAGTTACCATTTTGCCCTAAGTGGAAAATCCTTCCAGGTTATAAGTCAACATTTTGGCAGCCTACTGCCAAAGGTAAGTTCTAAGAGGGTACCAGTCTCCTGGTAAAGATGCTAACAATGTCACAGAGCATGATCGTAAGTAATTTCAAACCTCTAACTAGGTTAGCTATACCTATTGAATGTATCATAAGGGAAGCAGATAGTTTTGCAGAGGTCACTGCTGTTTCATTTCCTGCTAGATTTAAAATAAGTAAATTTGATTAACTAATTATCCATCATCTATAGGATTAAAATATTAGTGACTTCTCAAGTGATAAGATTGTTTTGGGGGAGCTGTCACTATAGTGCCATGGTTAGGGGGTCTCACAGTATAGTGTAAATCCAGCAATTATACAGGAAGGCAGGACAAGAATAGAGGAATTCATTAGGTTTTTGACAGAGGACGTCTATACAAAAGATGGTCAAACTTAAAACTTTTCTGATGAAGAACAAACCCACAATGAGGGCAGGTAAGTTATATACATAAAAAAAACATGTGAGCAAACTAGAGAAAGAGTGTGTCTGGTGTAAAGCAAAGATAATTTATTTGTATTCAATTGCTCATTATCTTAAGTACTGTTTAAGAAAAAAAGAATGAAGACTTTAAAGCTGAGTGAACAATAAGCTGAGTTTACAGCCAAGAAGAGCAGGGAGCACACAGCTGTAACACAGAAGAATTTAGACTGTAGGATGGGGTTCAGGTGGATGGAGCTGGTACAGGTTTTTATACAACAATCCATTAATGTGACAATCCATTAATGTTTCAGAGCCCAAATTAGGCTGGAGGTATCAGCTGAGTTTCACAATTGGTCAAGCCCAGATGGTATGGTTAAGTCAAAGACCACAGATAGTCACCCTCTCATAACTAGGCTATTTTTCTGCTAGATCTGAACAATTTTCTGAGAAGCAATTGCCTCCTTTCCTTCTCCTGGGATCCTGACCTCTTGTTATCTTGCAATTTCTCATACTTTAATGGTTTAAGGTTCCATCAAGCTCAGGGTTTTTCAGGACCACATTCTTCATGGCCCCTGAGCTAAATTCCTGTAGGTCATCATTTTCATCAATTATGTCTATTAAGTAGTCATTTTTACTGATTTGGGTCTTCCTGATCACTTATCTGATGACCAAAGTCTCAATATCTGTCTTAAAGTCCAAAGAAGGACTTCTTGGAAACAAATATTTTTCTCACTCATGGATATCATTACCCAGTCAGTGTTCTGCATGTTATCAATTACTTCATGTATGACCAGCTGACATAATAAAAAAATTTTCCCTTTTGCATTCTTTACAGATATTGATCAATGGGACCATCTTTGCAAGAATGTCTCCAGGGCAGAAATCCAGTCTGGTGGAAGAATTTCAGAAACTAGAGTAGGTCTTTACCACTGCAGATGGTGTGAAGTGCATGGAGGCATGACAGGGGGAGAGTAAGGAAGTCACTCAGTTTGGTTAGGGCAGTGGTTCTTAACGTGGCTGCACATGACAGTCACCTTGGGAGCTTTGAAAAATTAGCAATACCAGGACACCACCATTCAGAGATTCTGATTTGATTGCTCATGTGGGCACTTGGACATCAGTCTTTTTTAAAAGTTCCTTTCATAAGTCAATTCTGCATCCAGAATTGAGAACCCCACTGAACTAGAACATAAGGGGCACAAGAAATAACTCTGGAAAGGTCATCTGAACTTGGCTCCTAAAGGTACAATGAAAATTTAGACTTCATTTTTACAAATTATTTTCACGGTTATGATATAGGGAGGTCCCTATGACAAGAGATTCACATAACCCTAAAAATATTAAAACATTCTTATGCCAAAGCATCCTCTCCATCCTAAATCAGAAAAATATTCTTAACACAGAGTCTCCATTGTCAGAATCCCATCATTTGGGATCCTTTATTTCCTGTTAATGGAACCCCATGGAGTCTCGGAGGCTTTCTCTACCTCTGGTGCTGGACCACACTCACACAGCTCCAACTCCTACTCGTCCCTAGTCCACCCTCCTAGTCAGTTGATTCAGTCACTAGGTGAACGTTCTAGATTCAAAAAGCCCTGTATTCTCAATATGGCTAAAAACCTCCACAAGTAAACTCGTTGCCTTAGGTAGCAGTGTGGAAGAGAAGTACAGCAAATTCTGCAAACACTGTCAGAGTGCTCCTACCTTAAAAAGCAGACTGTCTTCGTCAACAATTCAAGAGAGCAGTATTCTTCCGGCCTCAAAAAGCAATCCTGAAATGGGGGTATATTTTCTTTCTTCAACTTCTGGTCCTGGCACCACATTTTTGAGTTGAGCGACAGCTGACACGGTGGATTTCCTCTCCAGTTACTATTAATGTCACCAACAATAGATTCTTATTTATCATTTTAGAATACATCACTTCACTGAATACTCATAATGCTTGTAGGGGAGAAAAATGATCGTCAAAATGGGAAAGTGATCAGGTCAGAGATCCAGATCTTCTGGCTTCAAATCCTGTGCCCTCCCCACCATGCCATGCTGTCATATAATCGTGAACATCCTGTTTTACAGGTGACAGAGCTGCCTCCTAGACAGAGAAGTGCAGGGTCTCCTTGAATCGCTTGGAGTCAGGAAGGCTGTAAAGGGATTTCTTAATCCATTGTAGGAACTGCTGAGTCATACTTCATTTTAGTCAAACCAGACTGTTAGGGAAACTCCCTTAAAATAAATAATAAGTTTGAGCCTTAAGTAATGAAGCTCATTTTATCTTTTTAATTAGAGCAATTAGCAGGTAAGATTGCTTTGATCTCCTCTACAATTGACACGGTTCCCTTTTAGTTACTTTGTAGGTATGTGTGGTGACGGAGCCAATGACTGTGGGGTAAGTAGCTGTCAGTGTGTCAATTGTACTTGCTTCAAGCCCTGTAAGAGATAGTATCCCCTGGGATATATACCACCTCCATTCCTCTTGAAGGAGAAACTGATGTGGACGGTTTGGAAAGGTTTTAACCAAAGCCGCACAATGACTCAGTGGTCAGTACAGACTAACTGGGGTAGAATTTGGTTCTGGATTCCCCCACTTCTTTGGCTAGGTGTCCCAGTGCCATCTCTATCTTACGTGGCAGGCAGAGCAAAATTTGATCATCTCCTGGCCAGTGCTTGGGCCCACAAGCCACTTTGTGGGCAGCTTAACTAGCCTTTCTTGTGTGGCCTCAGGAGAGATGTGTGCGAGTGTGCATCTATACAGTAAGCTGACTCTTTGCTTTCAGGCTTTGAAAATGGCTCACGTGGGCGTCTCTTTATCAGAGCAGGAGGCATCTGTGGCCTCACCTTTCACTTCCAAAACTCCAAACATTGAATGTGTACCTCACCTTATCAAGTAAGTAGGTACTTTTCCCCAGCATTGTTTTAATGTCTCTTGACTTTTAGGTGCAGACCCCTTTGTTTTGCCAGACAAAGACCAGTGGAAATGTGTGTCCCTGGGCAGGGAGGGTGCTTTGTAGGAGAAAGCAGTCAAACATTCTACTCCAGAGTGGACTTACCTCCTGGGAAAACAGTAGCATTTCGAATGAAAATCACTGAATAGATTATTTTTAGAAGATTAGAATCTGGAACTTGTTGCTGCTTTGAAAATGTCAGTCATACTCTTCTTATTATTATTTTAAATGAATCTCCTTAGATACTTTCTTAATGGAGAATTGACAGAAACTTTCTCTTCCCTACTTGCTTTCCTTTCCTCTTGCCTCTTTATGCTTCCTTGGAATATCCTTCCTATCCCCAGTTTTCAGAATATTTATTCATCTTTGCTGCTTCTACTACAATTTCCCTTGGTGCTTTGTTCCCCTCCCCAACCCCAGAATATGTACTTCTGCTGCATTTTGTTTGAATGATGGAGATGGTTAGCACTGTGGCTTCTTTTGGTTATTATAACTAGTATGTGTTTACAGTTTATAAAGTGCTTTAATGCCTAGTATCTTATACATCAAAACAGCCTGGAATTGTAGGGATGGTCACTATTTCTTTTACAAACAAACTGAGGCTCAGAGAACTTGATGTATCGAAGCTCACAGCCATATAGGATTGAAGATTGTATTAGAATTAATTTTGTTTCAATGTGTTTTATCTACAAATATCATACTCTTTCCACCACATTAAAATAATGATTTGACTAGCTCCTCCCCATTAAAAAATGTATTCATGCATTTGATAAATATTTATAAAGTAGGGACTTAGTGCCACGAGCAGTTGGAGGCACTGGGGACCCAGAAGCAAATAAATCGAATGTCCCTTGATCTCACGAAGCTTTCTTCCCGTGAAGAAGTTGGGCAATAAACACACACACAGAAAAATCAGGGGTAGTGTGAAAAGTTGGAAGATGGCTTCAGCAGTGGAATTGGCTGCTTCAGATGTGGTGGTGTGGGGAAGCCTTTCTAAGGAGGTGAGGGAGGAGGAGAAACCACCTTCTGGGCGGAATAAACAGCAGCAGCAAAGTCCTGATACAGGAAAAAGCCTGGTTTGAGGATCAGGTTTTGGAATCCCAGGAAACCATTCTGACCAGAAGTAAATTTAAACTCTATTTTTTCCCAAATCAATGAGATAAAAGTGGTATTTCATAAATACTCTATTTTACACTCTAAATATATACTATTCACTCAAAGTCAATCAACAGTAATACAAAAGGTCATGCTCATTGATTCCAGTCTCTTTAAATTTGATGTATGCCTAATTTGAGTGTGCATATTGTTTTAGTTCAGTTTTAGAAAAAGTTGGGACTGCCAAATGAAATTTGAATGAGATGCTTGCAAACTCCTGAAGCACCTGCAACATGAAAATAGCCCCCAAACCTGCAATCTTATTTAAATTCCTCAGTTCACAGATGAAGAAACTGTGACCAAGAGAGGGAAAATGACCTTTCAAATCACATTAGTGAGTAGATATGAGATCTGGGACCAGTTCCCAGGTCTCCTGACTCAGAGCTGAAATAACACCTGCAGACAGGACAAGAGTAACTCTACATTCGGGTTCCAAAGCTCAATCAAAGGCCTGTGGACCTTGGCCTGGAGTTAGTCTTCCTTGAAAATC
Source organism: Physeter macrocephalus (assembly GCF_002837175.3). Lineage (NCBI taxonomy): Eukaryota > Metazoa > Chordata > Mammalia > Artiodactyla > Physeteridae > Physeter > Physeter macrocephalus. The sequence continues at coordinate 85,142,496 of NC_041214.2, read as the reverse complement.
TAGCACACTGACTGCCGGCTCCCACTGGCTCAAGACTGTCCAGTCTGTCAGACAAACAATCGAATTATCAGGCTTTGATTTTTTTCTTCTGAGCTCAGCTGAACAGCACAGAATAACTGACCTCATTTCTTTTTGTGAGTTTCATTTCATTACTCTTTCATTTCTTTTCTCACACAGGGAAGGACGTGCAGCTCTCGTTACCTCATTTTGCATGTTTAAGTACATGGCTCTGTACAGCATGATTCAGTATGTTGGTGTTCTGCTGCTCTACTGGGTATGACTTGAGACCTAGCCTCTTGGTTAGTGAGAGCTAAAACAAGTAGCGGTCACTGGCAATTTGCAATGCCTCTTAAAAAAAGAGTGCACATGGGATATTTCGAGTACCAACAGCCTCTCTAAGACTATCTTTAACGTTTTTGAAAGTAAATCAGAAATAGACAAGGATACAAAGGAAAAGTCGTTGGTGTCAGTTCTCTGACTCTCTGACAGAAGTTTCTTACCTCGTTGTAGCTGAGGTTCAGAACTGAAGGTAAACTTTCTCTCTCACTGTTGTTTTGGCTTGCCTGGACCAGGTCTCTATCTTCCCAGTTCCAGTGTGGCTCCACCCTAGCATAACATTCGTTAAAGAGGTGCTTCTCTAATTGGGGTTCTGGTTAATGTTTCATAACTGGCTCTCCCTGGAAACACAAGCCCCGATTATTAATGTTTACCAATTTCAATGACATAACTACTCTCACCATGGCTGATTTCAAGCTATCTACCTGACGTCACTGAACATGGAGTTGGGAAGAGATGTATTATACAGTAGCATACCACTCCATAGTACTTGCACCATATAGATACAAGAGTTGTAAATAACCTTAAGACCACTGGTAATATTTAAATGTAGGAAAATGATTAGAGAGTGCTGAGTTTTGGCTATTTATTACCTGTGTTTTTAGTATAATTTATTTAATGGTAAATTTGTATAATTTAAGTTTTTATATTGGCTGTGTTTAAAAACCAGCTCACGGAATTCCTGAAAATTTAGCAGTTGACTTTCATGAGCTAGTACAAAGCAGCATATCACTGATTCCCTGAATACAGGGACTTGAAAATTGGCATATCATGCCCCCCAAAGCACATAGGTTTTGTGATGGTTTTTACTATTTAACAAAATATAAAAGGAGAAAAGACATATCTAGTATTTGTGAGCTCAACATGTGGGCTTATTCTGTTAAGTAACACTGAGAAAGTGAATTCCATTTGTGCTGAAGGTATCTAGATTCATCTCTATGTCTTGCCCCCTTGCTCCTGGTATGAAGGTTTTTACTTCCGTTATTTTCAGATTATATAAGTCCTTTTCCTCTCACTGATGAATGGGCTGGAAAAGGAGAGGCTGTTTATAGAAATTTGGCCCTATTTTGGAATCCCAATAACTCATTATGCTCAAAAGTAGAGTTAAACATGGGTCATCGTTATCTCCTTTCCACGAAGGGGGTGCGGGGGGAGAAGGAAGCAAGTTTCTTGAAATCAGTAAGACATGAACATTTTTTTTTTTCAAGAATATCAAGATGCTTTATCAGGACTTTCTAACAACACCGAAGAATGCAAATAGTGGGTTTAGTTACTCTCATTTTCCATTGGTGAAATTTAGGTAAGATCACCACACATTTGTCACTGACCATTGGGAATGTATCATTTTGTTGTGCCAGACCAAACCCCAGCCTTTCTGCTAACAAGTAGAAAAGAGAGCAGAGATGAATCAGAGTGAGATGTTCCCCTCAACAGGGGTGACACTGATGCTCAAGCAGCCCAGAAAGCACACTGCAGTGGCCCTCCTGTCTAGAAAGGAGTTTGCAGGCTTGTCTTTGGTACCCCTGCCGACATGACCAGGCCCCTGACCATACCATCTCCTTGGTAATTTACTTGAAAATCCTATGTTGCAGTGAGAAAATGAGTCCAATTGATGTCACATTTCATCCAGAAGGTTATAACTTTTTTGAGCCACTTTCCTTTTTATTTTCAGGAGACAAACAGCCTTTCAAATTACCAGTTTCTGTTCCAGGATCTGGCCATTACAACTCTTATTGGTGTAACAAGTAAGACATCTTTAAAATTTTCTTCTCAGAGATACTCCCCTCCCCTTGCTTCTCTCTGCCCCTGCAGGGTTAGTCCACCATTGAGGGGTAGCAGTTATAGCCGCAGTGATGAGTGACTTATTCCCAAAGGGCTATGGTATGCAGAGAGAGAAAGAGGAAATAGAATCTTCAGTTTTAAGTGTTGAAAGTGTTAGCAAAGGAAAAGCTGGCTCGTTGTTTTGCTGTTTTCCACAAAATATAGAGCTTCTTTAAACGGTCACTAAACCTTTAAAATGAAAAAAAGCATCTTGAAAATCAGGAACACTGACTTCAGTGTGCTTTTAGGTATAATTATGGTCCAAATGTGCCACATTTATAGAAGTTAAATGGCTTTTATGTTTCCCGTTTCCAATCCTAACCTCTCAGGATTTAGAACAGAGATTAAATGTAATCTTGCCGTTATGCCACTCTCACCCACCACCTCCTAACTAATATATGAATTGTCTCCCCAGTTTCCCCGCTATGGGATTTTTCCCCAGCCTGACCACTATCCATCGTCTTTACCATATTCTCTGCTTTTCTCTCTTATATACGAATGCCACCAGCTCCACGTGTACTTTAAATCCTACCTGCTCCTACCTCCTCAAGGATTTTGTTCCTGGAATTATCTTTTTCTCTATCACCAACTTTTCTCTGGTCCACTGGATCATTCCAATCAGCAGATAAATATATTTTTGTATCTTCTTTCTTTAAAACCTCTTCTATGACCTCCAAATCTACCATTAGCTACTGTCCCCTTTATTCTCAAACTTCCCAAACAGTTGAGTAGACCCACTTTGTCCACTTGCCATCTCTAATTCTATTGTCATTTCGTTTCAATCAGCCAGATTCTAATGTTCACGGGCATGAATTTGGATTCTGGGCCTGTGCAGTTGTTTGGTGGAAGGCAGTGGTTTCCTCGCACATATGTAACAGCCAGCTCTCCAAAAAATTGTAGATATGCATGTATATGCATATGCATAGAAGCTTATTATAAGCTTTACTAAAAAGAAAAATGTATAGTGAGCAATTATCAAATAACAATAAAGTATACATTACTCTTTCTTGCAAACTCCATTTAGCCAATGGATTCTCACAGAATGCTTTAACTGAGTTTCATCAAAGTCTTGTATCCATAGTCAATATATTTTTGTGATTGATGACTGAAATAGTTCTGATGTGAATGAATGTTCGTTGACGTTTTTCTTTACCTGAGTGAGCAAAACAACACAGGCTTATGCTGAAACTTTAATCATTCATCAGTCATGTGAGCAACTTATTTGCTAATTTGGATAATAGTTCTTGAAATCTGGAAGAATATTTCCTCAGTTAAAAAACAATTGTTCCTGATCTAATGGCTACAGACGTGACACATGTTTAAGTTCAATCTCCATTATTAACTTTAAGAACAGAGATAATGCTAAACTGTAGTAAAATCATTAGGACATTATCCGTTCTGAGTATTCATTATCTTTGTTTTTAAGATAATATTTATTTAATTGCAACTTTATATAGTATTCTTCTAATAATGGCCATATTTAATAATTGGCTTACAAACTTAGTGGCAGTTGGCTCTTGTGAGCTCGTATGAGCCAGCTCCAGACACCACTGGCTGGGAGGGTCCACATTACTGATACATTCAAAAATACCAGCATATACACACTACTGTATATAAAGTAGGAAAACAGCAAGGACCTACTGTATAAAACAGGGAACTATACTCAATATCTTGTAATAATCTGTAATGGAAAAGAATCTGAAAAAGAATATATATATATAACTGAATCACTTTGTTGTACTAACACAACATTGTAAATTAACTATACTTCGATACAAAAAAAAAAAGTACCAATCTTAAACTGCCTCTTCCACATGCCTCCTGGCCTTGCTTTCACACTGTTTCCACTATTTCATCTTACACCTTGTCATCATAATCTTAACAGATATCACGCCAACTTATGGTTTAAAAAACTTGCTCAAAAGCTTTGCTTTCAGAGAATATACTCAAGGAGGGTAAGTACTATCTACACTTCGGCTGCCTCTTCTCCAACACTGCTCTTGTCAAGTCCACCAATGACTTCCTTGCGGTCAACAGTACTGATCACTTATCTTTCCTCATTGTACTTGGATCTCTCAACAGCACTCTTATCCTTCAAAAGGTTTCTTCTCTTGGCTTTTGTGATGCCACACACTCCTGAATTATCTATTGCCTTAATGAATACAGCTTCCTCATGTCTTTTGCTGGCCTCTGCTCCTTTACCTGTGCTCTAACTTTTACAATGTTCCAAGGCTTGCTTGTTCTTAGGTTCTCTTGTCTTTTCAATCTACACAATCTCCCTAAGTGATTTCAACCAATTCTATGGCTTTAATGTCATCTGTATGATGATGAATCCCAAATTTATGTCTCTAGGCTTGCTTGATGTCTATCCTAAATTCTGGAAATGAAGCTGCCAAGCATCTAATCTTGGATCTTTAACAGGACGGAGACTTAATGTGCCCAAACAGAATGCTTTATTCTATCAGATCTGATATTCAACAAAATTAGTAAATATTTACTGAGTGTCTGGTGTGTACTACTTACTGTAATAGGCACTTGATATACATCAGTGGAAAAAACCATAGAAACTCCTTTCCTCATGGAGCTTGTATTCTATTGAAATAGTACCACAATCTACCAAGTTGTTCACATCGAAGACCTGGAGTCATCCTTAATTTCCCTCTTTTCTTCACCTTTATATATAATATCTATATATATAAACAATTCCTATTGGCTCTACCTCCGAAACACATCCTACATAGCTTCTCTCCATCCCTATTGTAGCTACTGTCACAAAGCCATGTCACCTCCCCTGTGGATTACTGCGATACCTTCACAACTGATCTTGCTGACTTCTCCTCACCCCAATTTACCTTTCACATGGTAGTAAGACTCTTGTTTTTTAAATGTAAATTTTATTGTCATCCTTCCCATTTCCACTAAATCCAAAGTCTTACATGATCCAGCTCCGGCCTACTTCTCCAGCTTCACCTCTAACTGTATTGCTACCCACTTACTTGTTCCAGGCATCCTGTTCTTTCTGTCTTGTGAGCTTGTGGGCACCTCAGCACCTTTGTTTTTGCTATTTTCTTTGCCTAAAATACTCTCCCTGTAGATCTTCCTATGGTTTTGGCTTTTTCTTATTAGTCAGAAAAATGTCACCACTTCAGAAAGGTCACTTTAAATAGTGACCAAGCCAGATATTCTCTATCACCACATGTTCTGCTTTATTTTTTTCACACTACTTTTCACAATCCAAAATTAGGTATTTACCTATGTTTTTATTTGTTTTTGCCTGCCTTCCCTCACTCAGTGTGTGTACTTCGTGAGAACAGCACCTTGTCTATCCTGATCACTGCTGTATTCCCAATACTTCTAACAGTGCCGGACATATCAAAGGAGCTCATTAAATATTTGTTAAATCTACTGTAAGAACATCCTTGGACAGTCCTTGCTGTTAACAGAGTAATCCTTTACATCAAGCCAGATCTACCTCTGTGTAACTTTCATCCATCTCAGTCTTCAGTTCTGCCATTTGGGGTGGCAGAGAATAGTCTGATTTTTCTCTCCAGAATAGTCCTTCAGATATTTGAAAACAGCTCTCATTTCTTCTGTGATCATTCTCTTTCCCATAACAAGCATCTCCAGATTTTTCTCTATTTTTTGATATAATTCATTGTGAAAAGAAGATGGAAAACATTGCAAGAGATAACAAAGAAAAAAACCACCTATATCCTCCTATATCCTGCTATCCAGAGCTAACCAATTAAAGCATTTTGATGTATTCCCTTCCAATTATACACACACACACACACACACACACACACACACACACACACACACGTATAGATAAAGAAATTTGAATTATGTTTTCTATATAATAGTTGTGCATCCTGCTTTTCTTAGTTTAACTTCATGACCACATTTTTATGTGTAAATATTTTCATTCTTTTTTATTGTGGTAAATTATACATAACATAATATTTGCCATTTTCACTGTTTTTAAGTGTACAATTCAAGAACATGAATTACATTCATAACATTGTGCAACCATCACCACTATCTATTTCTAATTTTTTTCATCACCCCAAACAGAAACTCTTTACCCATTAAGCAATAACTCCCATTGCCCCTCCACCTAGCCTCTGATAACCGCTAAACTATTTTTTATCTCTATGAACTTGCCAGTTCAAGATGTTTCAAATACGTTGAACCATACAATGTTTGTCCCTTTGTTTCTGGCATATCTTATTAGCATAATACTTTCATGATTCATCTATGTTGTAGCATGTATCAGAACTTCATTCTTTTTTATGGCTGAATAATATTCCATTTTATATATATACCACATTTTAATGTTGATGTGCTGAAACTCAACTGATTTTTTTTTTTTGGCATGCGGGATCCTCCCAGACCGGGGCGCGAACCTGGTTCCTCTGCATCGGCAGGCGGACGCGCAACCACTGCGCCACCAGGGAAGCCCTCAACTGATTTTTATTTGTTGATCTTGTATCCTGCAACATAGCTGAATTCATTTATCAACTCTAGCAGTTTTCTTGAGGATTCTTTGGGATTTCTACTATTTGGTATCATGTCATGTCACTTGTGAATAGAGATAGTTTTACTTCTTTCCTCCAACTTGAATGACTTTAATTTCTTTTTCTTCTCTAATTGCTCTAGATAGAACTTCCAATGCAATGCTGAATAAGTGGTGAAAGTAGGCATCCTTGTTTTGTTCCTGATTTTAGGGGGGAAAGCTTTCAATCTTTCACCCTTGAGTGTGATGTTAACTGTAGGTTTTTTATTACATAATATATAATTATGAGGATTACATGTAATATGCTAAATGTGTAACAATCTAGTTTGAATAGGTACCTTACCTTTAGTAGCATATAAAAACTCTGCTACTTTACAGGTCTGTCTCCTCCTTTTATGCTGTTGTTGTCAAATTACATCTTTAACCATTGTGTGCCCAATAACATATGTATATAATTGTTTTTTTATGTATTTGTCTTTTAAATCATGTAGGAATAAAAAGCTGAGTTAAAAAACACAAATACAATAATATAGGATTTTATATTTGCCCAAATAATTACCTTTACTGGGCAAAATGAGTACATCAATAAAGAGATAGAAATTATAAAAGAGGATTCTTTAAAAAGAATGTCTTTGGGCTTCATTTTAAAATTTCTATCTCTTTAATACTCTCCTTTTGTTCACATTATTTCCCTGATTTCCTTCGGTTCTTTGAGCATGTTAAAAACAATTGTATTGGGCTTCCCTGGTGGTGCAGTGGTTGCGCGTCCGCCTGCCGATGCAGGGGAACCGGGTTCGCACCCCGGTCTGGGAGGATCCCACGTGCCACGGAGCGGCTGGGCCCGTGAGCCATGGCCGCTGGGCCTGCGCGTCCGGAGCCTGTGCTCCGCAACGGGAGAGGCCGCAACAGCGTGAGGCCCGCGTACCACAAAAAAAAAACAACAAAAAAACAATTGTATTAAAGTCTTTGCCCAGTAAGTCCAACGTCTGGGCTTCCTCAGAAATAATTTCTGTCAATTTATTTTATTCCATTAAATATTATAATGTTGTAACTCTGGAAATCAGATTCTTTCCCCTCCCCAGGGCTTGATGTTTTTTGTTTTGCTGCTTTTTGAAGACTGTAGTAGTCCATTTATTTAGTGACTTTTCTAAACTATTTTTGCAAAGATTAGATCAGTTGTCATGTGTGGTCACTAAAATCTCTGTTGCTTTAGCTTTTGTTCAGCTAGTGTTTTGACAGAGATATCCATGAGTTGAATTCCATGAGTTTGAAAACTTGAACAAAGAAATACCTCTCCCAGTCTTTGCAGACTAGTTCTGTGCTGGGGCACTTCAACACTTAACTAAGCTTGTGCTGAGTCTAGCGATTATCCAGGGCTGAAAGCTTAGGGTCTTTTCTGGTCTTTTCTGAGCATACATCTTTGGCAGGCACATGGCTTTCTATATTCCCCAACATGCACAGGTAGTTTTGAATACCATAATTTTCCAAATAAATGCTCCTTAACTTTTCTTTTTAGGCTTCAGGTGGTTATTTTATGTCTCAACTGTAATCTTTTGCTCCCCATGACTATGGGTAGCTTGTTAGCTTTATAGTGTTTTTAAGGAGTGTATGCTGCTTTTCCACCCTGACTAAGTTTTGTATTAGGCAAAACAGAGATGAACACCTTGCATCAGTTCTCCAGGTAGCTTCCAGACAGCTTAGAACAGACATACACAATAATTTGTGGATAAAGTCTGCTTTTCCCCTTTTGTAACCAGGGACCAGGGTCCCCCACTGGGAATGCAGACAACAATGTTCAAGATTGCCATTGAGCTAAGGAGGGAGCGGGGCAAGGGCAAGTAAAAATGCCACAAAGCTTTCTTCCCCTTTTTAAGTTGTCTTTTTCTTGACTCAGCCTTTGCTTGGTTGCTGTAAACTTTCGTCTGTTTTTCAGAGTTCTGACAAAGTTGCTTCTGACAGTTTCCTTTTGTTTTTCAATGTTTCTGTGGAGGGATGGGATGTTGGAGTTGCTAATCTGCCATTTGGTTGATGTCACTCCTCATTTTGTTATTAAATATTTGAAAACATTACTTCTTAGTGACTGTATGTTGTTTCATTATAGAGATGTACCATAATTTATTGTAAATGGTGCTGTGATGAACATCTTCCTACATCTCTGAATTTTTAGCTTAGGATAAACTTCCAGAAATGGAATAGCTATGTCAAAGGTTATGAACATTTTTCAATCTCTTCATATTTATTGCCAAATTGCCCTGCAGAAGGTATTTTTGTGTCAATATATGTTTCCACAAACAGTGTATGAGAGTGCTCACTTCATCACTTCCTCATCTATAATTTAATAGTCTTTGCTTATTTAATAGGGGGGAAAAGGGCATCTTGTTGTTGTTCTATGTCTTCTCTTTCAAGAATTCCTCATATGACTTGAGTTTGAATTAATTCATTGTTTTATTCCCTTACTTTGTGATGTATCAATATTTCAATTTGTCAATTTCCTCAGATATATGGGCCCAAGAAGTTACACCATTCTTCTGATGAAGAATACAAAATTTTCCTGCTCTCATATACATATAAAACTTGAATTTATTTTGTAGTGAATTTGAATGGTGCCTATCCCAAGCTGGTGCCTTTCAGACCTGCAGGACGGCTGATCTCCCCGCCTCTGCTGCTCTCTGTGATTCTCAACATTCTTCTCAGCCTGGCCATGCACATTGTGGGCTTCATTCTGGTTCAGAGGCAGCCTTGGTATTCCATGGGGATACACAGGTACGATCACAGCCTTAGATTGTCACATTCTAATTTCTGTCAAACATCATCTGGCCCATATGTTGGGAGGCAAATGGGTCTTCATTCTACTAAAGCTTTGGCTTCCTTAAGGCCCTTGGCAGTTTTCCAGTGATCTCTTCTTTGTAGCACAGTTTGGTGGCATCATTCATTAGCATTTATCTTTGCTCATCTTGAATGATAGTGAACTCTGACCATCTTTTATATCTAGGGTGACCATGCATTATAGTTTGGCTAGGCAGCCCTATTTTAAGCCTGATATCCCAACGAAATGATTATATTTTTTCCTTTCACATTCAAATCTGTGCCTGTTGGATGATAAATTGTACAGTCACACTACTTGTAAATGTTCAGAAATCTGAAGCAAATAGAGGGAAGTGTCATGACTTACTCATATCTTTTTCTCTCACATAGTCTTAATACATTATTGGTGCCCAACTTATTGAATAAATAACTTGTTGGATCTGTTATCTAGCTATCTATCTATTGATATCTATCTATCATCTATCTATCAATCATCTATCCATCTACCCAAAATATAGATCTATACATGCTGGTTTCTTTCTCCTTACTTTTCAGTGTATTCTTTCCCAAAGTGTAGGCAATTATAGAAGCATTGAGGACATGTAGTTGTGTAGATACATATGCTTCATAAGGGCTTGTCATCTCACTTCATTAGCTTCTTTGGTTTCCTTTTTAGTACCTGCACAGTGCAAAATGAAACCATCTCAAAGTTAACCATTTCTCCAACTGCTCCAGATAAGATCGGAAGTAATGGTGTCTTCACAAGTTTTGAGAACACTACTATATGGTTCTTGGGAACAATCAACTGTATCATTGTGGCTCTTGTCTTCTCTAAAGGAAAACCATTTAGGCAGCCCACATACACAAACTGTGAGTAGAACTGTACCATATCAGAGGTGAGAGGTCATCAGAGAGGAGAACAGATACTCCTGGGTCACTCAAGGAGAAATTGCAGAGTTGGCACTCATCTAGGGTCTTCTGACTTCCACTCCAGGGCTCTGTAAACACATGCAGCCTTATTTCCTGGTCCTTTGCTACCTCCCTCAAAGCTGCATTAAATACTAGAGTTTCTTAATCCACCACTTCCCTTCCCTAGAAATTTGTCTCTAGGTATCTTTTCATGGGTTCACTCCAAATTGGGAAGACACGTTTAATTCTCTGCTTGTCAGTACTTGTCAGAATTCATCTCAGAGGAGGTGGGGAGAAGGGTCACAGCACTCCGTTGGAAGTGTCTCCTGCCATGGATACAATGGTCAGGATGACACTATGTGATTGGCAGTTCTGGGAGCGGGTCCAGCCTGGAGGAGCCTGACTATAGAAAGTTGTTGAGATTCTTGGCCAAAGTACCTCTCACCTCCTTACAGTCTGGGCTGAGGGTGGGGGTGAGTGTTAGGAGAAGTAGGTAAACTGTTTAGCTTTTGGGACATGTATTTGCATAGCATCACTACCCCTCTAATTGGGAAAATTTAAAAGCACAAGTTGAAGAATGAATATCCTCAGAAAAATCTGTTCTGGGAAAATTATTTTGCTCTTCTTCTTGAGATGAGGAAGCAATCAAATGCTGACCTCCACATGATTGCAATTCAAACATTTGTTTATTTACAGTCCCCCTTCCCCCCCACCCCGAAAAGGATTTGAGGCAGATGATTTTTTTTTAACATCTTTATTGGAGTATAATTGCTTTACAACGGTGTGTTAGTTTCTGCTTTATAACAAAGTGTGAATCAGCTATACACATACATGTGAGGCAGATGATTTGCATTAAAGAGACTCAGATACTTGGATATCTCCAAGGCATTTATTGAAAACGTTATTTTGTCAGTATTACCCTATATGTATGTCCCATTTTTATTAATTGAAATATATAACATGCATGTGAAATTTTCCACTTACCTCAAGGACATACATAGAAATCGTAGAGGTGAGACCCATTGCATAGAAATGAGTACTTTTCATCTATTTTGCTGAGTTTGGATGTAGAAATCAAGTAAATCCAATCAGTGTTAATCTAGAATATGTGTATCAATGGATGCGATACTCTGGACTCAGATTTCTCTAAATGATAGCTTGTGTTCTTATTTCCTCAGATATATTTGTCCTTGTGCTGGTCATACAGCTGAGTGTGTGTCTATTCATTCTATTTGCCGATATTCCAGAATTATATAGGCGTCTGGATGTAAGTCTTATCTCTGGGATATGATGATATTTTATAGTTATATAACACCCTGACTTCAAAAAGCAGGCCACAATTGCAATTGACATGGATTCTTGACACCTATTATTCTTTTGAGATGGTAGGGTTAAAATGAATGCTGAATTTATTCATATTTTTTATTTAAGCTGGTCGGGAAATAAAATTCTGTCTAGCCTTGATTTCAAGTATTTCAGAAGTACTGAACATTTTTCCTTTAAGAGATCCCTGTAAGATTGGAAATTCTATTTATACATTTTCTCTTTCAAATGTGAGAGAATTTTCTCTTAAATGGTTTTGCTTTGAAGCTGTTTAAAACAGTTTTGCCTGTAACACTTTTGGGGTTAATTCTCAAATCTGTATTTACATCTTTTCTTTTAACTCTTTAAAAACGTGTTTTTCTGTATTACAGACTTAATGTCTGCAAAACTTATGTTCAAAGATCCATATCTTACCTCAAGTACTCTCTTACAGTTTTGTAATTTTGAGACAACTGTGAAACTCTAGAAGAGACAGAAATTTTACATATTCAAGCAAGGGAAAATGTATATTTTGATTCCTCTAATCTATTCTTCTTTTGAATTAGAAGCTAATCATTAATAAAAGTCCTTTAGACCAATAAATAGGATATAGAAGAGATGATAAAAGGAACTGAGCTTTTAGTTCTTTGTAAAATTGCCTGTCTGCTTCTCCATCTCAAAGATAAGTTTCATGAGGGCCAAGATCCTATCTTATTCATTCTTGTATTACCAGTGCCTGGCATAGTGAATGGCACATAATGGCAATGACTGACTGATCATTGCAGATCAGGTTCCTAAACGTAGACAAGCATTTGGAGTACATAGTGCATTCCAAACCAGCAACACCTTCACAAACCCATGGTGACATTTGACATATAAACTAATATCTACATTCAGTTTTTCATTTTTATAATTGTATTACTGTGGTTAACAGTATAATTGTATTCATGAATTAGATTAGGTACTCATGGAGATAAATAGTCTTTGCCCACTAGTCTTCTAAATGAGTTAAAATTCCTTAATCCTGCTGAAGTTAAGGTTAAAACATGTTGGATTTAGTTACACTCTTTAGTTAGTGAAGACTGTTTCAGAGGGGCTGGGACCTCTTGTAACAAAATAAGGAATGCATTTGGTTTGGAAGGAACCTGTGCAGGGTCATTGCCAGCATGACTTCAAAAGATTCTGCAAAGGATTATTGCTCACCTTAAAAATAATTTTTCTTATTACATAAAATTATGGGTGCATTTTAGAGAATGTAACTATGCAGGTAAGGAAAATTATAACATTATTGACTATAGCCTTCCGTCTTTGAAAATTCATATATTATAAATGTGTGTTTGATTTATGAAGTTTATTTTATTTTAAATGGAATCATGCTGCTTTGCAACCTAATTATTGCTCATTTTAAAAAAATTCATATATTGTTTTTAAATAGAGAAAACATTCCCATGGTTTAAAATTCAAAAGTTTAGAGAAGTTATGTGGTGAAAACCTCCCTCCCATCCTTGTTCCCTGACTACCAGTTCCTCTCTCTGGAGACAACTAATAACACCAGTTTATTTTACATACTTTCAGATATGTATTATACATGTGTACATATACATTTCTTACATGTATATTCTACCACGTTTACACAAATAGTAGCAAACTATTACATTTGTCCAAGTCTTCTGAGATGGAGATATCCAGGTGAGGTGAGATGTGTAAGAAAGTTATTGGAAGAATTACCTATGAAGGGGAAAAAAAAAAAAAGATGAGAAGCCAGTGGAGGTGGGGAGGGTGCTACACTATGATGTGGGTCTGAGCCCTGCAAAGGACAGAGGGAAGGAACGCGAGCTGGATGAGTTGAGTTTCAGACTGCAGCACGATTCCAAGAAAATCAAGCCAAAGTTGCCCATCAGAGGTGTCTAGTGTCTCACAAGAATGAGTGTGGTTAGAAGCCCTGCATGTACACTGTGAACAGCATGAAGTTTTTGCAGCATAATTAGTCTTCAGACTGACTGTGCTTTTTCATCTCCCACCAGCTGCTCTGCACTCCTGTCCTGTGGAGGGTCTACATTGTCATTATGCTCGGCTCCAATTTCGTTGTGTCCCTTGTCGTGGAGGTAAGTGGCCTCAGGTTGCTGATTGCTAGTTGGGGTGGCGGAGGCATTCTCTGGGAGTCTGAAAAAGGAACAGCTTTAGCTGACAAGGTTCAACAGTGCAAGGGTCTCTTTTCCTTGGCAACATGAACAATGATGCTTCCCTATGATGAATTCCAAACAAGGTATTCGTTTGCCTATCTGTAAAGTGGGGCTGGGGAGGATGGGAGAAGGTCCTATCCATTTCTAAAATTCACAAATAGAGACCCAACTCAATTCATTCAAATTTCTTCAAAAGAAACTGATATATGAGTCACATACTGTAAGATTCACCTTTTTAAAGTATATGACTCAGTGGCTTTTAATATGCTCACTGAGTTGTGCAACCTCCAACACTGTCTAATTCTAGAACATTCTCATCACCCTGAAAGAAATCCCACACCCGTTAGCAGTCACTCCTTATTTCCCCTTCTTCCTCCTTCACCCTCTGGCAACCACTAAACTACTTTCTGTCTCTATGGATTTGCCTGTTCTGGACATTTCATATAAAGGGGATCATACAGTATGTGGCCTTTTGTGTCTGGCTTCTTTCACTGAACAACTTCTATCATTTTTACTTTACAGATGGGAAATGAGATTCAGAGTGAGCTTTTCCCAGCTTTTATTCTCTATGCTCCATTTCCCCAGGAAAATGAGCTTGTGCTCCCCCTTTGCCTTGCTACGCGCTTTACTCTCTCCTTCAATGCTGTTAGACACAATCCCCATTTCTTAAAGCCCACTCTTGGGGAGGGGGCGCCCCAGAAAAGGCATCCATTCTGTAGGAGGGATGAGCTTTAAGACTCCATCTGTCCCCATTCCTGCTTTCACTTACAAACCCAGACTGGTTCCAGGGAGGGTGGATTTGTGGTGGGCTGGTGCACCTGGGGCCTGACGGCCCTGCAGTATTTTGTATGCAGGAGCTCCGGAGCCTTCCTTACTAAGCAGGGTAAAGGCTGCACAGGAGCTGGTGGCAGAACAGGACATAGAATTAGGATAAGGAGCATCTATCTCTTTGCTAAACCAGGACTTCTCAAACTTGAGTGGGCATCAGAATTCCCTGGAGGGCTTGTTAAAACACAGATTGTCCAGCACTGCCCCAGCATTTTTGATTTGGTAGGTCTGATGTAGATACAAGCTTTTGTTTCTAATAAGTTGCCAGGTAATTCTGATGCAGCTGACTCAGGAATCACACTGAGGAGTCCTGTGCTAAATCATATGGTCCCCAAAGCCACCGAATTAATAAAAGAGCATTGCCATGAGAGTCCTCTTATGGAGTTGCAGAAAGATGGTCCTTGTCCTTTAAGGGATAATCTTATGTATATATCTTATTCCTGTCCATGATCATGTTATTTCTTCTGTCTAGTACATCTTTCCCCATTTCTGCATATTGAAATACCATTCCATCCTCTGTGGCACAGCTAGAGTATTAGCCTGTTCATGAATTTTTCCTGATGCCTGGATCAGTTAGGCAAGTAACAAAGCTCAGCAAACAGTGGCTTAAACAATAAAGATATTTATTGACTTACTTAACAAGAAGATTGGAAGCCAGTGGCTTCAGATCTAGTTTAGTGTCTCTGTGGGATCATTGGGGCTCTGCATTCTTCCACCTTTTTGTCTCACCATCCTTAGATGTTGGCTTTCATGTTTGTGCTTGTTGCTTATGGGGCCCAGCTAGCTCCCATGTAGCTAGGCTTTATGTCTGTTTTCAGTGCAGGAAAAAAAATGGAAGAAGAGATACCAGCAAGCTTTTTTTCCCACAAGTATGAACCTTTTATCAGGAAGCAAAAAATTTCCTGAAGCCCACCAGAAGACTTCTTCTTATGCCTCGTTGCTTAGAACTCTGTCTCATAGTCAGCTTTAGTAGAAAAGGACTCTGGGAAGGTGGATCTATGCCAAAAAGTTAGACAAATTGGCTTAGACTAGTTATGATTTTTTTTAAGGTGGGCAGGGAAGAGCCAGGAGGAATGGGCTGTAGGGTAATCAAGCAACCAAGTCTGCCATAATCCCCCAGCAGGAAGCCGTTCTCCTTCAGTATATTTGCAGCTAAGAATATAGCTGCAGAGTAGTCTACCTGGGTTTGAATCCTGGCTCCACCCTTTCTTGTTGTCTGACTTTGGTCAAGTCACTACACTTCTCTGTGTCTCTGTTTCCTCATCTGCAAAATGATGATAATAATGGTACCTTATCTCAGAGGGTTACTGTGAGCATGAAATGTAAACAGTGAAAAGCACATAGTAAGCGCTTAGTAAATATAAGCTCTTATTATTATGTTATCTCTTGTGGTACTTACCATTCCTTACTTTGTGTCTAGCAATCATTTATTCATTCACTCTTTCCACAAGCATTTGTTGAACCTGTGCCATGTATTAGGGCATGATGTGAAAGGGATAATAATAGCAGAGGGGTAGAGCTCACAATCTACAGGGAGAAAGAAGACAAGCGTTATAGTTATCTGGGTATAAATTTCTTTTTTTGCTTGCCATTAAACTATGGCAAGAAGTCATCTTACTAGCTATAACAACTGCTTTATTCTATTAGGAGCTGGGTAAAGGTTTATTCCATTCTTAAATGTAAGAAGTGAGCCTGCCCACCCCCAGCAGATGGAGACGGTAATTTGATACTCACGAAACAAGTTTGAGTGAGACCTTATCCTTACTTGCTGGGTCTCATGATCTAACTTCCTGCTAACAGGCAGAGGAGCTAATGTGGATAGCTTTTACACCCTCCCTTTTATTACTTATGCATTGTGTGAATGCGTGTGTGTGTATAAATGTATGTGTGTGTATATATATATATATATGAATTATTTGCATGTCTGTCAGAAGAGCTCATGTGATGAAGTTTTGTTTTTTTCTTTAAGAAATGGTATATCATCAAGGCTTTCCTTTTGTTTCTCATTCTACATCTAATTTACAATGTACAGTGACAGGACGGATTATTCCTCAGTGCTTTCTTTGATTCCCTTTTCAGAGCAGCAAAGTAATACAGGTCATCACATTTGTAGAATTGTAACAAAGCTCAAGATATTGTGTAGAGCACTAATGTCTTGTGCGTGTGTGTGTGTGTGTGTGTGTGTGTGTGTGTGTGTGTGTTCATTTGTTTTGTATGACGCCTGCTAAGATTTCCTGGACGTAAGTTAGATTTTAAAACCTTTGATTGAATACCTATGATCCTGCCTTATCTCAGCTCTAAGGAGAACTACTGTTCTCTTGTTAATTAAAGAGGACAAAAAACCTTGGTCTAGGAAAGTAAAGGAACAGGTTCGGCTAGGTGATCCCTGAGGTTTGCAAGATGCTGATAAGATGGCTGTGTGAGTGTTTAACAGCCTGTCGACAGATGATCAGTTTTTAGAGGAATATTCAGACTAGCTGTTCTCTATGATTTCCATGGGCAGTGGACTCAGATGTCAAAGATGGGTGGAATTTAGGAAACCACTATCTCTAGAAAAGTTCTTGTAGAATCCTACAGAATTAACTCTTTCAGTTTCGCAAAGATACCACTGACAGACACCAAAACCAGTTCTAATTCTATGGGACAGCTTGTGTCCTCATATTTTCCTCTTTGTTTCTTTCATGATAACTTATAAGATGGTCAATCTCTGTGACCACATATGATGAAAAAAATGAATTTAACATAACCCCTCATGTGTTATGTGCTATAAGTTATAACTTGGGCTCTATTCAAGGCTCAGTCTAACTCATGAAGTAAAATGCCAGTCCAAAATGTTTTCAAAGGACATATCTTCTGTCATCTTAAAAAACGCATTGCAGTGAAATATTTGTAGGTGAAGTTTGGAGGCTTATGTGAATAAGGCTGCAATGCACAGCCGTTTGTAAATGAATAGTTCAGAAGAATGGTAAAGGGAAGTAACTATGCCATGCCATGCTCTGCATTGTAAGGGGAGTTATATAATCCTAATGACAAATATAAGAGGAAGGAATTATTATTTCTAATCACTGAGGCTCAGATGGGGTAATTAACTTGCCTATAGTAGATGTCAGAGCTGGGATTCAAATCCAGATCTGTCCAGCTCCAAAACTGTGGCCCACATCCCAAATTTTACCTGTGTTCATGACTACACAGTGATGTGCCAGGGTACACCCAAGTCACATCATAAGCATGGCATGTCTTTCTATAAGGTCAATACCATTTGGTAGTAGATAATTTTAAGTGTCATTTATATTAAATCACATACGGATGTGATATGGAGTGAACTGCAGAATTTGGATGCCTTTACATTTAATTTACATATGAAATCCTTGAGGCAGACTACTTCAAGCTATGTTTCTGGATTCTTGAAACTGTTTCTCTCTCTCTCTTCTTCCAGAAGAGTTTCTTAAGTGGAAAAGTTTGAGAGGCCACGACCTATCACATGAAATCGCCTTGGATTTGTCAGAGGCTCAAGTTCTTTGTCAAGCTAGATTGAAGCAGTCAATGCAGTAGTGCCTTATGAGGATCTATGGAAGGCTGTATTCTGGAAACAATTAACCTCTGATTGTAAACAGTAACTCTTTTATTTTGCAGGAGGCCATCATTGAAAATAGAGCCCTGTGGATGATAATCAAAAGATGTTTTGGCTATCAATCAAAGAGCCAGTATCGGATATGGCAGAGGGCCTTGGCAAATGACCCCAGTTGGCCCCCCATAAACCAGACCTCCTACTCTGACATGCCGGCGTGTGGCAGGGGAGTGTCTTATAGCAACCCGGTGTTTGAGAGCAACGAGGAACAACTTTGAAGGCAATGTGATATCCAAGTTTATATAACATAGTAACGGTGACAAAAGGGACCAGTTTCAGTGATTTGTTTTTAAGAAGTGAGACTCTTACAATAACAGCTAGAGTTTTTGGAATCAAAAACCTGCCCAATCATGGTGACAAATTAAAGTCTTTTTGATAAAATACTTTCTACAGAGCAGAACACTGCCCTAGGAGAGTGTTTTTCTCTTGGCTTCTGAAAGTATTAGAGGTGTTCAGTGATTCAAGAATGGTCCAGGGATGGCAATGGGCCAAGAGATTGGGAGGCTAAAGGAGAAGGAGAGTCCGTAATCTTTCTTCTTAGATAATATATTTTTTAAATGAGTTGAGGGAAAGTAGCATAGAATTGTAAACATGTTAAAGATCATTTTTGAACTCTTATTTCATTGATGGAAAAACAAATGCATGAGAACCATCACACCACTCTTCACTGTCTGGTTTCCTTTCCTTTTTGGCACTTTTCAGATCTGAGATGTTTCCTTCCATTTCTGGCCTTCCCCTAAGTATTAGTAAGGATAGGCTTAGCCAATGCTGCAATAACAAACAACTCCAGTATCTCAGTGTCTTAACACTCAAGATCTTCTGTCTTGATCCGGGTGGCTCTTTAGACTAGCCCTCCTCGGAGTGGTGACTGCTCCAATCTGATGGCTCCACCAACTCAACACAAGGACTCCATGTATATTGCAATGGGGAAGGAGGATGGAGGCTCTTCACTGTGTCAAAGTGGTACACATCTCTCCCATCACTCACACCACATTAACCAAGGATTTGGCAAAGAAACTGGGAAGTACAGTCTCCTGTATTTAGGGCTGGCTTCATGGGCATACGAACTGGCAGTCACATAGGACCTCATGCTCAGAAAGCTCCCATTGTTGGTTTAATACTCTGCTATTGCCATCCTGAAAGTCCTTATTTTTAATAAGCGTCCCCCAAATTACATAGTTGGTCTGGCTTATATTCCTGGAAAAGAAAAGAAAGTAGCACAAATCAAAGAGGACTAGAATTGTCCACTAAACTCTGGCCCCTGACTCTGTGAACATCTATGTTTTAGGAACCCCGCATCTCGTGTGCCCAATTCCAGGAACCACATCCCGTGTGCCCAATTCCAGGAATTTTTACTCCTCTGCTCTATTATTTTTGAGAAAAGTTAGTGTTGTCCTACAACATTATATGTTATCGTTAACATAAGTCCTCATACAACGTACGCATTTCTTAAGCTTGAGGCTTTAGATTTCAGAAAACAAAAATTTCCCTTATTTTACCATAGAGCTCAGCAGACAACACTGAATTCTAGGAAAACATCCACAAAAAGTATTTTAAAGCAAAAGCAACATTTTCATGACAAACATCAAATCCTAAGTGAATGTTCCGGGCAGGGAGTGAGTCCCTGGCTGGTTGGCTACTTCCCAAGAGCATCTGCAAGCATTCCTTTACCCGGCTTAACTCCTGAGCGTGGTTCTGGAACATGGTGCAGATAATTCTGGACCATGGTGTTTCTCAGCCACAAAGTTACCTTGTCGTTTCTGGTTTTAAAATAGGGTTTGAAGAATCATTAGAGCAGGCTGCAGGATCTTTGTCTTCCTCAGTACAGAAAGACATGTTTCCTTTGACAGAGTCAGCCTTGGCAGTGATATGGAAGCTCTGAATGTCTTTTTCTAAAACTGATAGTTCTCATTTTTCTAAAGTTGTGGGCAGGGGCAAGCTGGAGATGGTCTGCAGCCTAGTGACGAGCAAGTGTGGGGTGCACCGTTCATACTCTGAAAAGCCTCTCACCAATTGCTATCACCTCCACTAGCCATCTGAATTACATAATCCTCCTGGAACTCAGACAAGGAAGGGCTTACCATCAGCATTTTACAGATGAGAAAGCTGAGATTCAGGGTGAGGAGAGCACACCCAGACTTTGGACACAAATCTTCAGCGAACTTGCTGTTACCTCCAAATACCTCCTAATTACTAAGCTCCGACGGGGCAGGGGTGCATGGTGTGATCTCACAGTCAAACAAAGAGTGAATTTCTTCTTTGCCAGGTGCAAGGAGGCAAGCCTTTGCTCATACCAGGGCCTTCTGTTCAAATGAATGCAAGGCCTCCTGCCAGCCTTAGGCTAGAGGTGTGTTAAAAACAAAACCAAACCCCAAACCACAGGTGTCTGTTTGTTTTTCTGCAATTCTGAGCTGCTTTTGTTTTGATCTGAAGTGATTCCGTCCTCAGCAATTCACACACAGCTGGCAGGGAACAGGGATGGAGGACTCTGGTTCCTCACCAGCCAAACAGCCATAAAACCTTGGCCAAAAGGGACTCATTCTAAAGATGGTTCTTGAGACGAACTACATCTTAGAGGCAGTGAGTGAAAGACCGGGAAGTGCTTAGCCTGGAAAAATGGGGATTCAGGGGATGCCAGAATGGTAGTCAAACACTTGAAGGAGTTACTGTGAGAGAGAAAGCTCTGACCTGGATCCGGTGGCACCACCAGTGGGTGAAGAGCACGATGGGAGTGGCTTCAGCCTGACACGAAGACCACTACCCTAACAGTCAGCACTGCCAGAGGTGGAAGTTGATGACCTCTGTGTGCACTCGGTGACAATGGTGGTTGCAGCAGATATTCAAAGACCAGTTAGCAAGGGAAGTCAAGTATCAGATGAAACTCAATTACCTGCAGAATTCCTTTCAGGTTTGATACACCCAGTGTCTCAGTCTCACGCTGTGATGTGAACCTTTTATGACTGCTGCCCACACAGAATATCAGACTGACCCTGTGGGGGGCTAGGCTGGGTAGGTCCCATGGTGAGGATGCACAGGCTGATTGCTCTGTACCTTGGAAGGTGGCTTCTGATGGGACAGGAACCTAGACAAAAGTTGCACAGAGCGGGGCCCTGACTGCCAAATTGACAGCTGGGGGATACTTCTGATGCGAGTATTTTCTCAGAAAGAGGTGTTTGAAAATTTTGAGAAAAAGAACATGGGACAGTGCCCCAAATCCAAGGGCAGTGCTACCTGTGCCCGATATGCTTTCCTGACCAGGACTTGGAGGAGAAAAGGACATAGTCACCTGGTCCAAACCACTTGGGAGGGTCCCCTGTATGTTTACTCCAAGGTATACGGCTCTTACCCATAGAGAAGAACCCTGACTCCAGGCTCGCTTTGCTAAATATGGAATGATGGAAATAGAGAATGGAAGTACGGCTGTGCCATGTACGTCCTTATGTGCTCACAGAAGTGTGTGTTACACACTTGCAGATGTGATGACTGGAAAAAGTGATTATATATTCAGAGGCTTGTATGTTGTTTATGCTATAATAATTTATTCTGTACGAAGGAGGCAAGTAAAATCTATCATTCTGTTGTTCTAAAATCAGTCTCTCTTTCTCCGCAGTGAAGTCTTTCATTCTGGATAATAAAATGGTGTGGTCTCCTCCCGTAATGCTGAGTCAAAGCAACATCTTTACAAAGTCCCAGGCATTTCTAACACTGCAGATGCTATTATTCCCTGCTTTGTTACAGGACGTTACAGTCTCCAAAACCCCCTTACACTGGTGCTTTTATTTAAGCCTCATGATGGTCTTAGGAGGAAGGCAGGGCAAGGATTACTATCCTCCTTCTTTTCATGAGATACCAAATCCTCCAAAGGCTTAATAACTTGTCCAAGGACACACAGCTCGTGAGTGGAGGAGCTGGAGCTGCATTCAGACATGGGACCTCTCTGCCTGCGAAGTCTCTGCTGTGTCACTCTTCCATGTTGTTTTCCCCAGGATGTTTGCAGCACCAACAATCAAGAAGGCAAGCAAGGCAACTGTCCACTGGATTGCCATCATGAGTATGAATTCCTCCAGAAAGGGTTTTTAGTTTTCCTAGAAGTTCTCTTGGACCTAACCATCGATCACAGAAGAGGTCAACTCCCACAGCTGAGAGAGTAAAATCATAAAACCAGAGATCTGTGAGCCTACGTCATGAGATCAGATAAAGCTCTGGTTTTTGCCTTCAGTCTCCGGAAGAAAAAACCTGTATCTCTGCTTGAACTTTGCTCAGCCCCCACTTTGTACAGCTTTTTTTAGGGTTATATGAATTCTCTTGCGGCTTTGTACTATGCTCACTTCTTTATGCTTAAGAAAAAAACCTTGAAAATTGCTGCCACACAACATTGGCTGTCCTTTGGGTTCCGTTAGACTTGTTAAAAGAACCCTCTAAACTTTATCAACGAAATGACTTTCTTCAAAATTGAACAAACATACAAATAAAAACGACAATGACAAAACACACCTCTCCTAGAGGTGTTGACAGAGCCTTGGGAGTGAGTCACCCTGGCATTCCCAAACATGTCAAGCTTGTTCCTTCCCTGGGAAGACTGCATTTGCCATCCTTTCTGCCTTGAATGCTCCCCCACCCCCACCAACCCCTACCCTCATGGCTGACTCCTTCTCCTTCAGGTTTCAGCTCACTGGTCACTTCTTCAAAAACGTCTGCCCTGACCCGACCACTTTATCCAAGGGTTTCCTCGCCCCACTAGCTCGGTTTGTTTTCTACATAATACTTGAGCAACCCTTCAGGAGACTGAGGTTGAAAAAATCCCGATTGTTTGAGATCACGCACTTAGGAAATGGGTGACCTGAGTCTAAAATCCTAGTCTACAGGTTTCCAAATGAAGGTCCTTTATGTTTTTCACTCCTAGCCAGATTCTGCTAATCAAATCATCTAATCCACTAGGGGAAAGAATGTAACATGTTGTAGAGCAACATCCGTGTTTGAATGTAGAGCACCCAAAGGGTTATCCAGACTCTCCCAGCTCTATTTCCTTGCCATCTCCTTTCGATTCTCTCTCCTTAGTTTTCAGCTTCATGAAAAATCTGATAAAGCACTGGCCTGTGATAAAGGCTGCACACATATTGACTATGGAAACTCTGTTGAGTTTGAAGTTGTGGATAAGGGTGACAATGCTGCCAGAAGGTCTCGCATACGTTGCATGTATTATGCACTGAACAACTCAAGGGGGCACCATTCACATTGTATCACAAGCCAGAAGTGGTGGTTCTGTATGATATCAAGAAGGCTTTGTGGGTAAGTGAGGACTTTTCCTTGTGTAACCACAAACATGGGCATGCAGTGAAGAGTCCCGCCTGTCCCCCTCCAATCAGTTCTTAAATCCCTGCACGCTCTCTTGGTGGTATCTCTCGAGTAGAACTTCCTCTCCTCCAAGACGTTGGCCACCACCTGCCTGAATGTAAGAATCTCTTATCTGGTCTCCCCAACTGAAGTCCCTCTTCTAGTTTCGCTTCTCAAGATCCCTATGAATTTTATCGCCCAACTTGATCATGCCACGTCCGTGATCAGAAACCTTTCATAATCTAAATTATCTACCAAATAAAATACATGTTGTTTAGTATGGAATTTAAGACCCTTTGCACTGGCCACATCTGGTCTCATCTCAGACATTTCTCATCCTTGTACTCTATAATGCAGCAAACTGTCATTCCCACACTCAGTAACTCACTTATCATTCCCAGCATTCTGTAATTCACTTATTCACAGCATACAGTAACCACTTTCCCACCACAACACCTTTTCCCGTGCTGTTTTCTCTATAATTTCTCTCTTATCTTCATACATCCAAATCCCACCTATTTCTCAAGATCCAGTTATAATGCCACCAGATCTGCCAAACCAAATGGGAGACCTCTTTTATCTGCACACACATCACACTCTACATACCCATCCTTTGGGTAGCAGGAAGTTCTTTTTACCTTGTATTATCGTCCAGTAGTGTTTGAGTTTCCTTCAATGCCTACACAACCCCATTTAACTAGGAGCACATTCTCTGAGGGTAGGGACCAAGCCTGATTCATTTCATTTTCCCACTCTATACGCAGCACAGGGCCATGGTTGAGGCCCCGCAAGCAGCTGTGGCATGATTGAATAAAAAATATAATCACTGGGACATTTTGTTGATTTATTTCTCCTCCTTTGTCTGTGAACATCT
This sequence comes from Physeter macrocephalus, assembly GCF_002837175.3. Classification (NCBI taxonomy): domain Eukaryota; kingdom Metazoa; phylum Chordata; class Mammalia; order Artiodactyla; family Physeteridae; genus Physeter; species Physeter macrocephalus. Next base: position 85,117,960 of record NC_041214.2, on the reverse strand, counting down.
GTTTTCCATTCAGTACAAAGAAGCTTAACTAAAACATTAGGGCTATGAATAAAAACAACCAAAAGTATAAAAGTATAGTGATTCCAATGTTGTGCTTAATGAGTTTGGCTCATATGTATATACATATACATATACATGGTTTGTATAGCGGGTGGGGGAGGTGTGCTGTGGAATTAGAAGAGCTAGTTATATGCTACAAAGACCATCTCAATATGTAGAGGACATTAGAGCTTTATTTGTGAGTGCAAAGGCTCTCCTACAAAGGTACTTAACCCGAGGGAAGAGAGAATGGAGGCAAGCAAACTTTTTTGAAAACCAAGCAATGGATATTAGGGAACAGGGGGAGAGTTTAAGTATAATTGGCTCTGCATTTCCAATTTCTTCTCTGGTTTCACCCTACCTTTACGAACTTTTGCAAGGGCCCAAGGAACAGAAAGCTGTGATGAAAAGAGAGAGAAAGAGAAAAGATAGAGATAGGGATAGAGATAAAGATGGAGAAAGAGATAGGGATAGAGACAGGGGTAGGGGTAGAGATAGATATAGAGATAGGGGCCCACTCTGTGGTTGGTGTGTCAGAGTGTGATAAAAGCACAGTGGAGGGAATCCACCTGTGGCCTCTGCCACTTTGCAGTGATGCGACTGTGTGAGCACCAGAGGAAGATGCATTTTGCTACTGGCTGAGGGTGTCACACAGTGACCTATAAGTATTATAAACAGTCTGAGCATGTCTCCAAGTGGCTAAAGAAGATGGAAAATGGGGAGGTGTGACTAGAGTGGTTGCAATTTGGGGTCCCCTGCAACTGACCTCCAGGTCAGATAAAGCCCATAGAAGCCTCATGGAAGCAGCAGAGATCATCTCGGAGTGGTGCTCTGTGTGTCTGTGTGGGAGAGAAGAGCATCCTGTCACCAGGAGCCCTACTGCAGTATTCTGTGGATCTTCTCAGTGATTCAGGAGAGACTTCAGCATGGCACTGCTTCTGTGATCCTGTTTTTGACTACGGTCCCAGGTTTATGTGACCAGGGAAACACAGGTTATAAAGATAGGAGAGATACCTATCCAGGAGGTGAAGGTGCATTTCATGAAAGCATATGCAGGAACATTTAGGGGTAAAGCACTCTGAGAAAACAGCTCAGAGCCCCAAGGCCACACCATGTTCCTGGTCTGCTCAGGAACTGGGCAAAGTACAAGATAAAGTGGCTCCACAGCTGGCTGGATGCTTCTTCCTGAAAGCTGAGTCAGTTCTCTCCTGACCCAGCCCAAGGTTAGCCTTGAGAATTGGATAAGGACTTCTTAAACAGCCTCAAGAATTCAGCCACAATCCATGACTAATTGGAAACTGGTTTGATCTGGGGACAATTTTATAGGTTCAGATCCTCCCTAGAGGGATCCTGTAATCTATTTGGTCTGGATGCCAAGAGTCATACTTGGCAACGGCCAAATATTTGTGTCTGCCCACACCTAAACCTAGCACAGCAGGTGTCCCAGGGCAAACTTGGTAGCTCAGGCCTGCACCTGGAGCCTGTGCGGGTGGGCAGAGCTGGCTTTTGGGGGCGTAGGAACAGCGATGCTAGCTGAGGTCATGTGCTCACGACAAGTACCCCATGTCTGACCTCATCATGGGGGCCACACAGCACCCAGATAGATAAAGTCAATCTCAAAAGTGTTGCTTTCGGGCAATGGCATATGGCAGCTACGAGTATAAGCTTAGGAGTCAAGCAGGTCTGAGCTGTAACCCAGAATTCTCTGATTTGTGATTTTGAACAAATTAGTTACTATGTCTACATCTTAGTTTCCCTGGCTATTGGCATAAGAATATTATTTATTACCTCATTCATAACTGCAAAAATCAAAAGAGATTAAATGTGGCACATAATTTTTTTCCCTACATCTCTCAAGCGTTTTTTTTTTCTGATAAAAGAACATTTCAAAATTTATCTTTGCATAGAGTAGATATTTACAAGGTTCTTAACAAGGCAGGTGGGTAGCGTCCTCTGATCTGACCTTAAGACGTGACATCTGGTTTTAAGCGGTCGGAGAATTAAAGCTTCCAAATCTGCCAATTTAGCAACTCTAGAAAAATCTGTAGGGATGGTGATTTAAGACGATGAATAATCAGTGAAGAAAAGGGAAGGTAATTCTTAGATAACAGAATCTTCAACAGTGAAGGCCTTAAAATGAAAGGAATTTTGTGTCCCCAATTTTGTTCTGTGTCTTGTTCCGTGGAGGCACATTATTATGGTATGTAAGGCTTGCAGTGGTTTATGACTTACTGAGAGTTACTTTACTTACCATAGCCTTGTATGGCAAGGAGTCCCTCAGGCTCACACACACACAAAAGTCTGTGTTGTCATGAGAAACCGGAGTCCCTCCAAAAGATGCCCCACTGATTCAAAGGCCAGGCACTTCTTTGTCAACAAAGACATCCGGGGCGAAAAGTCTGGAGGGCAATCTGCACTTGGCTCATTGGTAAGTCTTAATCACAGACCCTGTTTATTTGGTTCTTACTGACATTAATGTGAAATATCAGCAATTTTGCCTCCAAGACAGAATCCATTGACTTAATTTTTTCACTTTTTTTTCAGTTGTGCAATCAGAAATTCATTCATATGAGGAAGAGGCAGTTAATACCTATGGAAAAACGCCAGAGAAAGCAGTGGTCGGACTGATTGCTTTTTGGCAAAGGCTGAACTCAAGATTTACCAAGGGAAGCCCATGTAAGTGTGACCTGAGGGGAAGTTAAAAGTGCCAGAGCATTGCTGAGCCTGGAAACTGGAATTTCAGTTACCTTGTAAGGTATTTCAGAAAATTATACATATGCAAACGCAATGATGATGTATCACCATGTTGCTAAAACGGTGATTTCTTTTTTTTTTTAGGGTTTACTCTTTTTTTTTAAATAGATCTTTATTTTATTCCAATAGCATAATTAAAAAAAATTTTTAATAGATCTTTATTGGAGTATAATTGCTTCACAATACTGTGTTAGTTTCTGTTGTACACCAAAGAGAATCAGCCACATGCATACATATGTCCCCATACCCCCTCCCTCTTGAGCCTCCCTCACATCCCCCCTATCCCACCCCTCTAGGTGGTCACAAAGCACCGCGCTGATCTCCCTGTGCTATGCGGCTGCTTCCCACTAGCTACCTGTTTTACATTTGGTAGTATATATATGTCCATGCTGCTCTCTCACTTCGCTCCAGCTTCCCCCTTCCACCCGGTGTCCTCAGGTCCATTCCCTATGTCTACATCTTTATTCCTGTCCTGCCACTAGGTTCATCAGTACCTTTTTTTTTTTTTTTTTTAGATTCCATATATATGCGTTAGCATATGGTATTTGTTTTTCTCTTTCTGACTTACTTCACTCTGTATGACAGACTCTAGGTCCATCCACCTCACTACAAATAACTCAGTTTTGTTTCTTTTTATGGCTGAGTACCATTCCATTGTATATATGTGCCACATCTTCTTTATCCATTCATCTGTTGATGGACACTTAGGTTGCTTCTACATCCTGACTATTGTAAATAGAGCTGCAATGAACATTGTGGTATATGACTCTTTTTGAATTATGGTTTTCTCAGGGTATATGCCCAGTAGTGGGATTTCTGGGTCATATAGTAGTTTTTTAAGGAGGCTCAATACTGTTCTCCATAGTGGTTGTATCAATTTACATTCCCACCAACAGTGCAGTAGTGTTCCTTTTTCACCACACCCTTTCCAGCATTTACTGTTTCTAGATTTTTTAACGATGGCCATTCTGACCGGTGTGAGGTGATACCTCATTGTAGTTTTGATTTGCATTTCTCTAATAATTAGTGGTGTTGAGCATCTTTTCATGTGCCTCTTGGCCATCTGTATGTTCTCTTTGGTGAAAGGCCTATTTAGGTCTTCCACCCATTTTTTAATCGGATTGTTTGTTTTTTTGATATTGAGCTCCATGAGCTGTTTGTATATTTTTGGAGATTAATCCTCTGTCCATTGTTTCATTTGGAAATATTTTCTACCATTCTGAGGGTTGTCTTTCCATCTTGTTTATGGTTTCCTTTGCTGTGAAAAAGCTTTTAAGTTTAATTAGGTCCCATTTGTTTTCATTTTTATTTTCATTACTCTAGGAGGTGAGTCAAAAAATATCTTGCTGTGGACTTTCCTGGTGGCACAGTGGTTAAGAATCTTCCTGCCAATGCAGGGGATATGGGTTCAAGCCCTTGTCTGGGAAGATCCCACATGCTGTGGAGTAGCTAAGCCTATGTGCCACAACTGAGCCTGCACTCTAGAGCCCACGAGCCACACTACTGAGCCCATGTGCCACAACTACTGAAGCCCATGTGGTCTAGAGCCAGTGAGCCACAACTACTGAGCCCGCGTGCTGCAACTACTGAAGCTCATATGACTAGAAACCCGTGCTCTGCAACAAGAGAAGCCACTGCAATGAGAAGCCCACGCATCACAATGAAGAGTAGCCCCCACTCACCATAACTAGAGAAAGCCCGGGTGCAGCATTGAAGACAGAACACAGACAATAAATAAACAAACAAACAAACAAATAAATAAATACAAAACAGTAAACTGGTTTTTTAAAAAAAAGATCTTGCTGTGGTTTATGTCAAAGAGTGTTTTTCCTGTGTTTTCCTCTAAGAGTTTTATAGTGTCTGGTCTCACATTTAGGTCTTTAATCCATTTAGAGCTTATTTTTGTGTATGGTGTTAGGGAGTGTTCTAATTTCATTCTTTTACATGTAGCTGTCCAGTTTTCCCAGCACCATTTATTGAAGAGGCTGTCTTTTCTCCATTGTAT
>NC_041214.2:85087921-85113139 GCF_002837175.3 Physeter macrocephalus | reverse complement strand
ATGATTGCTTTGGCTATTTGGGGTCTTTTGTGTTTCCATACGAATTGTAAAATTTTTTGTTCTAATTCTGTGAAGAATGCCATTGGTAGTTTGATTGGGATTGCATTGAATCTGTAGATTGCTTTGGTTAGTATAGTCATTTTCACAATATTGATTCTTCTAATCCAAGAACATGGTATATTTCTCCATCTGTTTATGTCATCTTTGATTTCTTTCATCAGCTTTTTATAATTTTCTGAGTGCAAGTCTTTCACCTCCTTAAATAGTTTTATTTCTAAGTATTTTATTCTTTTTGTTGCGGTGGTAAACGGATTGTTCCCTTAATTTCTCTTTCGGATTTTTCGTTGTTAGCGTATAGGAATGCCAGAGATTTCTGTGCATTAATTTTGTATCTTGCAACCTTACCAGATTCATTGATTAGCTCTAGCAGTTTTCTGGTGGCATCTTTAGGATTTTCTATGTACAGTATCATGTCATCTGTAAACAGTGACGGTTTTACTTTTTCTTTTTCAATTTGTGTTCCTTTTATTTCTTTTTCTTCTCTGATTGCCATGGCTAAGACTTCCAAAACTATGTTGAAAAAGAGTGGTGAGAGTGGACATCCTTGTCTTATTCCTGATCTGAGTGGAAATGTTTTCAGTTTTTCACCACTGAGTATGATGTTTGCTGTGGGTTTGTCATATATGACCTTTATTATGTTGAGGTAGGTTCCCTCTATGCCCACTTTCTGGAGAGTTTTTATCATAAATGGGTGTTGAATTTTGTCAAAAACTTTTTCTGCATCTGTTGAGATGATCATATGGTTTTTATTCTTCAATTTGTTAATATGGTGTATCACACTGATTGATTTGTATATATTGAAGAATCCTTGCATCCCTGGGATAAATCCCTCTTGATCCTAGGGTATGATCCCTTTAATGTGCTGTTGGATTTTGTTTGCTTGTATTTTGTTGAGGACTTTTGCATCTATATTCATCAGTGATATTGGTCTGTAATTTTCTTTTTTTGTAGTATCTTTGTCTGGTTTTGGTATCCAGGGAGTGGTGGCCTCATAGAATGACTTTGAGACTGTTCCTTCCTCTGCAATTTTTTGGGGGAGTTCGAGAAGGATGGGTGTTAGCTCTTCTCTAAATGTTTGATAGAATTCACCTGTGAAACCCTCTGGTCCTGGACTTTTGTTTGTTGAAAGATTTTTAATTACAGTTTCAACTTCATTACTTGTTATATGTCTGTTTATATTTTCTAACTCTTCCTGGTTCAGTCTTAGAAAATTGTACCTTTCCAAGAATTTGTCCATTTCTTTGTGGTTGTCCATTTTATTGGCATACAGTTGTTTGTAGTAGTCTCTTATGATGCTTTGTATTTCTGTGATGTCAGTTGTGATTTCTCCTTTTTCATTTTTAATTTTATTGATTTGAATCCTTTTCCTTTTTTTCTTGATGAGTCTGGCTAATGGTTTATCAATTTTGTTTATCTTCTCAAAGAACAAGCTTTAGTTTTATTGATCTTTGCTATTGCTTTGTTTTTACTTCATTTATTTCTGCTCTGATCTTTATGATTTCTTTCTACTGACTTTGGGTTTTCTTTGTTCTTCTTTCTCTAGTTGCTTTAGGTGTAGGGTTAGATTGTTTATTTGAGGTCTTTCTTGTTTCTTGAGGTGAGATTGTATTGCTATAAACTTCCCTCATAGAACTGCTTTTGCTGCATCCCATTGGTTTTGGGTCATTCTGTTTTCATCATCATTTGTTTCTATCTACTTTTTTATTTCTTCTTTGATTTCTCCAGTGATCTCTAGTTTATTTAGTAGTGCACTGTTTAGCATCCATGTATTTGTGTTTTTTATAGTTTTTTTCCTGTAATTGATTTCCAGTCTCATAGCATTGTGGTCAGAAAAGATGCTTGATACGATTTCAATTGTCTTAAATTTTCTGAGGCTTGATTTGTGCCCCAAGATGTGATCTATCCTGAAGAATGTTCCATGTGCACTTGAGAAGAAAGTGTATTCTGCCAATTTCTGGTGGAATGATCTATAAATATCAGTTAAATCTATCTGGTCTATTGTGTCATTAAAACTTGTGTTTTCTTGTTTATTTTCTGTTTGGATGATCCGTCCATTGGTGTAAGTGGGGGTATTAAAGTCCCCTACTATGATTGTGTTACTGTCAATTTCTCCTTTCATGGTTGTTAGCATTTGCCTTATGTATTGAGGTGCTCCTATGTTGGGTGCATAAACATTTATAATTGTTATATCTTCTTCTTGGATTGATCCATTGATCATTATGTAGTGTCCCTCCTTATCTCTTGTAACAGTCTTTATTTTAAGATCTATTTTATCTGATACAAGTATTGCTACTCCAGCTTTCTTTTGATTTCCATTTGCATGGAATATCTTTTTTCATCCCTTCACTTTCATTCTGTATGTTTCCCTAGGTCTGAAGTGGGTCTCTTGTAGATAGCATATATATGGGTCTTGTTTTTGTATCCATTCAGCCAGTCTGTGTCTTTGGTTGGGGCATTTAATCCATTTACATCAAGGTTATTGTCAATATGTGTGTTCCTATTACCATTTTCTTAATTGTTTTGGGTTTGGTTTTGTGGGTCGTTTTCTTCTTTTGTGTTTCCTGCCTAGAGAAGTTCCTTTAGCATTTGTTCTACAGCTGGTTTGGTGGTGCTGAATTCTCTTAGCTTTTGCTTGTCTGGAAAGTTTTTGATTTCTCCATCAAATCTGAATGAGATCCTTGCTGGGTAGAGTAATCTTGGTTGTAGGTTTTTCTCTTTCATCACTTTAAATAAATCCTGCCATTCCCTTCCAGCCTGCAGAGTTTCTGCTGAATGTAACCTTAAGGGGATTCCTTTGTATGTTATTTTTGTTTTTCCCTTCGTGCTTTTAATACTTTTTCTTTAAATTTATTTTTTGTTACTTTGATTAATATGTGTCTTGGTGTGTTTCTCCTAGAGTTTCCCATGTATGGGACTCTCTGGGTTTCTTGGACTTGTGTGATTATTTCCTTTCCAATGTAGGGAAGTTTTCCACTATGATCTCTTCAAATATTTTCTCAGACCCTTTCCTTTTTCTCTTCTTCTTTTGGGACCTCTATAATTCTAATGTTGGTGCATTTAGTGTTGTCCCAGAGGTCTCTTCAATTGTCTTCAATTCTTTTCATTCTGTTTTCTTTATTCTGCTCCTCAGCAGTTATTTCCACCATTTTTTTCTTCCAGCTCACTTATTCGTTCTTCTGGCTCAGTTATTCTATTATTGATTCCTTCTAGTGTATTTTTCATTTCAGTTTCTGTGTTGTTCATCTCTGTTTGTTTGTTCCTTAGTTCTTCTAGATCTTTGTTAAACATTTCTTGTATTTTCTCATACCGTGCCTCCATTCTATTTCTGAGATTCTGGATCATCTTTACTATCATTATTCTGAATTATTTTTCAGGTAGATTATCTATTTCCTCTTCATTTATTTGGTCTTGTAGGTTTGTACCTTGCTCCTTCATCAGTGACGTATTTTTTTGCGCTCTCTTTTTTTGTTTTGATAAGTGGAATTGTGCCCCCTGTCTTACTGGTTGTTTGGCCTGAGGCTTCCAACACTGGAGTTTGTAGGCTGTTGGGTAGAGCTGGGTCTTGGTGCTGAGTTACTGGTTGTTTGGCCTGAGGCTTCCAACACTGGAGTTTGTAGGCTGTTGGGTAGAGCTGGGTCTTAGTGCTGAGATGAGGACCTCTGGGAGACCTCACTCCAATGAATATTCCCTGGGGTCTGAGGTTCTCTGTTAGTCCAGTGGTTTGGACTTGGAGCTCCCACCACAGGAGCCTCAGCCTGACCCCTGGCTCGTGAACCAAGATCCTGCAAGCTGTGCAGGGTGGCAAAAAAAAAGGGGAGCAATAACTAGGTAAAAAGTAAAATTAGACTAGGAAACTAACAGATATGTTAGAAAGAATATAAAAATAAAAATATAGATGAAACAACTGGAAGGTAAAACAGAACCACAATAGTAAAAAAGAGGAGGAGAAAAATAAATGGTGGAAAAGACCTTGGCTGTGGAGGGCAGGGCATAAGCAGGGGTGGGGGGGTGTTGGGTGGTGGGCGGGGCCTATGCTTAGGACCCACAGAGCTGGAAAAGGCCCTAGGGGGTGTGGGGGGGTTGCGCTTAGGCTCAACAAAACAGAAGTGGCCCAGGCGTGTCTCCCGTCTCTGGTGTCAGAGGGTGGGAGACCCCACCTGGGAGCCCAGCAGGTTTCTCAGGCTCAAGTGGGTGGGGCCAACGCCCTCCGCTCCTCTCCTGCTCCTCCAGTTCTGGAGGGCCCCTCCCACTTGCCTCTCCTGTTCTCCCCTGGCCTCCCTCCTATGCTCTCAGGACCACCATGACCCAGAGGGGGCCTCTGAGGGCGTAGGATCTGGCCCAAGAGCCAGGCAAACTTCCCCAGCTGATTGGGCAGAGGAAACGCTGGGCGTGCTCCTCCCTGATCCGAGGCCCCTGAGGGTCCCTCCAGGTGTGGGAACCCCTCCCCCCTCTCAGCCAGCCCTCAGGGGCACTGGTCCTGTCCGGCCTCCACTTCTCCTCCCCCTTCAGTCCCCCCATGTCCTACCAGTTTGCTTGGGGGTTTCTCCCATCTCCTTGGGTGTCGAGGTGCCCCACCAGTATCTGGCAGGTACCCTAGTTGTGGAGAGACGTGAATTCTGCGTCTTCCCACACCATCTTGACTCCACCCCCTTAAGGAGGAATTTAAAGTCTTGGCATTGAACACAGTATAGCTTATTAATGTGTTGTGTGAATCAGTGAAGGAGTAAATAAAAGAATGCATAAGTGGAGAATGAATAACTGATGAATGCACTATAAACTTCTAGGAATTGAATGAATATAATTCTACTTTAATTAAAATGTTATTATCTATGATAATATTATCTATTTACTAATTGTTTAAAATTATTCTTTTTTTTTTTTTTTGCGGTATGCAGGCCTCTCACTGCTGTGGCCCCTCCCGCCGCGCGGAGCACAGGCCCCGGACACGCAGGCTCAGCAGCCATGGCTCACGGGCCCAGCCGCTCTGCGGCATGTGGCATCTTCCCGGACCGGGGCATGAACCCGTGTCCCCTGCATCGGCAGGCGGACTCTCAACCACTGCGCCACCAGGGAAGCCCTGCGCCACCAGGGAAGCCCTAAAATTATTCTTTTTAAATCTCCTTATTTATTTAAAATGAGATACAGAGTGTCTTATGGCTAGCCTTTGTTTACAGAATCAATTACTTGCCCTTCAAGGGTCAACTTTCTTTTCAGACTTCATTTTGGAGCCCTTCTTGTCCCATTATCTGACTACCCTGAAGTACTGCTCTTTTAAATTGGCCCTTCTTGGATGACTTCCAAGTCTACAGAATCTCCCATGAGATGCAAAGAACTGTACTAAATAGTCCAGATCCAGACACATTTGTAGGTAGTGTTTAGTTGGTCTTTTTGCCCACTCTCTCCAGGGAATTGTCTACAGCACTTCATAGGTTTCTTTTTGGAACATGGTTCTCAAACTTGACCAATCATGAAAACCCCCAAGGAGCTTATTATAGAAATAAAGTCCTGGGCCCAAGCTCAGACATACTCTGAATCCCTGGAATGGGTCCTGGGGAGCTGTATCTTTATCAAGCTCACCAGGTGATTCTGATGATGAATCAGATTTATGAATTGTAATCCTAAAATAATAATTTAGATTATTTTCCACTAAATGTGCTATCTTGCATTTGTCCTCATAGAGACTCATATACAATTTTTTCTGCCAACTCCCACAGTGTTGAGAGAATATTCTGTGGTATAGTTCCTTTGGAAATGCTATGTTTGTCACTGTCACATTCTCAACTCTTATAAAAGCAGTCCCTGGTGGGAAGAAAGCCTGTTGACAGACTTCTCTCCATTCGAGGTGAGCCCATTTATCCCTGCTCTTTGTTAGAATACTAAGTACTCCATTCTTAAAACAATCACCTGCTGGCTAAGTTCAGTGGGAAAGCATTACCACTAGCCAAAGGCAAAAAGGTAGAATGGTGTTTAATACCTTGTATTCTTGAGGCTGGTAGAAAATGTATGTAAAGCCTATGCTCCTTAAGGTGTTCAATCTAATCCATCCTTCAGATGAGGGAGAAAAAGAATAACTGATCCTGGACCATTATCTCAAAAGGTTTGATTATCTCAAAACAATTCTCATCTTTCCAACCAGGCTAGATCATCTAGAATTGATTAGTTAGAAATCAATTTGCTTCAGGACATCAATTTAGAGGGTTATATTCTCCTTAGGATAGATCTTGGGGTCCAGCTCACTCTGTAATGCCTAAGTCCATTCCCCATCTTTGTAACCATCCCATCTTATCCCAGCTGTTTTCTTTCTGGGGAAGCCTCTTGGACTGACAAATGTTACTGAACTTCTGTTCTTTGAGCAGAGACAACACCAGTTTCAGAAATGCTACTGTTCTTCTGTTCAGTATCCTTCATTTGTCTCAATGGTCAATAGCATTTTAAGCAGTGAGCGGAGCAGAGATGTGAGTTTAGTGTTCACAAAGGTATTGATCTTGAAACCAGACTTCTTGGATGGGACTCAAACCCAGCCGCACCTCAGACTGGGACTTGAATCCATGATCCCTGACTTAGGAGGGGACTCAAACCCACTGTCTTTTTTTTTTTTTTTAATACATCTTTTTTGGAGTATAATTGCTTCACAATGTTGTGTTAGTTTCTGCCATACAACAGAGTGAATCAGCTCTATGCACACACATATCCCCATATCTCTTCCCTCTTGAGCCTGCCTCCCACCCTCCCTATCCCACCCCTCTAGGCGGTCACAAAGCACCGAGCTGATCTCCCTGTGCTATGCAGCATCTTCCCACCAGCCATCCATTTAATAAACTGCTCACCTGGTGTCAGGACTTACTGAGACTCAGGTTCTTTTGTCTCAGTGTAGAAAGAATTTAGCAAGAGGCAAAGTGATAGGTAAGAAGTGGATTTAATAGTACAGGACACTCGTGAGGGATACAAACGGGCAGGCAAGGGAGTACCTCCCTGAGAACTTAGTGGGCTACAGTTTCATAATCAAAGGAAAAGTGGGGAGGGGGAGAAGACCATCTTCTTCCTCATTCTTGAGTAGACATTAAGCTTCCATCATCAGCTCCTCCTCCACTTCCGGCGCGGGAGTTTTCTGTTCCTACATGGTCAACCTGGGACTGTCACGGAGCTATTCAAATCAGCAGAAAGGGAGTAACATATGCTAAAATATGGTAAGTCATCTCAGGTTTCAGCATAATGAGGGTCTTCTACTTTGGAATGTCACCCTTCCCCTATATTTTTGTTTTTAGTGTGCACAGAGGAGCATGTCCTAGGAATCATTAACTTACTGACCTCACTAGGCAGGATGTGAGTCTCATTGACTTGATGTATAGCTTTGTTAGTTTTGTTGTTAGTTTCATTGTTAAGCAAGCCTGCTTGATTTTATTGCTAAGCAAACCTGCTTTCTTGAGTGATCATTAACTTTTAGGGGTCTCCCATAATTTTCTCTCTATTTATAATCCCCTAGTGGGATTAACTATTTAATCACCTATTCTGTCCCTTTACTCTGTCCCTATCAATCTGACAGCACTGGGTCATCTTTTTGGCCACTTGTCAGACTCTGGTAGGTGACTTACCTGACAAACATAGTTAACACTTGACAATCATTCTCACTGGCATTTCCAGTACTCAGTTGACAAGCCATGCAATTGGCAGTCTGTATAGATTTGTTCTTGTGGCCAGTCATCTGGAAAGCCCTCCAGAATATGAAATTAAAGAGACATTCTGATCCTATCCTGCTACTAAATACACAAAGTGCTGGGACAATGTGGCATAAGCTTTGGCAAGCCTAAAGTCCTTGACAAGAGTCAATACATTTCCAGCAGCTTAAAATGAACTATTGAATTCTCCTGGAACAATCTTAATACCTTAGGCAGAAAGAGTGGTTAGACCAAACTCAGAGAAGTTGAATGGAAAACTTTAAATTAGGGAGAGAAGAAACTGGAGGCTTTGAAGTGAGGGACATTTGTAAGAGCCAGGTGAGAAAAATGAAAGATGAAATCTGCTTATACGGTAAGTAGTTCCCCATCCCCCCAAAAAAGAAATGAGTGCCGCCATAGGTCCAGAATGGGGGTTACAAATATTACGAACCCTTAGTTCTTTTCTGATGTTGGATTCCCCAGAAGCAGACACTAAGCCATGGAGTCATATGCAAATATTTATTAAGGAAGTATTCCTAGGAGAAACTGGTAAGGGAGTAGAAGAAAAGACAAGGGAGAATGTTATTTTGGGCAAAGTCTTAATCTCAGCTCGATGCTACCAGGGAGACTTGGAACATAAACTTCACCTCTATGTTCCAACTCTTGGCAAAGGAGAAGAGCTTCAGACCTCAGTCTTAGTCATTGGCTCTGGGCTGCTGGGCCGGGGTGGGTATGAGGAGTAGACTCCAGGTACTTTCGGTTCTTTGCTAGGACAGGCAAAACGGTTCAAGGACAATCCTCTACAGATAGTTGCAGGTACATTAGAAGAAAACACATAAATGCCTGTGGAGGCATCAAAGACATCCAAGGAGATCTGAACAAACCACAGACAATGTGTACTATAGTTTTATTTTCCACTCTGCCACTGACCACCCTAAAGGAAAAACACTGTAAGCATCCACACAATCTGAAAAATGGAATAGTGTAATGTAGATTCCTTAGGCAGGGAAAGAGTGATTTATTCATCTACACAATATTTATTGAACACCTGCCATATCTGCCACTCCCTGAGCTAAGTACTTGGATTTGAAGATGAATGGTTCTTTCCCTTGAGGGTGATAAGAGCCATTATTGAGTTATGTATAAAATGCTACAGGAATAGTCCCCAAAGCAAAGTTGGTGTACCCAAGGGCAGTGAGGGTCACTAAGCCTGGGACACATTAGTAAAATAGAAAAATAGAATTAGTAAAATAGAATTGACTCCATAATAGAGTAAATAAATTAATACTTATTTAATAACTGAAGAGACGACATTTAAAAAATCTCAAAGAGGAGCTTCAATGGCCCACACCAAATCACAATATCTGCACCACATGAAGTAAATTTTACAATAAAGACAAAGTAGAGCCTAGGATTTGATCCAAGTTCTTGTACTTGACTCCCATGAGGGTTATGGAAGAACTAGGTCAGTTACCTAACTTGTGTCTCTGCCCCTACAGAGAGCAGATGGTGGGGCAGTCATGCCTAGAATAGGAGCAGAAATGAGAACCCCAGAGAAAAGCCATCAGCAGAAGAGGGGTAGCCTTTTCCTAATCAACCAGGTCACAGCAGTAAGTGGGTGAGGTGGAATATTTCTTTCCCCTTGATTCACATACTCTAATCAGAAGTCCCTGGGCTGCCTTGTTCTGCTACAAGTTCAGATATGCCAACAATCAGTCACTTTCAAAAGTCATAACTTCTGCCAATAGATTATGAACCACTCAGTTTCTATAGGAGGACGATAACTCAAAGGCTCCAGCTAAGCAATGAATGGTTTACACATCAGTGACAAGCTAAACTTGAGCCTGTCCTTGAGAGATGAGCTTGTCGACACCCTTCTGGGATATTGGTCTTAAGAACAGCTAGAGGGAAGTAGAGAATACAGAACAATTCAATTCCACAGCATGGCTCTGATAGATTGAGCTCAAGGGCAGGGTTCCAGCCTCATTTATCACTAGATTCTCATATTAGGGCCTAGAACAGTGCTTTGCACATGTCACCTTTTCATACGTGTGGGCAGAAATGAATTGAGAAAAGCTGACGTGGTTGATGAGCTACGATTACAACTCCAAGGGACGCCTTTTGCCAACCATGTAAAATCTAACTTCTAGCTAGAGAGTTCAGATTTCCATCTTCTGGCTTTCATTTACTTATCTAGTTTTTTCTTCCTAGGTTCTTCTTCAAAAAGAGTAAAACAGAGTGCACATTGCAAATTGAAATACTTGTGTTTGGTAAGTGCAAATTTTAGTTCATACTTGAAATGTTTTACTGAATTTGAATAATATCTTCAAAATCAAAATTTATTTTTATTTTCAAAGTTTCAATTGTTTGTTTTAAAATTAAAGAATGGGTCAAATACCTAGCTAGTGGGAAGCAGCCACATAGCACAGGGAGATCAGCTCAGTGCTTTGTGTCCACCTAGAGGGGTGGGATAGGGAGGGTGGGAAGGAGACGCAAGAGGGAGGAGATATGGGGATATGTGTATATGTATAGCTGATTCACTTTGTTATACAGCAGAAACTAACACATCATTGTAAAGCAATTATACTCCAATAAAGATGTTAAAAAAAAAAAGAATGGGTCAAAAAAATAAAATTTTACATCATATAGAACAATTTGATAATTGCCCAAATTTTACCTTTTGCAGGAGTTTTCATTTTATTAAAATTCATGTATTGGTTACCACAATCTTACTATTAATTACAATGTATAAATTTTTTTCTTTTGTAAACATAATAAAAATTTAAAGTATTAATCCATTACTTCTTTCCTCATGCACAGTAATGTTTATTTTTTATTTTTGAAAACTCTTTACAGTTGTAATTATACATACAAAATCCAATAAAAAATCATTTTGGCATCTATGTTTATTTTCTATTTGTTGTTCTCATTTCACTTCACAAACTGAAAATCATTCATCATATAGAGGAGGAGGCATAAAGAATGATCTGCTGGACAGGGAAAGACAAATACCGTATGATAACACTTACACGTGGAATCTAAAAAAATGTAGCAAACCAGTGAATAAGACCGAAAAGAAACAAGACTCACAGGTATAGAGAACAAACTAGTGGTTACCATGGGGAGAGGGAAGTGGGGAAGTGGGAGGTACAAACTATTACATATAAAAGAAGCTACAAGGATATACTGTCCAACATGAGGAATAGAGTATTTTATAATAACTATAAATGGAGTATAACCTTTAAAAATTGTGAATCACTATATTGTACACCTATAACATATAATATTGTACAGCAACTATACTTCAATTAAAAAAAACTATCTGCTCTAGGTGCCAAATACGCCAGGCCCCTGGCACTGCCCCTCTACTTCCAGTCCTGTGGTTTGCCCCTTGCATACACAGGTTTGGGCACACTGACTTCCTTCCTGCCCCCCAACTTCAGCATTTGGACACCTGATATTCCCTTTATCCAGAACCCTCTTGGCCCAGATAGCCGTAAGCCTTAACTCTCATATTACCTTGTCAGTAGTACTTTCCCTGCCCAATTTATTTAAAATGCAACTTCACATCTCCTTCTGTTTCCCACCCGCTCACTCCAGACCCCCATTGACATTGCCTAGTCCCATTTCTAACCTTATTTCTCTCCACAGCAACTGTGAATTGTATTTGTTTACTTGTGTTGTCAATCTATTTCATGGAGGATTAATAGGGTGTGGAGCGGCCTATTATATAATATAACAATAATAGGGCCTCTCACATATGCTCCTCCTTAGTCTGCAATAACCCAGGCCACCCTCACTTCTTCCTTTTATTTCAGTCACCTCTGCATGGTTTTGCCTCTTTCATCAGAGTCTTCTGAGGAAAAGGATCTGATCTGATCTACCCCATTGCCCCTCACTGGGATCATCACAGGTTCTGTGTGGGAGAGGCTGCTAGATACCACCCAGTTTATTTCCTCTTCCTGGCATACAGGCGGACCACATATCCTAATCAACTTGGCAGTTAGGTGTGGTCATCTGACCGAGTTCCAGACAATCTTTTGGAACAGGTACAGAGTACCTCTTCCAGGACTAGTCCGTAGAAACCTTCATTAACTCTCTCCATACATTCCCCCTTTCATACAATCATAGCAGCCTTGGACGCCTCTTGTTGAAGGTGGTAGAGACACAAAATGGAAGGACTCAGGCTTCTGAATCCCTGTTTGGAGGAGACACCCCCCACCCCCATCGCTCCACCAATGCCCTCCCAGCACCACAAATTTAGACGCACGCTTCTGCTGTGTTAAACCTCTGAAAATTGTTATAATTCACTGTTGTTATAGCAGTCAGCTTACCTTGCTGACTTGCCCATAGGGCATTCTTTCCCAGAAGACTCCTGTCCCCAGCTCTTTCCTGTGTAGATTTTCAACAATGTATGTGAGACGGGATGCTTCTGTAAGGCTCCAGTGGTCAGTAGAGAAATCTAGATTAGGCATCCAAATCCACACTAGCTTTCCCTCTAGGTCATGAGGAATTGGTAAGAGGAATCTTGCCCCTGCCACATAGGAGTGTGACACATGGTTCTAATACACCCCACTATGCCTGTTGCTTCTTCATTTCTAAGTCTCATGGACTAGAGGTGGAGACATCTCACCTCCACTAATCCATGTACTCCCCCATGTTCTTCACCTCTCCAGGATCAGAGCAGAGTTTTAGAGAAAATACAATAGGAAAGGAGGAAGTATTTCCTGATTGAAATAAACTGGACTGGAACCAAGAGACCTGGCTCTGTGTTCTGGATCTACCAGTATTGTGCTGTGTTGCTTTGAGCAAACCTCTTTTCATATCTGTGTTCTTTTTTGTTTTCTGGAAATTGTATTTTGAGTCAGGGATTGTCCGGGGAGATACCCTCTCAGTCATTTACCTCCTCTGGCTTCACTCTGGACAGAAAGATCCTTCAAAGAGCTAAGACTTGGCTTCTGGGTATTATCAGTTCTTCAGGTCCTTGTGTGAAGTGAGAATTTTACTCTATTTTCCTTTCATGTTTGTCATCTGGCTCCTCCCTTCCTGTCTCTGGAGGACCCTACCTTATAGCATATGATGCTGACAACTTCTCATTAGTAGGGTGTTTGCCTTTGGGGTTCATCAGGATGCACTATGTTCTGCTTCCAGTCACAGGCAATCAGGAATCTGGCCTCTTCAGATGGAAAAGATTGGGAGAGTGTCAACTTAAGTTACAACCTCCTGAACTCTATGGCTAAGCAGCTTCTAGGAAGCCCCTTTCACCAAGGCTGAGTCTGCTTCCCCTCCATTCCCACCCCAACACTCCTACCCACCACCCCTCACTACATAAACACAGTAGATGGCTCTTCCTCTCATGGGCCTTCAAGGGGCTGGCTAAGCCACTGAGGTGTGACTAGCTCTCTCTTGCTTATGGGCATCTGTCAGTAGATTCTTTAAGCTTTAAAATCTGTTACAGATCCTCCAGGAGGTTGGGTTTAAAGCAGACATGATTATTTTCTATACTGAGCATGTCCTCTGGTGGCTGAAGCAAGTGCTCAGTACTTATAGAACTTCAAGATCAACCAGTTCGATTCAGTTTACAAGCTCTTCATGGTGGGTACACCTCTGTTTACATTACATGCTCATTGCCCAACACTCCCCCTCATTCCCTCTGTTCTCAAGCCTTACTTTGATATCTCTTGATACCCCAAATAAGCTATATTTTCTCACCTCTCTTGAACCTTTTCACACATTCTGTTGTTCTGTTCTCTGGTCTAGAATGTGTTCACCATCCACCACTATCCCCTATTCCTTCCATGTGGTTAACATGTGCTCATCTTTGAGATGTCAGCATAGGTGTCATTTCCTTTGGGAAGCTGTTATTATCCCATTAAATCTGAGTTTGATGTCCTTCCTATTTAAGAGGCTGCTTACTTGCCTGTCTCTCCCAAGCAACTATAAACTCCCTCAGGGTGGTGGCTCTCTCCTTTTCATCACTGACTCCCAAGGGCTCAGCACAATGTCTGGAATATCTGTTCTTTAACGCATAATTGCTGAATAAAAGCTGAATGGAGTTGCTATGAGTGTTATATTTTGTATCTTTGGGCTGTAACAGAAACCACAAACAACAGTGGCTTTATTAAGAACATTTAATTGTATGTTTAACTAGGTGTCTAGAGCTAGGTGGTGCCAGGTTATCATGTGGCTCAGTGGGCTCATCAGGATCTAAGCCCTTTTATCCTTTACTCCACCATCATTAACATGGTGATTTTCATCTTCCTCATGATCTAAAGATGGCTGTCATGCTCTAAGCATTGCATCTTCACATATTTGTAAAGGAAGAAAAGTTCTCTCTCTTTTGTCAATAGGGCATTCTTTCCCAGAAGTCTCCTGTCCCCAGCTCTTTCCCGTGTATTTTACTGTTGAGAACTGGGTCACATGCCCACTCTAAGACACATCATGACTCATCCTTGGGGCTTTTATCTGAAGTCATGCTGCCCAGACAAAGTAGGGCTTCTTCTAGCAAAAAAAAAATGAGTGAATAGCTGATCAGTAAGAAGTGAATGATGACTGCCCCTCAAGTTTTTCACTAGGTTTTACTAAAATCGAGGACTCTTCTCCATATCTGAGCTCTACTTTAGATTGGTGCTACTTCAAATGCAACATTTGTGATGGCATGTTCTTCTATGATGTGGGCACCTCAGTAGCCCCTCTGGCATGAAAAGCTGTAATTGTCTGTTTATTCTCATCAGCCACTTTCTCCTGAGCCAGAGAGCATGCTGACCTCTCCTGAACTTCAAGGTGGGCACTCGTTTCCCCTCAAGGCAACCAAGAACTATTTCAGGCAGTGGAAAGGGTCAAGCATCATCCTCCAGTAGTATTCATTCTCAGTGAATTTTCTTCCATGGCCAAAGCTGCAAGAGTTCTTTCAGTCATTGTGTCCTGATGTTACCACATCAGGACTAGATGCAATAAAAATATGATAAAAGTTTTTATCGTGAACAAACTAACCAACTCCTGAATGGATCACAGTGCACCTATTTTTTTGATAAAAATATCAAATTCATTGGTGGTTATACAACTGTTGGAATCTAGATGACATCCCCAATATTTAGCCTTCCTAGCTCTTCCTCCCTCCATCTACTTTACTTATCTGAAAACTTTTTAAACTAAAAAGGGAAAGTGAAAGGAATCAAATTATTATCATTATACTTTACTTTTAAAAAGCTTGTTTCTTCTTGGTTAGTGTGAAGATGATGATCTCTTACTGAGTGTGACACATGCTACAGTTGGGCTTTTACAAACATCATCTTAGATCCTCATATCAACTCTATGCTCATTGTTGATGTGTTATATACTAGCAGCCTAAATTTCAGATTTTAAGTGATTTGTCCAGAGTCATCAGTAGAACAGGGATTGGAATTCAGATTTTCCCAATTCCAAAGTGATCCCTACATTCCCCGTCATGAACCAAAACCTCTTCCTTCAATTTTCATTGTCACCCCCAGTATGCTCACTACTTTTCCAAAGTCCATAAGGTTTTCAGTCATCTCTCACTGGTTAACCTTTCTGTCTCAGGTTTTTGGCAAAGTGGCCAATCCCGTTCATTGGCTGATCTATTTATGGACAGACATGCAATTATTTATCTTCCTAGTTCAACAACTTAAGTCTGGAGGCCCTCGCATCTAGCTCAGCAAATAAATACTAAGAATTAAAAAAACCAAAAGGATAGGGCTTCCCTGGTGGCACAGTGGTTAAGAATCCGCCTGCCAATGCAGGGGACACGGGTGCGAGCCCTGGTCCGGGAAGATCCCACATGCCGCGGAGCGACTAAGCCCGTGCACCACAACTACTGAGCCCATGTGACACAACTACTGAAACCCGCACGCCTAGAAGCCCGTGCTCCACAACAAGAGAAGCCACTGCAATGAGAAGCCCCCGCACACAGCAACAAAGAGTAGCCCCCCTCGCCGCAACCAGAGAAAAGCCTGCGCACAGCAATGAAGCCCCAACACAGCCAAAAATAAAATAAAATATATAAATTTTTTTTAAAAAAGCACCATTGCCTGATTAAAAAAAAGGATAGATTAACAGACCAATCCTGTGACTGAGGAAAGTATTTCCTCTCTTTCCTTTGTAAGCCTAATAGGTAAGGCACGTGCTAAGAGATTTTTAAAAGCTCCTGAGAACAGCAATGACAAGTAGTGATTGTTCTGAGTTCACAGAAGCCCCGGTGGTTTTGACATTTCCCCAAGGAATTAGCCGTGAGGTCCAGTTCAGATGGAGGAGGAAAGTAGGAAGGACCATCATGCTTTGCTCAACCCAGGAGGAGAGAATGAACTGGTGAGTCTTCCCTTCTTTTTATTATAGTTTCTCAAAGTGCCTGAGACTGTGGGCTACTTGGGGTGATGCTGGCTTTAGGAACTGGAGAGGTTTAAGTCTGGTAAGGCTCCTGGAGATCCACAAGGCAGACCTTTATAGTGGGGGACATGCAGGGGTGAGAAAGTTGTATCTTCTAGATGATGGCATTCTTGCCAGCCTCATGTGCATTGATTGGACCCGCGAAGCTCCCCTCAGCCATTTTGCAGAGTCATCGGTGTACACTCCCACAGGGTACTCATTGAGGTGTTCCTCCTGATCATCTGGCACTCCATATAATTAGACAAATTCAGGCAAAAACTGAAACACTTTTAAAAAAAAATTCTTTTATCTTTAGTATATCTGAATAACTTAGTCTCAGAGTGCTTTGGGCTGAAATCATGCCTTACAGGAGCCAGGAGAGATTTTAAGCACCATGTACTGAAGAAGGAATAGAGCGTGACCTGGGATTTAGCACACATTAAAAAAACAAGTTCTCATTTCTCCGATTCTTTTTCCCCACTGCCCCTACCACTTAACACAGATAAATCTTGAAAAATAATCATGAAAAACTTGAAAACTCCTGCAATAGCTCTTTGGTGCTGAGGAGTTTAGATTTATTATTTTATTTGATCCTCAGAACTCACGGAAGGAATTAATCCTATTTCATAGACAAGAAATCTGAGACTTGGGAGGTTAAGTAACTTGCCCAAGGTCCTCAGCCTCCAAGGGCCAGGCTGGGAAACCAGTTCACTCCTTCCCCCTCCACACCCAGTGCTGTTCACACTCTAGCTAGGCAATGAGAAAGGGAAATGAAGAAAAAGGGGGGATGGAATAGAGAGGGTGCACTGGAGGGTGGAAAGGAACCCAGAGGACACGGTTCATATATCAGAAAGGTATCAGTTTCTTGCCTGTTTTTTCTGGTTCCCCATGAGATCCGTGAGAAATCCATACCCACTCTCTCCCCACCTACCCGCCTTTGTGAACCTACAGAAAATAAGTGACTTCATGTATACCTGCACTGTCCAATAAGGCAACCACTGGCCACGTGTGGTTTTAGAGAAGTAGCTGGTTCCAACTGAAATGTGCTCTAGTGTAAAATACACAGAGGCTTTTGAAGACTTAATAAAAACAATGTGTAAAATATCTCATTAATAATTTTTACGTTGATTATACATTGAAATGACAATGTTTTGGATAGCTTGGGTTAAATAAAACATATTGTGAAAATTAATTTCACTCGCTTTTTTTTACTTTTTAAAGTGGCTGCTGGGAAGTTGAAATTACAAAAGTGGCTCACATCTGTGGCGTACACTATTGTAACCCACTGATCTTGACAGTGGGACAGTGTTCTAAAATCCTTGGACTGAAGGGATGCAAAGAATTAAACCTACTCACCTGTGTTCACTACCGAACAACTCTGTGCCAGATCTAATTTTTTTTCATCATGTCGATGAGCGTTCATGAAAATCTCTGCCTGCTCTTAATTCTTATCTAACTAGGTGTTGCATTGGTGAAGTTTAGAGCCTCGTGTTTTCCGTCTCTTAACCATAGAGAGGGCGTGAGAGCTTCGGCAGAGAGCACAGATGCAAAACCTACTCGGGTGGATCAGGAAACTTGGTGAGGCAGGTAGGCTACAGGGGGTGACCCAGGTGCACAGCTGAGAGGAATTTGCCACCTGCTTCGGGGCAATTGCTGTCCTATAAGTCACAGGTCCAGTGCTGTCGGATCTTTCAAGTTTGAAAAGGAAGCCAGAAATCTGTATGCTTATATAAAATAGCCTTATTATAAACTTTGGAAAAAAATTCTTTTCTTTTTTTTTTTTTTAGATAATCAGTGGGCCAAAGTCAAATTGGGCCTAGTCTAGTCCCAGCCTTTGGAAGCCCGTCAGTCCGTGGTTTTACGACCTCTCCCCACTTGCTCTTCCTTTCCTGAAGGTTCCCCATGGCCCCATCTGACTTCTTGCAGTCGTCAGTTCAAGGGAACAAGCACTGTGATGTGCGAGAGGGCGTGTGAGGTAGAAACCGTCTCCACGGGTGGTGAGGGTCTGCGAGATGATCCATGCACAGGCTTGGGTCATTTTGCTGAGCTCAGCACAGCAGAAAGCGTGGCAGGAGCCTCCGCAGTTGAACCTTGCTGTATCATCTCCTGTCCTCTGCCACCCCCAGCTCCTCCTGGCGGGGAGCAGCTCATACCTCCTGTGTCGGCACCGTGCTCAGTGCTTGACAAGCAATATTTCATGTCACCCTCACAACAGCCCAGGTGATAGATGTTCTCACTGTACAGGCCTTGACTGTCCTTCCCAACCTCCTCCCTCCCACTCCCACCTGGCTCCAGGGATCTCTTTTTCCTTCACCTGGCTTCTTCCTAAAAGTGTCTCCGTTCTTCTGCCCCGTGTTTCATCAGCCCCTCCATTCACAGTCAGCTTTTCTTGTCTCCTCCTGTGGTCCTCTCAGGACCCACAGACTCACTAACAGCCCACAGCATCCTTCACAGCCCCAGACCCTCAATGAGCCTGGAGCCTTCGGGCTGTATAGCTCCTACCTAGTGGAATGAAATTTGTTCTCAGGCAGGCCTGGGTTTAAATTCTGGTCCTGTTGGGTAAGTTATTTAACATCTCTGAGTTATTTGTAAAATGAGGATAGTAATACCTACCATTCAGAATTGTGGTACGGATTAAATGAGGTAAGACAGACTTTCCAAAAATATCTTCTGTTTTACAATATCATAATAGGTATTTACTGTATAAAAAGTCTGCTTTTTTCCCCTAGCAGTTAGGTTTGAGAAATACTAGGTGAAACAGGCAAGCCAATAACAGCAGGCCCTCTCAGAGCCTGTAGTATACTGTGGCTCTTTGTGAATCTCCAAAAGGGGCTCGATTTCACATGTATGTATGTATCCATGGAATCCTTCCTGTGTGTGTTGGGCAGGGCGTGCAGATACCCTCATGACTACTGGAGCACAGTCCAGACAACACCTTATTTTAGTCTTGCGAGATGCTGAACAGAGGACCCAGCTAACCAGACTTAACCCATGGAAACTGTGAGACAATAAATATGTGTTGTTTTAAGCCACTTGTTATGCAGTGATAGAAAATGAATACACCATCACAGCTGTCCATCAAGCGAAGGTGCAGCCCTGCCAGGTAGTGAGTAGCCTATCTTACAAAGACAATAGGTGTTCATCTGTGAAGGATGGTGTACAGCTATTTTTTTCCAAAAGAGAAATTTGAACCAAATAATTCCTGAGACACTCCTCCTGTTTAGTGATGTTCTTGCTCCACAAATAACTTTTAACAGAACATGCCATGTTGCCCCATGCCTTTGACGTAGGGCAAATTTTGGTTCTAGAAATTGTCCCTGCTAGCTAGCCCACGCGCCTCATTCCCTTTTGATGTACTTTCAGCGCTCTGTCGCCATTAGCCTCATCAAACAAAGGTCCTCAGTTGCACTTTTACTTCCAGGAAGACGACGTGATAGCACTTTTGCTATAGTAGTCCTGGCTGACTTTATGAGCATGGCTACAGCTGAGTGTGACATTATGTACATCTCTTTGGCACTGGATTTTGATTCACACTTCTAAAGAGGGAATGGCTTTACTTATTCCAGAAACATGGAATCCTTCCTGTGTGTGTTGGGCAGGGCGTGCAGATACCCTCATGACTACTGTTCCATGGAACCACCGTAGGAAAGGCTGGGATGTTTTCAATGAACGATTGGTATCATTTTAGCATTATTATTACTCTCCTGGGAGAAAAAAGGCATTATATCTCCCTGCAGCCAGGCATGTCGGGAGGCACAGGATGTGCACAGCATCCTCTGTTTCAGGGTCCCCTCTGGCCATGCTTGCTGCATTTACTTTCCAGAGATCGTCTTGATTCTGCTCCTGAGACAGAAGTGCTGCGTGATTCCTATCGGTTGCCAAGCCCAACCATTCCGTCGGTGCTCCCCTCTGCACAGATGCCCACCACACTAGTGTCAAAATCACAGGTGGGAGCAGCCCCAGAAGGCAAAAAGACAGCAGATCTTAGTCAAGGTTCCACTGCTGACTGGGTGGCTGCGGACACCTTTGGGGACCTTGTTAGTTGCCTAAGAATGACATCAATTACCCCTTCTGAGTCACAGGGTTTGCGAGGGTCACATAGGAAAGATGGAAAGTGCTATGAAAATATGAAGGGTCGATTTACATGCAAGGAGTCAGGAGTTGTCATGTGGCTTTAAAAATTACAGAAATACAAATAAGTGAAATTGATGCTGAGAATATTTCCCCTGCCTCTGATTAAACTTGGGGAATGATAATTGTTTGAGGTCTAACATTTCAAAAACTATGTGAAGAGTTGTTAAGAAAAATCAGGCGTTTTGAACATCTGAATTATTTTAAACACTGTCACATACTCCTCATCCTCCATTAAAGGAAAAGCAAAACAAAACTCAAGGGACTAAAACTGAAAATTAAAAAGTGAGCTTTATTGTCTCTTTCCTCTGTTTAGTCACCATTTATATTAACAGATTGGGTGATGGCAAGTTTATCTCATCTTCAACTGACACCTCACTACAAGGGAGAGAGAACACTATATATGACAGAATCAAGATTCAATAAGTTCTCTAGGGACTTTCTTGGCGGTCCAGTGGTTAGGACTCCATGCTTTCACTGCACGGGGCATGGGTTCGATCCCTTGTTGGGGAATTAAGATGCTGCGTGCCGCGCGGTGCAGACAGAAAAAAAGTTCTCTAGGCTGGATTGTAGGGGGAGAAGTTGGCAAGATGCAGTGCAACAGGCCTCATTATTGAGTTTTTGTCTTAAGTTATTATAAAAATACAAGGTGAGGGGATCAATGACTTGGGCTTAGCTATGCATGGAAAAGTACTTTATTTAGTTATGGCTGGATTTTAGTTGCCAATATGATATAACTATTAAAAAAAGTCCTTGGATATCTTGTTGGAGTTTGTTCTGCAGAACAGAGGAAATAAATCCTGCTATAATTTATGTAAGAACTGTTTAAAAGACATTGGAAATAGTTCCCCAAAGAACAATCACAGTGGTTGTCTTCCAATAGTTAAGTGGCTGATGTGGAGAACAGAGTAGAGGTTGGCAGAGTCCAGCGTGATCTATTTTCTTTATGGAAGAATTTCCTAACCACCTGTGGTGGCAGAATCTTAACATGACACCCCTCCAGTGAGCTTTGCCTTTGTATTATCCCCTCTGGTTGAGTGTGGGTGGCACCCAAAAGTATGATGAGCTCTAATTCCTGTGATTATGTTATGTTGTATGGCAAAAAGGGATTTACAAATAATAAATGCTGGAGAAGGTATAGAGAAAAGGAAACCCTCTTAAACTGTGGGTGGAAATGCAAACTGGTGCAGCCACTGTGGAAAACAGTATGGAGGTTCCTTAAAAAATGAAAAATAGAGTTACCATATGATCCAGCAATCCCACTCCTGGGCATATATCTGGAAAAGATGAAAACTCTAATTAAAAAAAATACATGCGCCCCAATGTTCACAGCAGCAGTATTTACAATCACCAAGATATGGAAACAACCCAAGTGCCTGTCAACAACAGATGACTGGCTTAGGAAGATATGGTGTATATATATATATATATATATATATATATACAATACAGTATTACTCAGCCACGAAAAAGAATGAAACATTGCCACTTGCAGCAACATGGATGGACCTAGAGAATATACTAAATGAAATGTCAGACAGAGAAATACAAATATTATATGATATCACTTATGTGTGGAATCCTAAAAAATATAATAGAAATGAATCTATATACAAAACAGAAACAGACATAGAAAACAAGCTTATGGTTACCAAAGGGGAGAAGGAGGGAGGGAAGGACAAATTAGGAGTATGGGATTAACAGGTATAAACTACTATACATAAACAGATAAGCAACAAGGATTTACTGTATAACACAGGGAATTATATTCAGTATCTTGTAATAACTTAAATATAATCTGAAAACAAATAACTGAATCACTTTTCTGTATACCTGAAACTAACACAATCTTGTAAATCAACTAAATTTCAATTTAAAAAAAAGAGAGAGAGAATCTGGATGGGTCTGACCTAATCAGGTGAGCCAAGAAAAGAAACTGGGCCCTTCCTGCAGTCAGAGAGATTTAAAGCATGAGAGGGATTTGATGCAAGGGAGGGTTTCCATTGCACCTTTGAAGATGGAAGGTTCAGTGTAGCAAGGAGCTCTGAGTGGTCTCTAAGAACTGAGAACTGAGAGTAACTTCTGGCTGACAACCAGCAAGAGAATGGAGACCTCTGTTCTAAAGCTACAAGACACTGAATCCTGCCGACAGCCATGTAAATCTTTTTTTTTTTTTAAAACATCTTTAAACCATGTAATCTTGAATGAAGTCCTTGATCTCCAGAAGGAGCACAGTCCAGACAACACCTTATTTTAGTCTTGCGAGATGCTGAACAGAGGACCCAGCTAACCAGACTTAACCCATGGAAACTGTGAGACAATAAATATGTGTTGTTTTAAGCCACTTGTTATGCAGTGATAGAAAATGAATACACCATCACAGCTGTCCATCAAGCGAAGGTGCAGCCCTGCCAGGTAGTGAGTAGCCTATCTTACAAAGACAATAGGTGTTCATCTGTGAAGGATGGTGTACAGCTATTTTTTTCCAAAAGAGAAATTTGAACCAAATAATTCCTGAGACACTCCTCCTGTTTAGTGATGTTCTTGCTCCACAAATAACTTTTAACAGAACATGCCATGTTGCCCCATGCCTTTGACGTAGGGCAAATTTTGGTTCTAGAAATTGTCCCTGCTAGCTAGCCCACGCGCCTCATTCCCTTTTGATGTACTTTCAGCGCTCTGTCGCCATTAGCCTCATCAAACAAAGGTCCTCAGTTGCACTTTTACTTCCAGGAAGACGACGTGATAGCACTTTTGCTATAGTAGTCCTGGCTGACATCATGAGCATGGCTACAGCTGAGTGTGACATTATGTACATCTCTTTGGCACTGGATTTTGATTCACACTTCTAAAGAGGGAATGGCTTTACTTATTCCAGAAAGAACTAACACACCACTGTAAAGCAATTATACTCCAATAAAGATGTTTAAAAAAAAAACATAAGGGGAACATTTAAGAGGTTAAACTATTTCAGTACTTATTTTAAACAAATTTTTTTAAAATTTATTCATTTATTTTTGGCTGTGTTGGGTCTTCATTGCTGTGCGCAGGCTTTCTCTAGTTGCGGTGGGTGGGAGGCCAGCGGAGGCTACTCTTCGTTGCAGTGCACAGGCTTCTCACTGCGGTGACTTGCGAAGCATGGGCTTTAGGCGCGCCGGCTTCAGTAGTTGTGGCACGTGGGCTCAGTAGTTGTGGCTCGTGGGCTCTAGAGCGCAGGCTCAGTAGTTGTGGCACACGGGCTTAGTAGCTCCGTGGCATGTGGGATCTTCCCAGACCAGGGCTCGAACCCATGTCCCCTGCATTGGCAGGCGGATACTTATCCACTGTGCCACCAGGGAAGTCCCTATTTTAAACTTCTTCAAGGCTCAGTGTCTTTTTTATTTTTCTAGTTTGTCAACATGTCTACATTTTATTTTATTTTATTTTGGATGAGGTTGCCAAAGATTTTTATTTTTTATTATTTATTTATTTATTTATTTATTGAAGTGTAGTTGATTTACAATGTTGTGTTAGTTTCAGGTGTACAGTGAAGTGATTCAGTTATACATATATATCTATTCTTTTTCAGATTCTTTTCCCTTATATGTTTTTACAAAATATTTATTTAGTTCCCTTGTTGGTTATCTATTTTATAAATAGTAGTGTGTGTATGTTAATCCCAAACTCCTAACTTATCCCCCTCACCGCCAAGAGTCAGTTTCTTTGATCTACAAATAATAACTTACAAATATTATTAATAATAATAACTATTTCAATACATGATAATGTCTATTTCATAGGATTCTTGGGAGGATTAAATGACACCTAAGTAAATGTCCAGAAAGGTTAGTTCTTATTGTCAAATGTAGACAAAAGTGAAAGTACTCGTGACATTTTATCCTTGCTCAAAGGACACTTCATGGCATGAATGCAGGGAAAAATACAGGGAACTATAATTAACAACATTTGGCAACTAGTGATAACTAACACAATTTACTACATGTGACTAAACCAGTAATAGAAGTTTGAGGAACAATAGCCACACTAACATGATTCATTACCTAGAGACAATATTATCCTAACATTAAAGAAAAGAACTTTGAAACATGGCAGAGTTAGAGATAAGAGAGCATTTTAAGAATATCCTCTCATTTAACACATAAAAGAACACAATTTGACATGTCTAGATAAAGACAGCAAAGGGTAGATTGTGAATCATAAATAGAAACTCAGTGCTGTGATTGTTGTTTTTAAAAAAGAAGATAAAACATGATGAATTCTAGCATCATACAAGAACTCAGAGATATTATCTCCTTGGCCATGATTCAAAGGACTAAAAGTTTGAGGATTATACAGAAAAAGATAACTACTCTAAGGCTATTGGAACATTCTCACTCATGGAAAAGCCTAACATGTCACAGCAAAAAGCTGGCATTGCCATCCACAGAAGAAAACTGAAGTACTGAGAGTTATTTATGTGATATCTTGGTTGAGTAAATCAATTTACAACTTTGAGCTGTAAGAATCTGGTTTGAGGAAGTAAAAGTGTTATGAAAGTAACCCAAAATACCCATTGCCAAAAATTTGAATCACTACTGTGTCTTTGCATGGTGGGTATGCAACAGATATTTCAGATGGATAAACACATGAATGGTGAACATAAGAATAAGACGATTTATGAAAGCTGAAAAAGACCTGTTTACAAGGCCAGTGGTTCATAAATGCTACTGCTCCAGATGCAATAAAAATTCCAGAACACAGACAGGAGGAGACCCTAGGAGATGGTTCCATAAGACTAAGAGGATCCCACCAAAAGGGAATTTGGTGAGGAAACCATGCTTAGATGAAGCTGGGCCCTGTAATTCTCCTTTCCTGAAGAATATGACCAGTCCTAGCTCTGTCTCTGATGGCAGCTGTGAGAACTACCTATAAAGAAAAGAAAGAAAAAACTTTTTTTTTTTTTTTTTTTTTTTTGCGGTACGCGGGCCTCTCACTGTTGCGGCCTCTCCCG
>NC_041214.2:85016597-85087754 GCF_002837175.3 Physeter macrocephalus | reverse complement strand
AGCTGCTCCGCGGCATGTGGGATCTTCCCGGACCGGGGCACGAACCCGTGTCCCCTGCATCGGCAGGCAGACTCTCAACCACTGCGCCACCAGGGAAGCCCCAAAACATTTTTTTTAAATGCCCTTTCTGTGCTAGTACTTCATGTATGTTCTCATTTAATCCCTATGAGCTAGTTAGATATCAATTTTACAGCTGAAGAAACTGAGGCTCAGCTAAGTAAACGTATAAAGGTCATATTACGTAAGCATCAGAGGATGCTCTGTCACACTGTTTACCTCCTATACAAGTGAAGGATGGTTGTACTGGGGGGGGTGTGCGCTTGGGTGTGCTCGTGTATATAGTTACTACATCTGTCAATCTTTTTTTTTTTTTTTCTTTTTTTTTTTTCGGTACGCGGGCCTCTCACTGTTGTGGCCTCTCCATTTGCAGAGCACAGGCTCCGGACGCGCAGGCTCAGCGGCCATGGCTCACAGGCTCAGCCGCCCCGTGGCATGTGGTCCCAGACCAGGGCACGAACCCGTGTCCCCTGCATCGGCAGGCAGACTCTCAACCACTGCGCCACCAGGAAAGCCCCTGTTAATCTTTTAATTAGTTTGGTGTTTATCTTAAAGCCTTTTCCCTAGTTTCACATTTTACAAAGGTGAGCAGTTTTCTTTTTGGCCTGCATTTGACTTCAGTTTTGACAATTTGTGCTCAGTGGGAAAAGCAAAAATTCCATTTAAGCCACTGGATCAATCACTTTCAGAAACACAACTTATGGTTTTGGCAAATAATATTTAGCTCTAAATATTGCCTGTGGTCAAATCATTTCACAGTGAGTCCAATGGGACTAGCCACTTCTAATCCACTGAAATTTTGTTGTAAATTAACCAAGCTGATATTTACTCTCAACATATACTGAGTGTTCAAAATGTGAACACTGTGTTCAGGAACTGTGTTAAATGCTTTGCATGCATTATCTCATTAGTTTCTCACAACAACCCTAGAAAAATAGTTACTGTTATTATTTCCATTTATGAAGGAGGAAATTGAGTCATCAGAAGTAAAGTGGATTACCCAGGGTCAGATATCTGGTTAAGTGGTAGAGGCATGATTTGAACTTGGTTTTCTCACGCCATATCCCAAGCTTTTAACTGTGACGTCAGACTACTTCCAATGTGTTTTACAACCAGCCACATTTTTCACATGAGGAATCTAAAGTTCAGTTAATTAAATCATTTACCCAGGTCACATTAACTGAAACGTATGGAGCAAGAAATAGAAGTGAGAGCTTCTAGAAGGCAATGGGGTGGGCTATAAAGAACAGAGGCTCTGCTGACAGACCTGGATAGGGCTCTAAATTGTGACCTTAGGGAACAACCTCTGTCAAAAGGCATGGGCATATTTCAGTTACTCCTAATCCAAGCTGCTTGCTCCGTATTCTGGTCCTAGAAAAAGACAATTAAGGCTGTGTTACCTCTCCCGTTATCTGGAATACAGAATTCTAGTGGGGAACAAAAAAAGTGAGAGAACATTACTGCTTAGAGAGAATACAATTCAAGTCTATGTGAAGATGGGCACAACCTCTGTGCTATTCAACTCCACTAATAGGTGGCAGATCTGGGGTCCTCACCCTGTGGAACACAGCCCGTTTCCATTACCATCCTTGACTCACTGTACTGCAACTCAAAACTGAAGGAGTCACCTCTCTCCTCCTTTGGATGAACCTATTATCAGACCACTGCTAACGGTGACAGAGCACTTCCTTTGTGCTCAACACCTTACACTTCTTGTTTAATCTTCACAACTATTCTTCCAGGTGTGTGTTATTAATATCCCCTAAGTACAGAGATGGAAACTGAGACTTAGAGAGGTTAAGTCCTGAGGTCACATAGCTAATAGGTGGCAAAACTCACTTTACTGCAACGAGCCACGTATAATGGTGTTGAGATTCTGATCCTCTCACTTCTGTTCCCAGTATCTTTACATTTACAAGACCTCTGGATTCTACTTATCTTCCTCTTATGGCACACATATTGTTCCTGGCTCTCTCCTCTACCCTGCATTTCTTAATGGATTTTACCAGAGGTAAATCAATATTTAGGAGAAATCTGAGTGACTCTTACTGCATTAGAAGAATAAGCATCTAGAACAATCAAATTATACTTGAGATTAATCGGTCAAATGGAAACATGATAAACTCGAATCACATAAACATTGGCAAGCCAATTGGGAGTAGATTGAAAGAGTACCAAATAAAGTAGTGATTCTTTTATCCTAAACCTCAAGTCCCATATCTAGCCACATAAACTCTGGGAAAACTGAGAAATGATAGAAAGGAACTTCACCAAGATTTATGAGGCCAGTTTATCAAAGAAGCAAAAACATTGCTTCTACTCATCTTTGCTCAAGGAGCTACTTATTTCTGGAAGTTACTCTGACATTAACAAGGTCTTTTATATCTATCTATCATCTATCTATCTATCTATCTACTATCTACTGTCTAGGTTTAATATCTACTTACTTATTTTTTAACAGATAGGGAAAAAAAAACCTGTTGATATTTTGATTGAGCTGTCCCCAGCCATAAGCCATGTCTTTCACAGAAATTTATCTTGGTTACAGGGATGTGATTTTATCTCTGCTCCTATGTATGTCAGCACTTCCCAATCATCCACACCAGGAGGCAAGCTACTGTATTCCCAGGTGACCAAACCTCCTATTTCCAATAGAAATCCCCTTCTCTGGTCTTTTTCTTTTTTCAATCACTTTTCAAATTTTGCTGCCATTTTCTCTTTCTCAATCCAATCTCACTGAAGTAATTAAAGTAACTTCCACCTGCTTGGAACAATATCTGATAACAAACTCCATTTTTATTTTATTTTTATTGACATATATAATACAGTGGTGTCAATAAAGTACACTGATCTTTAGTGTACAGTTCTATGACCTCTATCATCACTTGGCAAAATGGGATAGCTAATGGTTAGTCCTCAAACTTAATATATCTCTCCATTTATTTAGATATTTGCTCTCAGCAATAATATGTAGTTTTTAATTTAGAGGTCCTGTACAACTTTGTTAGAACTATTACAAGATAATTGATTTTTTCCCTTGATAGTATTGCCAATGATATTTAACTTAATTTTCAAATTGTTTGTTACTAGTATATACAAATACAAGTAGTTTTTC
Source organism: Physeter macrocephalus (assembly GCF_002837175.3). Classification (NCBI taxonomy): domain Eukaryota; kingdom Metazoa; phylum Chordata; class Mammalia; order Artiodactyla; family Physeteridae; genus Physeter; species Physeter macrocephalus. The sequence continues at coordinate 85,084,582 of NC_041214.2, read as the reverse complement.
TATATTGACTCAATATCCAGCGACCTTGATAAATTCACTTATTAACTCTAATAATTTATTTATACATTCTTTTCATTTCTTCATGTACATAATCACATTATATACTCATAAAAAGAGTTTCACTTGTTTTTTCCCCAAGGTTATTGAGATATAATTGACATATAACAATTTGTAAGTTTAAAGTATACAACGTGTTGATTAGATACACTTAAATATTGTGAAATGATTACCACCATAGCATTAGCAAACACCTCCATCACCTCACATAGTTACCACTTCTTTTTTGTAGTGAGAACTTTAAGACTTATTGTCTTAGCAACTTTCAAGTATATAATACAGTATTGTTACTTTTCATTTTCCAATTATTGTAAACATTATTTCTTTTTCTTGCCTTACTGCGCTGGTTAAGACCTCCAATACTATACTGGATATTAGTGGTGATTGTTGATAACCTTCTTTTGCTTGTGATCTCAGGAGAGGCCTATATTTTATCATTAAGCATGATGTTAGCTGAAAGATGTTCCTATCTATTGTTAGGTTGCTGAGAGGTTTCTTTCTGTTTTTTCTTTTTTTAATGTATTGGTGTTGAATTTTATGAAAGTTTCTCTGTATTTGTTGAGATCACCTTATAATTTTCCTCCTGAAAGTTAACATACCAAATACAGTGATTTTCAAGTCCTTGTAATCCTAGAATAAACTCCATTTGGTAATGATGTATCACCTTTTTAATATATCACTGACTTAGTTAGATGATATATTTCAGGATTATTTCATCCATGTTTCTGACAGATCTTAGCCTGTAATTTTCCTTTCTTGTAACATACCTATCAGATTTTGGTATCTGAGTAGGCCTGACTCATAAAATGAGTTGAGAGCATTCCCACCTCTATTTATGAAAGAGTTTGTGAAAGATTGGTATAATTTCTACCTTAAATATTTGAAAGGATTCACAACCCATCTGGGCTTGAAGTTTGTTTTTTTCTTTTTTTTTTGTAGAAAGGCTTTTAGCTACACATTCATTTTCTTTTATAACCTTAAAAATATTCAGATTTATTTGAGTTTATCAATTTTATTAACCTCTCAAAGTACAAATTTGGCATTATTGTCTCTATTGTATGTCTGCTTTCTATTTTATTCATTTCTCTTCTTATCTTTATTTCCTTCCTTATGTGTTAAAATCTTCAATGATGAGAGTGTATTTAAGTTCTATCAATTATGCTTTACAAGTTTTGAAACTATGTTTACAGGTACACAAGAATTTAAGATTGTTATGTCTCTCTGTTGAATAGATCTTTGTCCTTCTTTTTCTCATAATATTTCTTTCCTTAGAGTCTATTTTGTCTGATATTAATATAGCTATACTGATTTTCTTTTGTTAGTCTTTGCATGATATATTTTCCCCCTTCTTTATCCTTATAATCTATCTGCTTCTTTATATTTAAAGTGTCTCTTGTAAACAGCATATAGTAGATCTTCTTTTATTATGTAGTCTGACAATCTTTGCTTTCAGTCACAGAATTAAGACCATTTACATTTAATGTAATTACTGGTATAGTTGGGTTAAAGTTCATAATGTGGCTATTTGTTTTGCATCTATTTTATCTGTTCTACGTTCTTTTCTTCACTTAGCATCATATAATGTCCCATACCTATTGAGTTCATACATTTTGTTTTTAATGGCCCCACATAGCCCATTGTTTTGACTCACATCTTACTGAACCATTAGCTATCATTTATTTCTTCTAATAATTTTGCTATTACAGATAATGCTGTGCTGAACATCTTTATATACATCACTTTCCACTTTCTGTATTATTTCCTTTGGGTATATTTTTGAGTGCAGAATTACTGATTCAAGGGATAGAAACATCTTTATAATTCTTAGTACAATTTGTCACCTTGCTTTTCCTAAATAATTACTCCAGTTTATAATGTTGTTAGCAGTGTATAGCTATAGTGATTTCATTGCAGTCTTGATAGCACTGTGAGTTCCTTTTTTAATAAAAAAAAAAGTATAGAAAAGACCTGAAGGGGAATCAGAATTATGATTACCAATGCCACTGCTGCGTGTAAGTAAACAGAAAAAAGGAAAGTCATTTTCCTGAAATGTGTTCATTTCAGCTACAAGCTGGCTAAAATTCCAAACTGTTCTGCTTCTATTTTGCACACACTTGGGCTTTGGCAATAGCCCCTGTAAATAACTTTGTAAAAGAATGCATATTTATGACATAATATGTGAACTGGCATATACTTTTTATTTGAGTCTAATAAACCTGTAATTCACAAATAAAACCAAAACAGGTTTACAGAATCAGAGGAAAGAGAGGAGAAAGAAAGGAGATCCAACTGAAAATATGCTTAAAAGCACAGTGAACATGTGTTTCTAAGTTACATTTAAATCTTATCATGAATAATCTCCAAATAGAGTGGCAGCATCACTAAACTTAAGGGTCGGTCATTGTTTCCCCAGGTAGGTGATTGTGTTGAGGAGTAGTGGAAAAGAATGCTTAACATTGTAATGACTTTGCAGAGCACTTAAGGTGACATTATCTCATTTGAGCACAAGTACCCTGTAAGGCACATATTTCTAATTGTTTTGTAGAAGAAATTGGGATTCCCTAGAGGTGAAATGATTTACCTAAATTCACATAGTTGAAAACTAGCAGAGTGGTGACTCAAACTTACGTCTTAGCTTCTTAAGCCGGTGACCTTTTCAATATGTCTAAGGGTTACTTTCAACAACCGTTATTGAAATGTTAATCTACCACAGAGTTCTTTATTAGAAAATATTAATGAAAATGACCATAGTGAAGATGAAAACTTTTCCAAAGAATTAAGACAAGAGATTTATTATAGCATGATCTAAACTGGCATAAAATTCAGGAGATTCCATCACTGAAAGTGCTATAGAAACTCAGTAAAATCCTATCTTCTTGACATTATAGCCCTATGATCTGGACCCGGGATTTCAGTCTTAGAACACACACACACACACAAAATAACAGCAGAAAGTAAAATAATGGTAGAGTAACAATGTCATTCATAATCAGGAGCCCTCTGGGTCTTCACACTAAATATCTAGCTTTTGAAATTTAAAAAACAATGCTGTGAAACTTCATTGCAGGAGGTGGAAACTAGAAATTAGCTTTAATTAAGCAAATCTATTGTTTTTGGCTAGTTATCTTCCCCTAAAACCACATCTCAAGTCTTTACTCAATTCATGACAAATATTAACTAGCCTACTATTAAAAATAGAAATATTTCAGCATTTTCCTCTCAGGATAAATACCTATAAGCTGTCCTTTGAAAGTTTTTCATGTCCACAAATAATCTCATAATTTATATTGCCCTACTGTTTTAGAAATCAGTACGCTTATGCACACTCTCAATCCTTCTTAATCATATTATTATAAAACAAATCTGAATCTGAATAAAGCAAGATATATAAGTATGGATCACATTGGTCATAATTTTATCATCTTCCTCCAGTAACTTCACATTAATAATTTTTTAAAAAAAACCTTATATCTAAAAGAAGTAAATCTGATCCTAAACATGAAGTATTTTATGAATCTGAGGTGACTCTTATGAGTATTTAGAACCAAATAAGTCTGTCCATTCCTTGCTCCTAATGTTTTAGTTCCATATGCCAAGGTAGCAAAATGAGTCCTTCATTCTTTTTTTTAAATTATATCAGCTGACAGCTGTATGCAATCAATCTGATTCAACCAGCCAAAACTAGATTTCTTTCTCAACCAACCCCTGCATCTAAAGTTTGTGTGTCTTGGAACAGAATGCGTTTTTATGTGGGAAAAAATAGAGTAAATCTTTTATTAACTCTCCAGGAGGTGTTTGGTTACCAGACCCAGAATCTACGCAGAGCTCTCTGCCTCATAACATCCGTGCTGACCTGTGGGGTCCTTCTCCTGTTATTCTACTGGAAGCCCCAGTGGAGGGTATGGGCCAACTGTATCCCATGCTCCTTGCAAGAAGCAGACACTGTTTTGCTAAGGACAACGGTGCGTGCCCTTCTGTGTTGCATCTATTGCACAGCCTGTGATGGCCAGCATTCCAGAGTGGATCCTCCTCTATTTAAGTTTCCCTGTCTACAAATAGGAGACGGCAAAACTATCTCTGCCGTCTATTTGCTATGTCTTATTTTGACTCAGCAATGAAGGGCATTTCCTCCACATCAGCCTGGAGAAATTTCTACCATGTCAGGTTAATTGTGAGAGCCCTTAGCCATTACATGAGCAGTGGCTGTCAGTGTTATAACTCTTAAAGACATAACATGGGAATGATTGTTCAGTTTTTCAGAAATATGTATTTTGAGGAAATTATACATTTTAAACATCAAGGTGTGATTTTAAGATAGCTGGAAACTATTTTCTAGATATAAAGTTTCTTGCAAAGTGTATCTTTCTCTTTATTCCCTAGCACAGTGGTTCTCAAATCTTAGTGCAAATCAGAATTACCTGGAGGGATCTTTAAAACAGAGACTGCTGAATATCGGATCCAGTAATTTTGGGGTGAGGCTGAGAACCTGCATTTCTAGCAATTTCCAAGATAATGATGATACTCTTATCTGCAGCTCAAACTTTGGGAACCACTGGTCTAGCACTTGGTAGGTATTTGGTTGATTGAGTGCTTTATTGAACAACATTGGAGAATTTATGGGCTGGATTGTCTTCTCTAGGAAGAATTTCAAAGATATATGAGGAAGAAGGTAATCTGCCTCTACTTATCCACACTGAAGTTTCCTGTAAGCAAGAACCCAGAAGAACCCCTGGTGGCTGACTACCACTCTGTCATAAACCAAGCCATACTGAAGCCAGAATTAAAAGCAAGTGATTTTAAGAGTACAATGTTATGGCATGTTTTTGTTACAAGAAAATAATGTATTTATTGGATGAAAGTTCTGAAAATCACACTGCTGGGCTGGGAATTACAGCTACGTATCAAGGAAAGTGAGAGCTGCATGTAATAAACAACGCTCACCTCCCCTGATGGGCTTTACTTTGTGAATGACAACTTTTCTATTACATTTGTAATTGCATTTGCAATGTATCCAAGTGCAGAAAATCAGGTATGTTTGGAACCACTTGGAGAAGAGGTTTCAGAAAGTTGGGTAAGTCCGAATTTTCCTCAGCACTCATCAGGATCTAAGGGAAGAACACTGATTTGTTAAGTACCGTGAACTGAAGTACGGTTCCTGTCCTGACCACACCCTAGGTTGTTGGAAGATAGCAACACCTGCTACGACATCCATCATACGTTTGGACTGGGTCTGACCGGTGGAGAACAAGAGGTCAGGTGGGGTTTGTGGTACTCCTGGAGTAAACTCTGCCAGCAGAAATGGAGATACCACATTGCTTATGATCAGTGAACTGTTGACATAATGTTTCATCAGCTTCATATAACCCCAGCTCATTTACTGGCATCAGAGAGATGTCGTAAATTATTCTCATCTTAGGCACACTTATTAAAAGGAAAAGACTGAAAGAACAGTACAAGCAAATAACATTTGATCTTTTCTCTCAGGATTATAGAACAGTATTCTCTGTGTTGTCTTTTCTTTCCTCAAAAAATCTTGAGTCATTTCATAAACATCAGCATCTTAATCCTCCAAATCCTCGGAGAGACAGAAAGACAATGTGATGATTGCATTTTACTATGGAGAACCAGCCCTGGAGAGAAGGATTTTGTTTGCTCAGTTAACTGTGTCATTCACCACTGTTATTTACAGAACCTAGAACAGTGCCTGATTCATGGTAGAAGCTCAATAGATATGTGTGGAAGGAATGAATAAGTAAATGCATTCATTGATCTGTGAACTAAACTCTAATATGCCAGGCGTTTCGCAAGGCACAAGGGATCTAAGGATAAATAAGACTTAGTCATCGTATCAGAGACATTAACTGACTGGAAGGAAAGAGAGACAAAGAATAGTGGTACAATTATGAGAATGAGATCTATAGATGCCAATAGATTAGAAAATCATAGTATTATAGTAGCACAGGAAATTCTTAGGCTCCTTGTTAACTCACAGTGACCTAGAGTCCTTGCTTTCCTAATCTGTAATTTGAAATGGTGAATCCTGGTGACTCTGAAAGTAAACCATTGCAAGCCTTCCCAGGAATCTTAATAATCACCTTCACTTCTTGCCCAGTTTTGGGGACAAGAAGGAGGATCTGCCTGACCATCTTCACAGTTAGTCAGAAACAAAAATTCTCAAGCTAAGAAGCAATCTGGTACTTAAAATACAGGTTCTTGAGTTTTCCTCCATAATTCTGATTTAGTAGGTAGAAGCTGGGGTAGTGGTAAGAAAAGACACTGCATTTTTAGCAAGCAACCCCATAATTTGTATTCACACCAAGCCTGCGAGCTACTGATCTGTTATTGTTTTCAAGCCTTCCCTCTGTCTGAACACTATGCAAAATGAACCAGGCATCTAGATTATGACAATATTACAAAGTGCCTTAGTGATGGTATCATTATATAAGATTTCAGATACAATGCTTAAAACACTGAAATACAAAAAGTTTTCAAAGTCATTAAAAACATATTGGTTTAATAGCATTAAGCACAGGACATTTAAAGGATTGATCTATTTAGGAAATCTAGTTGATAAATATAGATATACTCTGCCTAGGAAACCGTTTCCACAGGAAAGATTTCCCATCCATGTAGCTACCTCATGTTTGTCCTTATTTATCAAGTGCCAATCTTTAATAAGCATCATACATAATTAAATTTAAATCTGGTCCACACAATAAAGAACTTGACAATCTAATAAGCAAGACACAGAATATAGTTTCCCAAATATGAAGACTAGAGGAGACAATCTACTTAGAAACATAGAGTCACATTTTATTTTGTGGGTTTTTCTCTTTGGAGAGTAAAGAAAGCAAGTAGAATATGGAGCATTCCCCCCGTCCCCCACCAATTTTCCCTTTTATATTTTAGTGTAAGACTAAATGCTTTTTTCAAAAATTAATTGTGATTGATTGGTTGGTTGAATGATAGCTTATCAATTTCCTAAATGAATTCGAGCTTGCTTGCATGAAAAGCAAGGACCCAATAAAAGAAATAAAGGAAGAGGGATACACAAAAATCTCTGATCATGAAAAGCCACGAAATCTAAATACAACTTCCTCTTTCAGGCTTCATAGCAGCAAAGGCAAAGAGAGAAAATGCACAGATGTTCATAGTTCTCACTTTCCGGTAGCAAAAAGCAAATCAAGACATCAGCTGTGATAATTTTACTCTGGAGAGAAATTGCCAGAGGGTATCAGGAAGAAAGCAGGAAAATTATTCCAGGAGGTTCCCTGCCCCTACCTTCATTCATTCATGAACTGAACACAACTTCCCATCTTAGTGCCTGTCCCAGACAGGTCCATAGACACTTGGGGTAATTCTCTTACCACAAGGACACAGGGCCCTATGGAAAATACACACCTACCTCATCCCTCATTCATCCAAGCTGTCTTCCTATTAGGACAGTTTTTAAGTTGAGTGACCCTTCATCTTTTCACTCAGCCCAACTTTATTTAGCTTATTTACCTTTGCCTCCTTTATTTAGCCTCCTGAAGGAGAACTTTCTGGCAGTAGAGGTCCAGGCACGTCCTAATCAGGGGTTAGTTAGCTCCAGACCAATTGCCGTGTTGGTAACCCAGAACTCTGGAAGAAGAAAATTTTGATGGCTAAGGTTTGCTAATCTCTCTAATGGGAATACTCCAACCATGGCTGATTTCAGTGTGACATTGCTGAATCTGGAGCTGTGAAAGTGGTACTGATAATTGGCTTGGTGATTCTGCAGGACCAAACTTAATTCTCAACACTTGTCACACCACTGAGAGAAAAGACTTGCCTGTTAGTACCAGAGGAAAGAAATCTGAGTGACAGCAGCAAAAGAGGGTGGATTTGCCATCAATGCTTCAGCTCCAAGCGGGTGGAAGCTGTTCCAGGAGAAGAGAGAGAAAAAAGAACAAGAGGAAGGCAGGGGAGAGAGAAAGAGATTTAGGGCTGCTACAAAACCCTTTTCTCTTACTGCTCAGGTCTTGTGGGAAGCAAAAGTCAGCAAAGAAATTGTGCCTATAGACCATGACCTTTTCCCCTTGGAAAGCTCCATCCTTAGAATACAGCCCACATATAGATACCCATCAGATCAGTTCTTTGAGAAAGAGCAAGGAAGGTTTGGTTAGAGTAGAAGAGACAGGCTTTACTCATTCTTCTGGAATCCAATGAGATTGTCTCAAATCTTAGCATTTGGTTAGAAGTCAATAATTTAATGTAAAAATATAACCCATGGTTCTATGGCTCTGAGTCCACTGAAAGTATAAAATCACTTAACTCTAAGGTCTTGTTTCAGAGCAAAACCTTATGGCAGCATGAGTAAGCCTAAGTCCTGGGTCTCCCTGGAGATCCTGGGATTTCTCCATCCCCACCTCTCCCCAGATGCCCTCCTGGTCCTCTGCTTTCTGGATCTTCATGCCTGGGAATGCTCCAGGCACTTTCCCCAAAAAGCTGATGAGAAGCACCTCACTCAGCTCACATATAGAGCATGAAACCCTGCAAGAACTTGAGGTTATCTGAAAATGTGCTTTAGGAAATGAAAGAAATAGACAGGTCACAGATAAGAACTAATGTGAAAAAAGAAAATCACTTTTGTGATTTTCTTTTTTACAATCACTTTTGTAAAACGGATCCTCTCTGTACAAATTATAAAGTATAGAAGCAGGTTCAAGTACTGCTAAAATAGGGATTTTTTCCCTTGAAAGCAGTTTCTCAAAACGTGCCTATCTTGTTATTATTATTATTTTTTAATGGGAAGGCTCTAAGACCAACATACGGGTTATACTCTACAACCATACCCAAATCCCAGCAATTGAGTACTGTTTCTATGCATCTGTGAATTTCTTAGCTCTCCCTTCTGTTGGAAAGTGGGTATGTTAGGGGAGTGAGGGATTAGCTAGCAAAATCACCTGGGAACTTTTTTCAAACTCTAATAAACCCACTCCCTAAAAATTCCACAGTTCATGGAAATGGGTCATGCCAGAATCCTCAGGCTTAGTATTAACTGTTTGGAAAACTACAGGCCTCCCTCCCTGCCAAGGACTCTATTGGTGGCTTATCAGAATGGAAGCCGAGCGATCACACGCAGTTTGAAGATGCTCACCAGTGATTGTGACATGCTTCTCCTGCCTTTTTGAGGACCCCCAGCCTAGTCTTCACCATCTGGAGCCTAAAGGGCCTAGCAGAAAACATATTCTCAACAATTATTTGGTGAATAAATTGATAAATGGATGAATGAATGAACAAATAATCAGATTGAAAAGAGATAGAGACCATCGCCAAAGAAAATATTCCTAGTCATTCATGCTTGGTTTTTCAGAAATACCTTCCAGCAGGTTTACTAATATCTCATGGTTGCAAGAAACCTCAGTGCTCCTTCAAGCACAGCTTCATAGCCAGTGCAGAAATGCCCTTCATAACTTCCCCTGTTAAGAAATCCTTCAATCTCTTTGGAGAGGGACCTTCTACGTCCGAAGCAATTATTCCCGTAATGAATGGTTCTGAATATTAGGCAAGTCTACTTAACTTCATTCTGACTATTTAGTTTTGTAAGGCCACCTGGAATAATTCTAGGGCTTCTTTTTTCCCTGCCAGCTCGTCAGATTTCTAAAGTCAGGGCATGTCATCTCCTTTGTTCCTTGGAACTTTGCTCATGTGACCCAGCTTCAAACCTCATATTCCTTCTGGTTGCTCAGCCATTGGTCACAGTCCCTGAAAATTCTGCTTGGCTTGTGCTGAGATTGAGATGAGTACACAATTCCCTAAACATGCAATACTTTTTGGCAAGAGACAGTGGAATAGATGAAGCAGCAAGGGGCATGCCTGTCTGTGATTCAAACATGGCTGTCAACTGAAAAAAGAACGTACAACCTAAAAGTTGAGAATTATGTTTATTTGGCAGACATTCTGAGGACTTCAAGCCAGTGAGACAGGACTCTCAGATCTCATGGAGGTCCATCCATGTTGCTGCAAATGGCATTATTTCATTCTTTTTTAATGGCTGAGTAATATTCCATTGTATACATGTACCACATCCTTTGGACTATTGTGATGATCAAATGAGAGAATCTTTTGTAAGAACTTTGTAAATTGTAAATTGCTTTGCAAACACGAAGCCTTCTTTTTTTAAATTTTTATTTTATATTGGAGTATAGTTTATGTACAATGTTGTGTTAGTTTCAGGCACACAGCAAAGTGATTTAGTTATACATGTACATATATCTATTCTTTTTCAGATTCTTTTCCCATATAGGTTATTACAGAGTACAACCTAAAAGTTGAGAATTATGTTTATTTGGCAGACATTCTGAGGACTTCAAGCCAGTGAGACAGGACTCTCAGATCTCATGGAGGTCCATCCATGTTGCTGCAAATGGCATTATTTCATTCTTTTTTAATGGCTGAGTAATATTCCATTGTATACATGTACCACATCCTTTGGACTATTGTGATGATCAAATGAGAGAATCTTTTGTAAGAACTTTGTAAATTGTAAATTGCTTTGCAAACACGAAGCCTTCTTTTTTTAAATTTTTATTTTATATTGGAGTATAGTTTATGTACAATGTTGTGTTAGTTTCAGGCACACAGCAAAGTGATTTAGTTATACATGTACATATATCTATTCTTTTTCAGATTCTTTTCCCATATAGGTTATTACAGAGTATTGAGTAGAGTTCCCTGTGCTATACAATAGATCCTCACTGATTTTCTATTTTATATATAATAGTGTGCATATGTTAATAGTGTGCATATGTTAATCCCAACCTCTTAATTTATCCCTCCCTGAGGGCTTCTTATTGTAATGTACATATGTGTGGATTTACAAGGTGTTAGCCGTGAAGACCATATACCATCCTCCACTTCATTGGCTCATTCCTTCATGTATTCATTGAGTTCATATGCTAAGGACCTGTCCTAAGTGTTGGAGATACCAAGGTAAGATAGACATGATCTCCAACATCAAGGGCAGTCTAGAATGCCTGAGAATTCTAGGAATATCTTCATATCTGTGTCTTTTTAGCTGCTCTTAGAATATAATCAAATTATTTTTTTAAAAAAACTCAAAATGCCTTTCTAATTTCATTTTGATTCTTGAGTTGTACTGTACTTAAGATATATTTTAACCAGAAAAACAACTTTGTTCATCACGTACTAACTTTCATTTAAAAATATATTAGTATTTTGAGATTGGCATGTTAATTTTTGATTGAAGACACAAGTCCCTAAAGGGTAGAAAAGGGACTTCTGCTTAGTGTGGCCTGTACTCACTTATTAATATGAGCATGTAGCTGTGACACTAACAGATGATCAATCTCCTACGGAAGATTAGTGTGGAGGCCAAATGCCATTGAGGTTGAAATCCAACCCCACGTGGAAGGTGCTTGTTAAACAGGTAACTGTTTTCATTTATTTTTGAAAATAAACTCCTATTTTTTCCTTTTTTCTTTCTAGTACTCAGAGAAATCTTAAACAAACGGATACTTTGATGTAGACAAAAGTCTGTGTTTTGTGCAACTTTTTTTTGTTATTCCCACTGACTTTTAGTTTATGCTTTTCCTGTCTATTGAGGTTTTCTTTTTATTATTATTTCAATAAATATATATTTTTTATACCAGGAATTCTAACTGGTCCTTTTCAATAACCACTTGTTTTAAATTCAAATCCCCTCCCAGTGTGAGGGACAGATTCCCGTTTCATACTCTCCTGTTTGTTTGTTTTGTTGTTTTCAGTGTTTTATGGTGGTTGTGATGGGTAGGGGGGAGTGGAGAGGATTGTTATTATTTCAGGATCTCTTTGAGGACTTAAAAAGTATTATTTTGGTCTTTTTTGTACTGTTCTATCACTCTATTATATCCATTTTCTTGAGAGTGACTTCTTCCTTGGTTGGTGTTTTTGTTTGTTTGTTTTAGAATATTTTCTCTGTATGCTTCGAAGTTATTGCTTTCGGTAAGTTCAGCTTGGGTGGGACTTTCCCTTCTTCCATTTCTCCTCCTTTCTCACTCTCCCTTTTTGGTGGCTCTTATTAGTCCCCATGTGTCCCCAGTTCAGAACTAGGGCCTGTGTTGGAGGTTTGTGCCCTGTCCCTTGGGGATCTGTTAGATGCAGGCCCCGAGCTAGCTTGGAGCTTGGCCAAGTTCACAGCTGCACCACAAACTTGCCTCTCCTATTCCTCACTCTGCTGGTGAACCCTTGCTGGTTGTGACTTTTCTCAGCCTCTGCTCTGGGGCAAGCCTGGTTTTGTCCCCCGCCACTTGTGGGACACTTATTCTTCCCAGCATTGAGCTCCTAGTCATTGATCTCCAGTCCTTGTATGAAAACCAACAGACGGATCAATCAGTCCCCACTCAGTGCTGCATGTTTCTAGTCTATTTCTAGTCCACATAGATGGTCATGTTGGTTTTTAGCGTGGCCATTTTATAAAATCAATTTTTTATTAGACTTTTTTTAGAGCAGTCTTAGGTTCACAGCAAAATTGATTGGAACGTACTGAGATTTCCCCCATACCCCATGCCTCCACATCATGGCTCACGGGCCCAGCCGCTCCGCGGCACGTGAGATCCTCCCGGACCGGTACACGAACCCGTGTCTCCTGCATCGGCAGGCGGACTCCCAACCACTGCGCCACCAGGGAAGCCCCAGGATGCTTTTTAAACTTCTTATTCAGGTACATTTTCAAATTACCAAAGACTCTTTCAAGTGTCAATTTAGTCTATTTTGAAAAGAGTGTCAATATTTTCTGGCACTTATTAATTAGGCCTTTAGTAGAAAAAATAAGTAAAACTATGTCTTCACATTTGGTTTCAAAAGAATATTGAATAAGGGAACTAAATTAATTAGGATGGTGTTGTTTCTTCTACAAGAAGTATTTAACCAATTGTCTACTGAGTTTATACAAACTCGAAATCGTATTATCTCAAATGTGTAACATACAATTAAAGCATTTTATGCCAAGCAGACAGAAGAGCTATAATTTGTAAGAAAACATGTTGCAACGGAAATAATAAACCATTAAGGAGCACAAGCTTCTTTAACGTACAAAATATATCCAAGGGTTTAAGAAACTTCTAAGATATATCCTATTAACCTATTAACCAGATGTCATTTCATTTTTAGGACTAAGGTAGAAGTTTATGTAATATATTAGAGAATTATAGAAAGTAGAGGTAAGAAAAAGTGGCAGTGGTTTTAGGTAATATTTCATCTAACTCATAATAATGATAAAGAGCACTTCACCAAGAAAAGAATCCTTGCTTTGCTCAGATGGACTCTTTATTCAAGCTGTGTGTAGGTCATGTGACCTTCTCTAGCTCCCTGGGGTTTGCCCTCTCTGCTATTATTATTAATAGTGAAGTCAGCAAGACCAAAATGGGGACAGTGAGGGAATTTTAAAAGTTGAAGATATTATTAAGAGACCAAAAATACCTGCATGGATGACCATCTTTGGGGCTGGTGATAAATTCTGCCCATGATTTTCACTGCATCTTTGGATAAGACGTTTCCCTTCCCTGGGTAAGACTACCCTCTTTGTTCAAGGGAAGGTCCATGCTGACTTGACTGACTCTCGGAGGATCTTGCTAAGACCTGTGACACGACAGTATGTTATTTGTAAATGAATGACCTGGATAAAAGTGGAATCTTTAATTTTCATTGTACAACTTGACTACATTGGCAGCATGTGATTACATGAAAAAGAAACCTGCAATAAGGAGTTCAAAATTGAAGTTTGCTTTTAAAAGAGTCCGAATCATGTTTCTTCTCCATTGTGGGTACATCTGTTTAAAAAGGTAAATTGTTAGATTTTGTTATTGGTCAAATATTTTTGAAAATTCAAAATAAATAAGAACGATCAATTTGTGGGCATGACTCTGAGTGCTTAAAATAAATTTGCTTCTGCTTATCACATTTTATGTGCTTGACATTGTCTCTACTGAAATTACTGGAGTTCTAAGTGAATTCTATTGTTGTGTGTTGTAAAAATGGAAGAAAAAATTCTATAAAGAAATGACATCATCTTGACTGCCACTATGGTCCATGCAAGTGACCCAGATGCACTTTTCATACCTTCATAGGTTTTACATCTATGCTACGTGTTTCAAGCCTTTACCCTCACTTTGTGGCTGTCTCAAGGTTACATCGAATACTCAGTGGCCATCATCATCTGTTCTCTCCATTGTCTTAAGTGTGTACGATTTGCGACAGGTAAGAACAGAAATCATAGTTGGATTCTGTTTAGCTTCTGGCTGCACAAGAAGCCAAACCTATGGCCTTTCCACTGACAGCAAAGAGTTACTTTGTTAAACATAAGTCATAACAAAAGAAAAAGCAAGGGCTTACTAAATATGGGACCTCAGGAGGAGGGCTTCAGGAATACCAGGTAGATTTAAACATCTTTGCAAACTCTGATTATCAACTGATGGCTGCACTGAATACAATGTTTAGGACTCTGAGGCTGTGTCTGAGCATGGTGGGAAAGAAAACAGTGATGGATTAATGATGACAGCATAGTACCTATCCGTCTCACTTACCATCGCTGTTCATCTTATAGCCATTTAAAATCCTCCTTTTAAAGAAAATCAGTCTTATAAATGGTATAGCAACACATTCAGAAGTGAAATCTAGCTGAATATTATTTACCACAGCCCTTCTGAATCTCATTTTCCCACAGCATCTTTCTAGAAAATGTTCTACTACTTCGCTTAAGATGCATCGGGCTAAATTATGAGGCAACATCCAAAGGGTGTCTCACTGTATTTGTTGTATAGTTTTGAAAACTTGACTGTGAAATTGGCTTTTTAGACACAGGGAACAATGCTACTTGCATCCACCTGTCAACTCTATTGAACTGTTGAAATCACCTAGTTTTCTCAAACCTCATCCTTCGTCTAGAGAAGAGGAAACTAAGATTTCCTGGGGAAACAAACAAGGGAGCTTGTTCAGGTCATAAAGTGGGTTTGTGACAGAGTCAGGGCTTCTGGCTCCTCATAAAGGAAATTCTATTGCATGTGCAATATTTCCTTAGCAGAAAGCACTTTCCAAAGTAGCACATAGCTGGGGAAGAAAGTCAAACCTACGTGTGAGAGGAGAGATGAATTCTAGCTATCAGCAGAGTAAAGTTTGGGCCCATGTCAGTAAGGCAGATGTGGAGGCTTTTAAACAAGCCCAGCTGAAAGAGATCTTTTATTGTTACTCTATTTCAGTCACTCAGCAAATATTAGATCTAAGATTGGCTTTTTGTCTGGTTTTAGATGCTACAAATTTGGAGCTGTGATGTGTTTGATGAGAAATGAAAGAAAGGCAATATATATTTAAAGAGTTAGAAAACAGGACCTAAAAATGAAAAGTTAAATCAATGGAGACACTTTGAGCTAGAGAGTGAGTTCTAGAAGGGCTTTGTTTTATTTATTTGTTTTGTTTTTTTGGCTTTTTCTTTTTAAAAAAAAAAATGAGTGCCTAGTGCATTTCTTCATGAACAAATTTAAATCACAAAAATATTAACAGTGATCAGTAACCTGCCTCTGATGGTGGCAATTCCTTTTTGTCTGGCTGCCAAGTCAGGGGGCAGAGTGACTGTCCTTCTGGTGAACTCTGAGCATTTGAACAAAAGAAGGAAAATAAACACCAGGACAATAAAAGATCTGGCACTTTCTGCTCAGCCACAATAGGAAAGAAATTATAGTGTCCCAAACTTTTACCTTTGTCATTTGATAGAGGTATGTAATGTGAAACCCCCAAATCAAATTTCTAATTCCTGGGTTTTGAGAAATCTTTGTTTTAATAGAATATCTAATTTGATACCTACGAGCCACTCGTATGCTTTCTGGCTGATGTCAAACATCAGTGAATACAGCTCTTCTCCCATGTGCTTCCCTCTATTGGGAATACACAGACACACAATCAGTCACCTGAGTGTATCATCACAAACCATCTCAGGGTTCTGAGGAAAAATACAGAATGCTCTGAGGACTTTGGCAGGGAGATCTTATCTAGTCAAGTTAAAATCCCCGGCTCACTACTCCTATTTGTGTTACTTGACACTATTTGTTACTTGACACTTGAATGGTCACCTTCCTTATCTGTAAGATGTGTGTGTTTGTGTTCAATGTTATAGTCAAGAAAAGTAAATGAAACAATGCATCTGAATTACTTGTGTTCCTGGTACATAGTAGGTGCTCATCAAATGTTACTTTTTGTTACTGTTATGGCTGTTGCTGTTTTTATTACTGTTCTTGGAGTGGGGAAAGTAGATTATGGAAAGATGGGAGGAGGCACAGAGATTGAAGGGAGAGGAAGAATAACTTGAGCAAGGAAGTAGCACAGGAACATCCCAGGACAGGGCTTCTAACCACCACTAACTCATTTATTGTGTGGCTCTGGGAACTCTTTTCTCCTCCCTGGACTCATTTTCCTCAGCTGTAAATAGTGGAGGTTAAACTCTGTTTCTTTCGGCCCCACCTTTTTAGGGTTCTATCATTTTGCCAGGGCCACCAATAAGGCATGAAAAAAGGGCTCTTGGAAACTTTAAAACACTAATGAGAAACTTTCTGGCCACTGGGAATGTGGGAGCACGTTTTGGAGACTGGAGTCAATTCCTACAGGACCCTATTAATTTTGGACTAACTAGCCACATAGACTACTCAGTCAGGATGTGGACAAATAATAGAAACCTGTTTAAACTCCCTTAATCATAAAAGGGTTATGGATTATAAATATGCACCAGTAGCTCACGAAACCCAAGAACATGAAGTACAGATGGACTTTACTGGGGGGCTGGACCCAGGAACTTGGATTACTCTTCCCAGCCTCCTATTCTCAGACGAGTATGGAACGAAGTACACATATTCTGGGGCCAGTGTTCCATCCCTACTCTTCTCTGAAAACTGGGTGTACCCAGAGCCCAGAGCTGACAGCCCACAACTGGTTTGTTCCATGTGGCTTTCCCCTTCCACTGGCACAGCTAGTTGGAACAGGGGTCACCCGGCCAGTGGAAGCCAATCCATCAACAGGCATGATGGCAACATATCTTTTCGCCTGAGATCCTGGAATAAAGGCTTGAAGCTTCTGGTCATACTCTGTCAGGAAAGTGATCTGAAAATGATGTATAGCTAGGACCAGGGTGGCCACTCTTGATCCCTGTGTATGGACAAGCAAAGAAAAAAAAAACTTCTGCAGAGGAAGAGAGGAAAAGAGTGAACCAAATACACAGTGAGACACAGAGGTGAGCAATACACAGTCCAGCAGAGACAGAGTCACCTGTTCCTCACAGCGTTTTCTGTTCCTGTTCAGGAAACTTCCTTGGGACACTTGGCTGTACTTCCCACCCTTCGGTTCATAAGACATCCCTGCATCCTCATAAATTCTCATCCTCTGCTTAAAGCAGCCTAACAAGTTTCTGTTACTTGCAGTCAATTTGTCCCAAGGAAATGTGGTGCTACTGTTTGATACATTATGCTCCCCTAGCGTGTTTCCACCTATTTCCCCTGACTTAGATATTGTCTCTGTCCTACACAGTATCCATCTGTATCTTTATGACAAATTTCAGTCTCTCTTTTAAAATTCCTTTACAATGCCCATGTCTTCACTTGGAACTCAGGTATACCTTTCTTTAAGGAAACCCCAAATAAATTTAGAAATTCCTGTGGAGGAGTAGGGGAAGTGTTGTAGAAAAAGTTAGGTTTGATTCTATAGGCCAGAGGGCAATGTTCCAGTACGAAAATTACTTGAGATTCCTGAGTTCCTAAACTCTTACCTATTAAATCAAAACATCCAGAGTGTAAGAGGAATTTGCACTTTTTAACAGTTTCATAACAGGTGATTGTTATGCATTCTAAAGGCTTAATTAACAGCTGTTGTTACAGAGGAACACACCAAAGGCAAATTCAAGCACCAAGATCGAAAATATATCTATTTATTTATTTATTAATGTCATCACCAGCTGAACGAATTTTTCACTCTTTTTACTCTATCAGATGCGCAGAAGTACAAGTTTATATGGAGATTTATTTACGTATTTATTAATTTGTTTTATCAAAACAGAATTGTCCTGTGTGTGTTAATCTGGAACTTGCATTTTTCACTTTACAATATATATAATGGCCACCCACCATTATAAACAAATAATTCTAAATCATGTTTAAAAATAATGATGTGATATTTCATGGTATACCATAATTTATTCAAATATTCTCCTCTTTATGGAAAATAAGGGGTTTCTTCTCCAATTTTTGCCACCACAGATATGTTGAATTAAACATAGCTACAATATAGGGTAGCCTTACATATTAGTGTTTGCATCTCTTTTTCTCAGCAAAACAATCAAAACCAGGTTGCTGAATCAAAAGATATGTATGTTTTGGATATTAATAAATACTGTAATATTATTTTCTTCAAATGAAATAGTTCATTCTCCTATCAGCAACATATGAGAATATTCATTTTCCCAGATCCTCACCAGCATTTGGTGTTACAGCTTGACATTTAGAAATTTCAGTCTAATACGTTTTTTTAAATTGCATCTCATTGATGTTTTAATTTACATTTCCTTGATTACTAGTGAGATTAGACACACACTTTCCTTTGTCTAAAAGAGATTTGCATTTTTATTTAGTGTCTGTTTACATCCATCATATAGGTGAAAAAGTTTTATTTTTTAGTCTTTTTTCTCTTGACCTTGACTTTTGCTAGATTTATAAAATATGTCTAGTTAAATATGTTTCCTTTTCTTTATGGCTTCTGGGTTTCTTGTTTTGCTTATAAAGTTTTCCTCTTCCAAAACTGGATATTCTTTTTTTTCTATTTGTAATTTTCTTAATATTTATTTTAAAGTCCTTAATGGAATTTAAACATGCAGAATCTACACCTTAAAGAATCCCTGAATGCTTTTACTCAAAACAGTGACTGGTATGAGAATTTCAGACTTGATGGTAATATTGCAAAAGACTTCTTTGAAATGATGACACTAATTCCATTAGCAGTTAGCATTTGTTAATAAAAGCTTATCTGACCCAACCTGCAAGGCATCTTGTAACACTATGCAAAATGGGCCAGTTTCCTGAAACTGTATCTTTGCAGTTTAAATCACAAGTCCTCAACAATTAATATCTGTTTAGCACTACAATTTGCAATGGACTCTGACATTTCTAATGAATGTGCTTGTATGAGGCTTGCAAACTGTGAAATGCTACCCATATGATATACCCTCCCATCACCTGAGAGGGAGGGCCAGGGGCAATCAGGGATGTAAAGTGACTTGCTCACACTCACCCAGGAACGGCAGCTGCAGACCTTAGTCCCAGGTTTCCTGACTCCAAGTCAAGTCGCTGTCCCATTGAGCAAAATCTCAAAGTAACCTGTGAGCTTCCTGTGGCAGTAAATGAGGTTTCAATAATTTTATAACAAAAAGCAGATTTGGGGAGGAGGGCTGGGAGGAAGGGAAGAAAGAGCATCTACTGCCATCTCCAAATCATGCTCAATAAATACATGCTTTTGAGAACTGCAAGAGGGGAAGTGTTGGCAGAAGTGGGATAAGACATCTTCATGCATCTACTCTAACCCTAAATCATGTCGCACGGAGAGGTTAACCTTGTCTAAGCCAAGAAGCACCCCGTTGCAGTGCAGTCCCTTTCTACCACGTTTGGTGCAGGTATGAGCGCAAACCCTGGCACTCAGTTGCATTTCCATTGAACTGTACTGGCTCCACGGGCGGCTGCTGGCAATAGCACGGAGAGTATCTGGCCTCATTCAGGACTGAGCTGGGCTCAAGAGACACCTGAGTTAATGCCCTCATTACTCATCTGTGGAGGAAATCCAGCCAGAGCAAACACAAGGACACACAGCAACAGATGCCAAATAATAACAGTATGCAAATTAGCCTTGGAAAGGGATCCTGGTCCCACCGAACAGGGACTGGAGAAACCAGAGGGGGCCTAATGAAAATCAGGCAGCGAGCTTCGAAATCATGGCAAGCATCACAGAGCTGGCTTTCTCCTAGCTGGTTGGTTGTCATAGAAACCTGTGTTTGTAGAGTTTCTGAGTACATTAGCTCAGAGGATGCTTATATTATCCTACTGTAGTGTTGCTGGGAGAAGTAGAATAATTCAGTTCAATTAAATAAATATTTGCTGAGGATCTACTACGTGATACACCACAGGGGATACAGATAAATACATAGTCCCATCTTTGAACCTCCTGACTTGGAGGGGAGACCTGACAAGAAAACAGATAGCTCTAATGAAATGGGATCTATACACTAATACAGGTGGAAACACAGTGAACAGGACAATTAATTCTTCCTGAGGCTGTTAAGGACTTATGGAGAGGAGATGACATTTGAGCAGGGCTTTATGGGAAGGATTAGAAAGAGTTGGCTAGTAGAAAACAAGGGTAAACATCCTAGGGAACAGCTCAAGTGAAGGCACAGAAGCATGGCAGTTTATGCAGAATGCTAAGTCTGATAAACAAATCCAGCTTTATGCCATCATGAGTTTTGAGATTTACGGTCAAGCACTATTAACTCATACTTCACCACTTCCAAATGTGTTATCATCCTCTTAAGCTAAGTTGAAATTGTATGACATTGACTAAGAGAGTTTGTTAAGCAAGAAAATAAAGAAATTTGCAAGGAAGGATGTTTATCTTCTTAAAGGGCAAAAGCTGCTTTCAAGCGCTTTCAGAGAACATGTTCATCAACAGAAAAGGCTTTAGAGTCAGATGAACCTGGTTTTATTTTGACTTTAATACCTAGTAAGTAAATGATTGTGGGCAAGTTACTTTAACATTTCCAAGCCCCTGTTTTTTTGTTTTATTGTTTTTGTTTTGCTATATGTACTTTGGAGGTAATAGCATTTTCATCATAGGATTATCTTGAGGATTAAAAAAAAATCAAGCCATACATTCCAAGTGGCTAAAATAGCACCTGGCACATGGTGACTGAATAAAGTTCTAAACTGTTTAAAAATAATAATTTGAGTCCTTTGTTATACTCTGCGTATTTCTTCTATGAAGCCTTGGGGGTTTTGAATAAATCTCTGATGTGCAAAATAAATCATGTCATTTTAGAGCTTGAAGGGAAGTTGAGAATACTCCAATTCAATGTTGTCTGTTTACAAAGGAAGCGGCTAACTTGTAAGGTGAAATGTCTTATGTACGGGTATCTGGCTGGTTAGTGGGTATGCCTGACCCACCGCACAGGAATACTGACTGAATCCAGTGCTCTTGCTACCAAACCGCTTTCTCACCGTCACCCGTCATTAAAATGAATGCCCCAACAGGCGAGCCTCAAGAAGTCAAGTTAGGGCAATGAATATGTGCCCAATATCACTTCTTCCACTCAACTGGTCCAAATGATTGAAGTTTAGCTTTTCATGCAAAACTGAAGTAAATAATAAATAGTTCTATGTAAATATTAACACTGAACTCACTGTGTTCTCTCGAGAGGAAAGATGCATAACTGTGTGGAATGCTTGTCTAAGCCTGATGAGATTTATAACATTAAACATCATCAACAAAACAGATAAAAATAATTTAACATCTAAAAATGGAATTATGTTAAGCTGTGTCTAAGCACTGTTGACAGTATTCAGACCTCTTCTACTTAGAGTTATCTGAGTAACTGACATCCATACAGAGAGGGGCAGCGCCTTCCAGGGATGCCTCGGCTGGTCCAGCATTGTACTCCCTCTGGCTCGTGGCACCCCTGACAGTTTAGAGAATTCTGTGGCCCACATCCCTTATCACCTCTGTTTTCTTGTCCCCTAAGTCATCCTAGCAGATGCTTCCTCCACTTCTCTAGGCTGCTTTGTCAGGGTCATATCTCAGTGAATCCACCTCAAGTGAATTTTTCCAGCTGATGTACTCAGACAACTGTTTTATTTTGTTTTTTTAACAACAACTTTCTTATTAATCATCGACACTCACTGAGCTCTTACTATAGTAATGAGTACTATCCAAAGGGTTAAGTAAAATGAGATAAGCCTTAAGTAACTTAAAACAACTGTATAAAATAGATACTGCTATTATCTCCACCTTTGGATGAGGAAAAGGGAGTTATACAGGCTAAATAACTCATAAGTGGTAGCACCGTGATTCCAAACGGAGCAGCATGACTCCAGTCTGCAGAATTATCCAATGTGAAAACCCACCACTTCATAAAGGAGGCGATGGCTGTTCCACTTACGATCAAAATACAACCTAAATATTCACAGGCTCTTACAATGGAAAGCCACTTACAGTTCATACTCAGCTTTGCTTTCTACAGACAGGAGGCACAGAGAGCGGCAGCGGTCTCGTTGCTTTTCTTCAGTCTAATCATGCATCCCAAGAAGGGAAGTCTCGGTTCCTTGGCTTGAGTCCACGTGGCAGTGACTGTACATCATCTTTCTTGGTGGGATTGAAATAGCATTAAACTAATGAGCATATTTGCTGCTGTAAGTAGGGAGTTGAGCGAAGTAAGGGTTGAGGCAGGGGAGCAGGAACATGGAAAGTAGACTTGAGTCTTTTTCCCCAGAGTCAGTTTGGCTGTGACAGTACGTTCGGCATTTACTGTATTCAGATCAGGTGGTTTTCCGCATATGGAAATATTAGGTATTTAAACACTGACTTTGAATTTGTAGCAATCAGTTAAGCTGCACAACCTTGTGAAGGATCACAACAAAGTCCAGGTTACAATCATTGTAAAAGGCAAAGGTAAGTGATGGGTTCTGCCATCGTCAGCATCCTGGTATTCAGAGTGGAGTCAGTCTCATTTGTTTTATTGGCCAAGGAGAAAAAATTGTTTCTCATTAGACGGAGGACTGGAGCTAAGGTGAGGTAAACAAGGCATCATAGATGCAAACTTTAAGGAGGAAATGTCATGAGAATGCTGGCCTGTACCTGCGGGATCCTGAGAGTGAGCCCTTCGTTGAATTCTGTACCCTACATACCTGGCATGCCTCACCCTGGTCCCAGCCCTGATTGAACCATTTTTGTCCAATGTCTGATTTATTTCAAATTCCTTCGGTCCTCCGTATTTCACTTACTGGAATGTTACTGGGTAAGCCTTCTTAAGGCTTTGTGATTTCCCCAACTAACAATCCCAAACAGACCTTGCATCATATATTTCAATCTGTTATCTGGAGCCCAGGCCTGCATAAGGCTTATAGATGGCTGGCTGGACATTTGGCATTTGTTCTGGGTTAGCTTGGGCTGGGGTGGTCATGACTCTCAGCAAGGAGTAGCTGCATTCCTGGGCAGCAGAAGTTGTCTGGAGTGTGTACATAGGCCCCAATCCAAGAAGAGATTGTGCTACGGGGTGTGGGGGGAATGGGGAGGACGGTCAGGAACCCAGCCACAGAGAGTAAGCAGCAGCAAAGGGGCATTCCTTCTGACCAATGCCATCGAGCGTCTTCAGTGGGCAGACCGCTGTCTCAGGCACTAAGATCAATATGGGACTCTTGTTGCTGAGCAAATCCTTCGCCATGGCCCAGGTATCAATTCCCTAATCATGGTTCTCTGGGAATCTGCAGTTGAGGGGAAAGGGGCTGGAGCAGGTGAGCATGCAAGGGTAGTTCTTGGCCAACAAGTTGATAAGAGTTCTCAGTTGTTTTTATTGTTAAGTATAAACAGGAAAAGTTCAGGTAGTCATGTAAACTTTGCCGTTGTATAGGTTTGCAGGGGCTAGAATCCCTTCTCTTGGTTCCCGGAGATATTCTTATTCTTCCAGGAAAACTTTCATTGCCATGCGATGCTGTTCTGATTGATGGAAGCTGTGTGGTGAATGAAGGCATGCTCACAGGTAGGCAGTTGTCATGAAGCTTCCTCTTTCCTTCCAACAGCCAGGCCAAATGAGCAAAGCAGGTCAGTGTACACTTACCTGCTTTATACCAATGCTAAGGTATTGAGAGATAGATGAGGAAGACACACCCAGACTATTCATGCAGTTGGAAGCCATATATGCAAACAGGAAATGTTTAAGAATATAGGAATCAAACCGCAAGACACACGAAACTAAAAGAAAAGACTTATACAACATGGAATCAATTAATTGCCTGATTAGTGGGATGAGTAGTGTGCTCTGAGTTCAGAGGAGTGTTAGAACATCATACTGTTTGATGCACAGTCTCTTCATAAATATAAGGGTAATTTATACTCCTGTACAAACAAAACACAGCCTAAAAGCATCACCTCACAATTGGCAGGAAATAGAGATTTCATCAGCCCTGCGCTCTGTAGATGGAAAACCAAGCTCCAGCTTTCAGTGGGAAGGAGATTGAGTTGAACATTCCAGAAAGGCAGTCAAATAGTTCTGTTCTCTAGAATCATGTTTCCAGTTGATCTCACTGAGCAGAAAACTGGTTTTCTAGTTGTGGTTTGAACTATCCTTGTCCTCATTTATACTATGTACAGTCCATTTGAATTTGGGTAATTAGTAAGGTACTATTTATAAAATATTCTTTAGGCAAAAAAGAAAATACACAGAGCATCTTAACGAAAGAAGAAGAAACTATATGGCACTACAAAAATAGGAAGTATTGGCCTATTGTGCTTGCAGATTGTTGCATTTTTCTGTTTCCAAATGGTGTAAAGACAGGAAAAAAAAGACCCCACACACGCACAAAACTTTTTTAACATCACCTAAACATAAAGAGAGGCATTCTCTGTTCCTAAATTGTTCAACACAAGTAGATTTCACATGAAAAATGGGTCTGCCTAATTTAAAATTGAGACAGGAAAATGTAGTAAACCTAAATATGTTCAGTATAATTGCAAAATACCCCTTTAATGTGTTAAAATCTAACTGCCTTGTAATGGCAGTGATAAGGATTTGCATACTGATCATATCTTTCATCCAGAATGTTGCCATAATACACTAAGTATAAACCTCAAACCCGAGAAAACTGTGCTCTTCATTCAGAGGCAGCAATTGTCTCATATTCCCAGCAGCCTGCCAGCCAAGAACAGCATCCTTCACGGCGACACAGAGCATGGCAGTGAGAAAACAGGGGAGGACACACAGCAGGGTTTACTCCCCTGGGTCTACTGACCTGGGTGACCGTTCTTGCCCTGATTCTCATGAAAACTCAGAGAGTCTCAGAGAAGTAGGAATGGCAAAAATACCGCCTTTTAACAAATGTGCAAAGTTGACCTAAAATGACCTCAAATGGTCAGTGGTTTTTCTGAGGGTCTATTTCAGGAAAAATAAAGTCATCAGCATTTATATATATGTAACCTAAGTACTGATCAAGTCAATTTTAGAAACAGACACATAAAATGGAAATACATCTATTTCTTTCTCTTTAACTTCTTGAAATAGATCTATGTACCAGCACGCTCTGAATACTTTCTTACACATCCTGCCTAGATCCTCCCACTCGCGTATGTATTTGTGGAAAGGATCCTGATTGAACAACCAAGTTAGGGTTAGATTCCTGAAACTACAACTGTATTTCTGGGCTAGTGTCCACAAATGTGACTCAGGTAGTTCCCCATGTGCAAATATAGTCCTTTGCATATACAGAAGTCTTTATTTATGTAGGAAGAATAGCAAATACTTCTAACATCTCTATAGCAATTTATATTTTTATAAGCAACTTTTATACCTCACTTCATTGTAGCATAAAACAAATTAGACTAGGAACTATTATAATACCCCATTTACAGATAAGGAAACTGAGGTGAAAAGAGACCAGGGTTGCTCAACTAGTGAGAAAAAAGTCACAGTTGGAGGTGGCATTGGCTTTCAGGCATGAGGGACCGTAGGTGTGAGGAAGATGATTTGAGGGTGGGTTCAGCCACTGCCTTCCTGTTTTGTGTCTCATCACCTTTTCCTCTCTCCTGGTTATTCCCATTCATAGCACATACCCATTGTGGGATTTTTCCTCCTCATCTTCATAACCTCATCCTATTGCCATGAGCTCGGCTGTCCAAGAAACTTAACTTTATTTTACACTTCATTTTTATTTTAGCTCCAAATCTGGCCATCCTTGAAAGTAGGCGGCACGAAGTATCTGGTACAAGTCAGGCATCCCCATCCATTAGCAGGACCTCCCGACTCTGGTCTGGCTACAGAAGTTGCATAAGGCACTGGGGAGGGGCATCTGGTCTGGGGCCCACTCCTCTTTCTGTTGCCTCACAGCACGTCGACCTTGGGAAGCATCCAGGGCCTATCTACCTGGAAAAGGAGGCAGACCCAGGTGAAGTTGCTCTCGGTTTCTACACACTTCTAGAATGTTTCCATATCCTAATTTCGTTCAGGCCCCTTCTCTCAAAGACACACGATATCTAAGTTTCCTTTAGATTTTCTTCCAACTCCCAGTCCATTGGTTTGGTTTGGTTTGGTTTGGTTTGGTTTGGTTTGGTTAGGAAAGTAGTAGAGGAAAGGCATGGTGAACAGAAAAGCTTTGTTCTCACTCTCAGGTGGTCGCTAAAATCCATTATCAAATTTATGAATGACTTTTGAAACTCAAAAGCTAGTCCTCTGTCCTTTATTTCTGCCCCCCGAGACAGTGATCCCCTTCAAGATTTAGCTCCTCACGGAGGGGTCAAGAAGCATAAGGGAATACCTTATTGCCTTACTGAGGGGCAATTTTCTCTTGGTAGCAATAGCTAATTTTTCTTAGTTCTCATATGTATATGTACAAGGCACTTTGCTAGCATTTTACATATGCTATTTCATTCAAGCCACAACTCTATAAAGTGGGAGAATCTGAGGTCCAGAGAGGGTAATTTATTTGCCTAAGGTCACACAGCTTAAAAGTGGTGGAGCTGAGATTTGAGTTCATTTGTTTATTCATTCATTCATTCATTCAGTTGACACGTGTTTATTAGCCCCTACTATGGAGCAGACGCTCTACTACGTGCTGGGGACACAACTGTGAACAAGGCAGATTTCTGCCCACATGGAGCTGACACTCTAGTGGGAGAACAGAAAGCAGGAAAGTAGGTAAATTTCCAACAGCTATAAGTTCTATGAAGAAAATAAAACACCTAAACCTAGGCATATTGTCCCCAGAGCCTATGCTTGAAACAACTGCTCCTCATTCTCCTGGGGATAATTATGGGGGAGAGGGGTAGCATTCACTCTGCCACAATCCCTCCCCTCTCCCTCTGCTCATTAGAATTAATGATCTGTTTGAATAGTATGTACAGAAGTATGTAGTGATCTGAGTTGGACACACAGGAATTTCCCTAAGTGGTTATTTCACATTTATATCCTGTCAGACAAGCTTATAATCAGTGGATAGATCAGATCTTTTCCTCTCTTCCTTTTTCCCTTTCTTCCTCTTTCTCACTCACTTCTTTCTTTCATTTATTCACTCATTCATCTGTTTTTTCAATAAAATTTCGGAAATGCCTGCTAGGTGCCAGCATTGTGTTTGTGTGTTGGAATCAACAAGGCAAATAAGAAATGGTCCCTGCCCTCAAGTAGCTTACAATCTGGTGGTCCCAGAAGTATAAATTAATAAGGACATGACCTTTCAAAACACTGTCACCATGTAGAGGCATCTGGCTCACTGGGGACGAAGGAGAGAATCTCCGTTTCACGGCAACCGGAATCTCTGGGTCTCGAACGCCAGCTGAACAGTTGACGATGAGTGTCTTTCTTTCTGAAACACTCTCCAGCCTACTTAGCTCTCCAAACTTTTGTAGGCAAATCCATCCTTTCCTAAGATCCCAAGAAAGGCCAAGCACAAGACTCCTTATTAATATTTGAATAATATTAAAAAGATTTGAAAATCATCTCTGTGTAAAAATTCTTTGAATGTCATCTCTGGAACATTATCTCCAAATGACTCTCTGATTGATCAAATACCTGCCTGCCCCCAATACCATCAGTTGTATGTGTGAAAGCATTCACTAATATTAGTCTAATCCTATATCGTGGGTTAATATTGTGATCCAAAGGCAGAAAAACATTTGAAATTATCTATAAGTATCTGCCTTTTACAAAGGCTGATTTCAAAACAATGTGGCACAATGATTTGGAGATTTGTCAAAAAGTTCTATCCCTTTTACAAAGCCATTTAGAATGCAACTGATAAATCCACACAATGGATGGATATCATAATAGTTCTAAAGAAAATGATTTAGGGCAAATGCTTGGCTAAAGGAATTTCCTGAAGAATGTTTGCGAACACTAATAAAAATATTATAGTTTCCTGCACCTTAGGACATAAAAACTGTATCAGGGTAGAAGACCAGTTTTGGGAAGCCAATCATAGAAAAACCTGGGTAATTGTTTTTACTAAATTCATCCATGCGTCCAGCAAAAAAATATGTATTTTGAACGTATTACATACCAGTAGGGAAAATTATGAATGTAAAAAGTTATACATGTCCAAGTCCTTACCCTCAGTTATTACCTAGAAGGAGAGATAAAAACCTAAATTTGTATGACTATAATCAACATAGCAGTATACTCAAATAGGAAATATGACATATTATCTTGCTAATTGAATATTTAACAAAAATCTGATGAGAGTTTAAACTCTAGTGCTTTTTAAATCTGCAAGCCAGGGAGTGTTATTAACATTTTTATTTTGTCTCTGAAACTTATCCTTTTTGAACTCTGAGGTGATTTACATTGTATCTGAAATATCCTGTTGTATATCCATTAGGTAAAGTAGAGGAATAATACTGGCAAAGAATGGGAGCCAATAACAGGATATGCCAGTGGCCTAGTTTAGCTGAAGTCTGTGGAGAGTAATAGCAGCCATGGATGCTCAGCCTGTCATGGCTCTGACCATCCAGCAAGAGAGTTTGAGCCTTATTAGTAATGGCAATGGGAAAGCTTAAGGATTTTTGAGAAAAGAATGAGATAATTAAAGGGGGCTTTGATAGGATTCATCTGGAAATGGTTTGGAATGACTAAAGGGGTTGAGGGACTGGAGGGGAGAGAACAGTTAGGAGGTGGGAGATAATAGAAAATAGATATATTGGCCTCTGGCCCTGGTGCCTGGCACAGGGCTCCTGAAACCCTTGTCAATTCCTAAGTGATAAGAGCACACTAGGAGCAACTTTTCTTCTAATGAGGCCGCTGTTGGTGGGATCCTGGAGGCTCCTGGATGGGGGATGGTCACTAGAAAGGCCAAGCTGTGCTTAGAAGCTTGGAATTTTCAACCTCAACCTCTATTCTCTAGAGAGGGGAGAAGGGCTGGAAATGGAGTTGATAATTAACCATGGCTACATGAGGAAGGCTCCATAAAATCCCAGTAGTAGTAGGCGATTCAAAGAGCTTCCAGGTGAGTGAACACATCCACATACCGGGAGGGTGATGCACCCCAACTCCAAGGGGACAGAAGCTCCTGCACTCGGAACTCTCCCAGACTTCGACCTATGTGTCTCTTCATCTGGCCAATCATCTATGTCCTTTATCATATTCTTCAATAAACAGGTAAACGTAAGTAAGTATTTCCCTGAGTTCTGTGAGCCACTTTAGAAAATGAATTGAATCCCAGGAAGGGGTCATCGGAACCTCAGATTTATAGCTCATCTGTCAGAAGCACAGATGACAATCTCGATTTTCAATTGACATCTGAATGGGGTGGGAACAGTCTTGTGGGACTGAGCCCTTAACCTGTGGGGTCTGATGCTATCTCCAGGTAAATGGTGTCAAAATTGAATTGAATTGAGTTAAATTATAGGACAACCAGCCGATGTCACAGAATCACCGATTGTAGAGAAACCCCCTCCCCACACATTTGATGTCAGAAGTGTTGTGAGTGTGGTAGTGATATGAAAGGAAACAAGAAACACAGAAGGAAGGGTTGGAGATTTTTTCCTTACTCAGGACGTCAAGGCAGACTGTGGTTGAGATGCTTATTTATAAAAAAGATTTATTAGTTCCATTGTACCCTCAAATTATCCAGAGAGCTAAACAAATCACAGCTAATCCATTGTTGATGCAACCACCACGAGTCAGACAGCGACTGCCATTGAAGCCACTGGGACCTAGACGCAAGAGTCCAAGAACGACACTCACAGGAAGAAGCAGTAGGACTTGGATAATCATTCCATGAAAAGGCAGATTATGAGACGAGGAGGAATCAAAGATGGTTCTGAGATTGTAAATCTGTGACTTAGCAAAAGAGTAGGACCATAAGGGAAATAGGGAAGTCAGGAGGAAGTTTGGGGATAAAAATATTAATGTGGATTTTAGAAATGTTGAACTGGAGACACTAGTGGGATATCTATGTTGGGATATACAGCCAACAACTGGGAAGCACAAAACAAGAGCCCAGGAGAGAGGAGAGATGGAGGTAGACGTTACTGATATGTCTATTTAGCGGGGCTAATTAACGGAAGTAGAGCTGAGGTCATCCAGAAAGAGAAAAGAGAGGTTCTGTCTTGTTATATTAGTTTGTCTTTCACTGCAAGCTCCAAACAAAAGTTCATGAGGAATATATTTTTCTTCCAGTTTTATTGAGATATAATTAACATATAGCACTGTATAAACTTAAGGTGTACAGCATAATGACTTGACTTACATATATCGTGAAATGATTACAAGTTCAGGGATCATCCATCATCTCATATGGATACAAAATTAAGGAAATTAAAAAATTTTCCTTGTGATGAGAACTCTTAGGATTTATTCTCATAACGACTTTCATATATAGCATATAGCAGTATTAATCATATTTATCATGTTGTACATTATATCCCTAGTACTTATTTATCTTATAATGAAGTTGGTACCTTTTGACGTTCTTCATCCACTTCTTTCTCCTTCCACCCCTGCGTGAAGAATATTGAGAATATTGTATAGATTTCATGAAGCCATCATTTCTCATCCATCTCTGTACTTCCAGGACTGATTTCCTCTACCACCAAACTCAATGTCCCAAACATCTTCAACTATCTTTAGTACCCAGAACACACCATGGTCTTTCTCTCAGCTCTTCTAAGAACACTCTTCGCTCCTCCTTAAACTGGCTGGGCTTATTCACCCTTCAAGTTGTCATTTATTAATTGTATAGGAAACATTTCCTGGATCTTCAGATCACCTAGTACTGCTACCAAAATATTTACCGCGTTGTATTTTAATTAATTATTTACTGCTATTTACTGGCCAGGCTCCCTGAGCTTTATGAGGGCAGAATTTCTGTCTGTCTCCCATTATTACATTCCCAGCACCTAGAGCAGTGCCTGGGTCAGAATAAGCACTTAAAAATAGTTGCTGAATCAATGGATGAATGAGCAGATAAATGAGTGAATGAAAGGCAAATAATAATAACTATACACATGCTTTGTAGCTTCTTCATTTCCTAGAATAGTGCTGGGTTTAAAGAACACTTGGGGGAATTATTAAGTGGCAAATCTTTCTGTAAAATGGGCTGCTTTTTAAATAAAAACAACAAACCATACTAGCCAGGTGTGGAAAAGATAGGCAAATGTTACATAAATATTTGAATGTAATCAAGTGTACCACTGCTTGCATCACCAGCATCCCTAAGAACAGTCATCTGACTCATGAGATAGAATTAACAACCAGATTAGCTGCAGTCTGTATCCTTTCTTGAAACTGGCAAGTGCCAGCTCTAAATTACTACCAGAGTTCACACAGAATCAACAAAATACAATCTTCTTTAGGAGAAAGTACACCTGTTACAAAGACACCATTGCCCCAAAAGGAGAACACCACAGCCTGGAAATCCCACAGTTTGGAAGGCTATCGGAAACATGTCCTTTTCTGTGGAACAGAAGTTATCCAGGTCAAGCCCTCTGGGCAGGGGCCAGTAAGAGCAGTCGTTTTGCAAACAGGTTAGTAGATTCCACTTTTGTGAATTTGGTCCATGATTAGAGGTAGGGGTGCTGGATTAGGGAAATCTTGTTTAGGATTATGGAGTTTGCCACATCCTAGTTTCCAATCAAACCCTTATTAGTCTAAGTTGCTGCCATTTCCAACTGAAAAGTTCGTTGTTAATATGCTTGTCTATGATGAAGATATACAGGAATGAAGTACACTTCCTAAAAGGTAAAACTATGTTCTTGGTTTTATTGTGTGTCCATAGGTTTTTTCTCTTTTCCCTCTGTACCCCCTCTAAGTGACTACCAAGAAAACAGTTTCAACCACTATCACTTGAGGACATTTTTTTTTCACAGTCGCTTGCTGGGATGTTATTTCTAGGTTTTTGCTGGATACCTCCACCTACATGTCCTATAGATGCTTCAAAATCAAGGCATCTAAAAGGGAACTCATCCTCCTCTACTGCCTCTTTCTGTTGACATCATAACATCTGTCAAGTCTCTTCATATCATCTTTAACTCTTCATTTTCTCCCATACCAAATAGGGTACCACATCCTATAGATTCTGCAAATACTTCCTGCATCCTGTCTCCCTCTCCTTCATCCCCATGTCTGGTGTTTTATCCAGGCCATCATCATCTCCTGTCTAAACTATTCCTACAGAAATATTCATTTGACTGTTTCCCTTCAACTTTCACCTTAAATATTTTTTCTTTTATTTTGTTCAACCTTTCTCTGACCTACTCCTCAGTCTGTCATCAAGTCATACTTCTAAAACACAGTTTGAAGCAATTCATAAATACCATGCTCAAAACCTTTTCAAGACTACCAATATTAGTCCCACTCTTTCACATGACATTACAATGCCTTCCATGATCTGGTCCCAGCTCTCTGTATTCACCACTGACCTGTGTTTCTGCCACCCGACACATTCACAGATCCAAAACACATCTTGTGTTTTGATATCTCTATGCTTTAGTTTAGTCTATGATTCAATTGTACTACCTGATTTTTTTTAATTAAAAATACCTAGGTTTGAGTTTATTTTTTTTGCTTAAATTAGTCACTGGGCATGAGAACATCCCTCCAGCTGCTGCTTAAGCAGAAGCTAATGGGTGAAGATCATGGGAACCCCTGATCTGAGCTTGTAAAATGCTAAGGCAACAGGTTAGGGGAAACTCTGCTCCTTTCCTTCAAAGCCTGCAAAGCCATGTTTGAGGAGACCAGATGTTCATCAAGTGGGATTAAGGCATGTTTTATACTTAGAATACTGACTCATATCTGGAATATATAGTAGTCAATCTTTCTTGCCAATACTTTAGATGTTAATGAGTATCTACTAAGTGCTATGCACAGAGGGCTAAAGAAAAAAATTGTGAGATAGTCCTTGCCCTTAAAGAAGATTATGGTCTGGCACAAGGGACAGATGGATTTATAGCTAATAAAACACAGAGCAGTGAGAGATGTCATATGACCAAATGTTACAGGGACTCCAAAGAGTGGGAGAAATTACTTTGGGTATGAAGTATGGGAGTAGAATTCTGTAAACACTTATTCAAAGAGGTGGCATTTTGAGCCAAACCTGAGAGGATGGGAAGGATTTAGCCAATCATATCAGAGAGCTGGAAAGATAGGCTAATTTGTGTCTATAAAACACAAAGGAAGGAACGCGTAGGGGTCTTCTGGGACCAGTGAGCAGTTAAGAGATAAGCCTAGTGAGGCAAGAGTATATCAAATAAAAGGGGAACCTCAAATGCCATGCCTATAAATTTGAACTTTATTCTAAAGAGTGCGGGGTCTAGAAGGTTTTTGAGCATAAGTATAACATGACCAGAGGCATATAAGATTACTTGTCTTGTGCTTTAATTTTCTCTTAATTTTTTATTATTTTCAACACATATTTTTGCTTTAAAGTCTTCTTCTCTCAGCAGCTCATGTTCTCTGGTCATTGCATTCGTCAGCTCCTTGGCCTTCTTTTCCTCAGCCCCATGTGTGAATGGGGGTGGGAGGTTACACTGTGTGAGCCACCGAAGCACTGACTCCCAGACCAAGAGAAATTGAGCAGGGCTAAGTGAACTCAATTTATTGTTCCTGGCAACTTGGAAGAACAATAAATGTAAATACACTGTTAGGTCATAGCAATGCTGTTTTAATTCCATATTTAAATGACACTATTGGCCAATCCTTAATTCCATGCAAACCATTTTTTTGGTTTTAGGGGAAACTGTATTAAAGGACCTTACTCCACTTGTGATTATCTTCATGTAGCTTACAATACAGCTAAAGGGGACTTGGTGAGATCCATCCTCTACCCCCGGCCTCTGAACTTCAAACTGTACAATGATGCCTTCAAGTTCATAGTGTTCCTCGCCTTCCTTGGAGTCATGGGTTTCTCCTATGCCCTTGGTGTATATATGTACCATGGAGTAAGTACTTGGGGTAAGCCTTTTTAATAGCATAGCTTTCTCAAGGAGCTTAACGTAACTCAAAAGGGTTTCCTCTGAGTCCCATCATTCTGAATCAATGTCATCCAATAGAGCTTTTTAGGATGATGAAAATATTCTATATATCTACACTGTCCAACTTGGTAGTCCTTAACTATGTGTTCATTGAACACTTGAAGTGTGCTTGGTGTAATTGAGGAAATGAATTTTCAGTTTTATTTCTTTTTAATTAATTTAGATTTAAATAGCCACATGTGATTAGTGGAAATCATATTGAAAGGTGCAGCTATCAAAAGCTGCAAAGTTTACGGCTCCTTTCACCACTTGGATGGGAGAGAGAGGTTACTGCATGTGTGGCATTTGTGATATCCAAGGCCAAATAGCTTCAGAGAAAATACATGTTTCTCAAGCCTGATAGGATGGGGAAGTTTCAGTCAATCAGATCAGAAAGCAGGAAGAATATACTAATTTGAGTGAGCAAAATGCAAAGGAAAAAAAGCACACAGGGTTTCTGGAACCAGAAAGCAATTTAAAGATAAGTCTAGCAAGTAGGATTAGATCAGATTGCAGGGGATCTTGAATGCCATGCCTAGAAGTTTGGACTATTTGAGAGTGTTGAAGTATGTGAGTGTGTACATCATCCAGGGAATACCCAACATACCATACAGTCAATGAGTTGCCCTGTGTTCTTGTTAGGTTCTGAGATGAAATTAAATGTCTACTCTTACAGAGCTGTGTACTGAATGGATCTCCACTTCCCTTTTTAAGCTTCACAATGTCTGGTTTCATTTGGATGTCTCTCTGAATAGTTGTAATGGCTGTAGAGGAAAGGGTTGTGATAAATGACCTCTGAGGTCCTTTCTGGTGCTGAGATTCTGATTCTGTTATGAGCCGTGCAGTCTTTTCTGTAAGATATGCTGGGATCTTAGCACTGTGGGCTTACAGGGGAGAATAAAACATCGTGAATAAAAGGATCCAAACACAGGTATGAAACTGGGGTTCGGTGGCCTCCTTACAATGCTCAGTGATGGCATAGAAATGTTTGTGTGTTGAGTGGGGGAGAGGCAAAGACAGTCACAAGAATTTCTAGGCAATGTTCATGCTCAAACTTGAGCTCTGCACAGTCATTTCAATCTGAAATAAGCTCCCAGGGAGCATTTCTAGGGGAAGGGAGGGCAGAGGAGGCCAGGGAACGTTGGCAACGGGAGAATGGAGCTTGGAAAGAGCGAGGCAGAATGCCGAAGCCAGTGGGGCTGGAATTTGAGGCAGTGTGCCAGTTTCATCTGGGGAGCAGGAGCACTGAGCAGGAAAACCAGCAAAAAGCTCTCCCCGGGCTTCCCTGGTGGCGCAGTGGTTGAGGGTCCGCCTGCCGATGCAGGGGACACGGGTTCGTGCCCTGGTCCGGGAAGATCCCACATACCGCGGAGCGGCTGGGCCCGTGAGCCATGGCCACTGAGCCTGCGCATCCGGAGCCTGTGCTCCGCAACGGGAGAGGCCACAACAGTGAGAGGCCCGCGTACCGCAAAAAAAAAAAAAACACCAAAACCCTCTCCTATGGACCAGCAAGCCCTGGCAGTGGATTGGGTATGAAGGTTTCTTGGGCAGGACTCAACATCCAATACACACCAAAGCAGTGTACTCATTGCACACCCCATATTCTTGTAGGTCAGAACCTGGTGCCTCTGTCTGAACTGGTTGGCTGCCTCTATCTGCACTGGCTCAGCATTAGGCAGGGATGAGTCCTCAGGGTTAAAACTCCTCTGTGGCTGGGATTGGGAAAATCAGGGAATGATGGATTTTGCAATAAACTAGAATTGGCCCAAAGATATATCTAGTAGCCATTGCTACTGAACTTTAAATCTGTGTTTCCAATACTGAAAAGGGAACTTTATGGCTAAAATTACAGTAATGTCATGAAAACCTAGGCAAGGTTGTAGAGGGAAAACCCTTAATCAACAGAGCATGGGAACATTAAGCAACCTATGATTTGATCTTGGCCCCGCCCTTATTAGTCCTGTGAGCCTTGGTAGATTTGCCTGGAATCCTGACTCCATGAGACCTGGCTTGATAATATGACATACCAGTCACACATTTGTGCTCTCGAGTTGAATAGACTAGGGTCTACATCCTCACCATTTAACCGTCATGTGGCCTTGGGAAAGCTGTTTAATTTTTTAAGTCTCCATTGCCTCTACCGTTAAATGGAGGAAATAACAGTATTTACATCACAAGGTGGTTGTGAGGGGTAACTAAATAGTGAATGTACACAGTGCCCGTCCCGGCGTGTGTGTCCGGTGAGAGCAAGCTATTTTTATTATTGGCTTCCCCAGAGCAGTTGATATACGCTGAGAAGTTGGCAGAGTCTTGGTCCTAGTTTTTATCAGGTTGCCATGCATTCAGTGTGCGTGCTGAGCACCTCCTCTGTGTCAGAACTGTCTAGGCTCTGCATCTGGAGATGAGTAAGATGAATTCCAAGATGATTTCAAAGATGAAGAAGGCACAGCTGGTGCACCCGAGGAGTTTGTAGGCTAGTGGGGGAGGGAGATTCATAAGCCTACAGTCAAGCCATGTGTGAAATGTTACAACTCAAGACTAGGTCCAGTGCCCAGGAGTCCAGAGGGTGTGAGGACATCTGATGAGCAGAGAAGGGGTGGCACTCTGCTTGGAGGGAAGGCTCAGTGGAGAGAAGCAGGGTCAAGAAGGACAGTAAGACGTGGGGTGGTGATCCGGGGTCTCCTTTGTTTTGCGGTGGAAGACAATTTGTTGATTCCTCAGGCCAAGAGAACACTCAGTCCCACCAAGACAGCCGGCTCACAGTGATTATTCTGAGCTTCTAGAACCCCAGTGGTGCAGCAGGGGATGGTGCCAGGAAGGGTTCTGGCCCTCTGTGCCAGGCTAACCTGTATGGCCCTCCCCTCTCCAGGTCTCTCCAAAAGATACTGCAACCAAGGCCCTGCTCCTCCTCCCCGTGATGTCCCTTCTGTGCTGCCAGCCGCCCTCCCTGACCACAGGCATCATGTATGCACAAAGGAGGCTGAAGAAAAAGAAAATCTTCTGTATCTCCCCACAGAGAATGAACATGTGCAGGCAAATCAACCTCGTGTGCTTTGACAAAGTATGAGCTAAACTTTCCAGGTCGGAGGTTAAAGGTCTCAAGACACAGCTGAGCTGGGATGTCCGTCTAGTCCAGCACCCTTGTGGGACAGATGGGAACACGGAGGTCATGAAGGTCACACAGGGAGCTAGTGTGAGATCACATTCTAGAAGCCCGCTTTCCTGAGTCCTGAGGAAGTGGTTTAGCCATCACATCATGAATTTCTTCCCTGTCAAATTTAATATTTTCATGCCTGTTTTGGGATTCAAAACCGTCTCTTACTGTCATAACCTTTCTGATTGACTATATTTTTTCAGGCAAAACTTAACGAGGAACATTTCTGTTCCCCGAAGCTCTTTGTCCAGAGCTTAAGCGAGCATATTCCTTTCTCCTCCGCTGCTTCTTTTTAGGAAAGGGAGAGGGAGGGGGCTGCCACCCGTGTTTACCCACTCCGGCCCCTCTTTTCTCCTTTGCTTCCCAGGGTATCAAGACTCAGGACTGGGGCAGGTTGCCTGTGCTTAGGGCCTGGAAAGGGAAAGGGAGTATGTCCAGAGGAGGGGACAGCTGCTATGGGACAGGTCCCAGGACCCCTCTCCATGGCTCTCGCACAGGGGACCTGGCGGGGCTGTAGCATCAGCCGCCTCAGCTCAGGCAGCTGGTTTACCCACTCTAAGGCAGGGCGCCTGGCCTGGTCCCTCCGTGTCTTCAGTTCATTTGTATGAGAATAATTGATAAAGGCCTTGCCACTTTTTCGTTAACCCTCATTGGCAGAGAGTGCCATTAATGAGATGAGCTCTTAAGAAGCTCATGTATAGCTGAGGAAGCAGGTAAAAGGGATAGACGATGAAAATGCAGTGAAATGCGTGCTGAGGAGAGGTGTGAGCCAAGCATTGGTGTGCAGTTACCTGCCACGGATGGGAGGTCACCTTTGAGCTGTGGCTTTGGTTGTCAGACAGAATGGGCCCCATGGCGAGCAGCCCAGCAGCACAGGGATGCCAGAGCTGCAGCAGGAGGGGGGCAGGACCCTGGGTGGCGAGAACGTGGCTGTGTTGTGGGGATGCAGCTGGAGTGGAGGAACCCAATTGCTCAGGGCATGATGTGCTAAGCTAAGGAGTGGGGCCTGGTAGTGGAGGAGAATGGGAGCCCTTCTCATTTTTTAGGAAGATGGTGATATCTCTATAGGCATGTTTTATTTATTCCATCTGGGGAATTGGTGAGAAAGGATGAAAGGGAGCTAGGACTGAGTCAGGAGGCTACCGTGGCACAATGGAAGAGATGGCTCCTTGTCCTAGACAAGGAGGGTGGGAATAGACAGCAGAAGACAAGCTGGAGAGACGGTCCCCAGGTGGAAGTGGCATAGCTCTTACATTAGTTCAGTTCTATTCTTTTCTAGTTTCCTTTGACAAAGAAGGTCCTGTAAGGTTAACTTAACAGTAGTTTCCTTTTAGATGCAGGGCCAAAGAACAGCCCCGGATAGGGATTCCTGTTAGTTACCCAGCAGCCTCCCCAGTGTCTGAATATAGGAGGGAGATTTTAGAAAATGTGTTCATTACATATCTCTTTCTAACACTAATTTTTTCAGAGGTGTTTCTGTCCCGTAGAAAGCTTTTCCCTTCACATCCTCATGTGCTGCTTTGCTAGGCTGTCTTCGGGATGCTCAACAGCAGATGTGGCCAAACTCCGTATGTCATGATGGCATCTCATTGTGCAAAGGTCTCTTGGTTGGAAATGGGCAAAATGAGAAACTAATCCTGAATTTGATACTACGTTTCCATGTGACTTTTTAAGATAAGAAGGTTGAACTACAATGATCTCTGTTTCTTTCTAGCTTTAATATTATAAAACTTTACCAACATGATGTTGAAATAAAGCCCTCCACAATTAATTGAATTTCCATCTAGTGTTATTTCAATTTAGAAGATATTCACCACTGGGCTTCTGAGTACATTTGTTCCTGTATATTTCTAGTTTACGTTGGTTTGTTATAAGTTCCTTAAAACAAGTTCTCTCTTCCTTTTCTATTCAATTCAGCCCAAGCCTGGGCTAGTATTTATGCTAAGTTTTCTTTTTCTATCTTATTCCCTTTACAACAGCAACTATAATTTAGTTTTTTTCCCATTTATGGCTAGTTTTATTGTATAAGCATCATTTTCACATAGAGAAATAACATGGTCCCATATCTGTTTTGCTGCAGTATCATCTCTGTTTTCATGTTCAAGATATTGATGTTTAAAACATAGTCTAATCATCAGAAAAACACTTCAGTTTGAATTAAGTCACTAACTGTTTTTGAAATGGAGCAACTCAAGAGCATTTGGAATCTAAACACACATGTTGGCGTCCTTATAAAATACAGGAGGGAAATGAAGCAGATAGTGTTTTATTTGGTTTTTTGTTTTGTTTTGCGGTTTTTGTTCTTGAAGGAATAACTTACACAAAGGCACGTTAGCTCTCCATGAAGTCCAAATGAATTAATGAAACAAACATTCCTTACTTCTTTAATCCAGAAGCCCAGTAAGGACTTTGTCTCTCCACATGCTTTGCAGAATTCATTTAACATTTGTCATCTGGTGGGAGTCTCCAGATGGGCTGGATTCCGGTCCTTTCTCTCCAACCTACGGGCCCCTAGACCCTGGGGCTGCTCATTTCACCCCTAAGCTGAGAATGTCTCTACCCTAGTTACTCAGTTGTAAGAAGTGAAAGCATTGTAAGCATTTCACTATAAAGTATGGTGCTAATGCTATATGCTGTAATGATAGAAGATACCATTTGATAGAAAACTAGAGACTTCAGTGTCTTATACTGAGATGACCTTCAAGAAAAATAGTGTAAGAGACCTGGGTGTCAGTGTTGAAGAGGATACTCCCTAGCGCTTGGCAGGGCTCTGCTTGGCCTTGACAGTGCTGAGGCAGCGGTAACCACTTCCTTACTCTGACTGGGTGTTGAGCAGGCCTAATGCAATTGGCCTACTGAGTAAAGACACCGGGGTTTGAAATTAATAACTGACTGTGAAGCAATGAGCAAATTAAAAGTGCTGTGATAGTACTCAGTTCCATTTTGCTTTCTCTGTTATATTATCTGTCAAATACTTTCACATAGTACAGCAAATCAACTCTCTCAACCATTTTCCTCTGGATCTAACAGTAAAACCCATTCCTGGGCATTAATTAATATTTATTATTAGCACTTTACTTCTCTCTGTAGCCTTAAAGCCCTTTATCAACATTTCATTATCAATCTGGACAGTCACCATGTCTCCCATATTTTTAGGAAGATAGCTGTGAACCAGATGGCAGACTGGGAACTAAGTAGTCTTGCAAAGAAAGAAAAAAATTCCGAGCTCTGGTTTAGAAAGACAGCAGGTGCCAACTAAAAAGTCAAACTCAAGCTGGTTCTTGTTGGATTTCTATCCACTGAACCTCTCTCATTCAGCAACAGCAACGGTCACAACAATGAACAAACGAAAACAAAACACTTGCATTTTGTACTAATTAATGACTAGACTCACCTAATTTTCAACACGGTCTTTTGGGAATCATTTGTCACCTGCTGAATCTTTCCTTCAGGCGCTCTTCTCTGACTTAAAATTTGATGTTTACCAATAAGGGCTTGGCCAATATTTTATAATTAGTATAAATGGTGTATAACCTTTAAAAATTGTGAATTACTATATTATACATATGTAACTTATAGAATATTTTACATCAACTATACTTCAATAAAAATAAAATATAAAAAAATAAAATTTAATTAAAAAAATCTTTGAACAAATGGAGAATAAAAATTTTTAAAAATCTGTCTTGGAAGAAAAAAGAAAGCTAATGGAAAACTGAGTATCACATTTACTATAGATAAACACAATAATGAAAAAAAATTTTAATAAGATAAACACATTTAATGTTAAATAAAAGGGCTTGGGACAAATAAATATACTGTAATTTCTTAGGAGCTTGGGTTTTGTGTAAATCATGATATAATTAAAAGCTCTAAATCTTCTGCTAAAACCCATTCTAATTATCTTGCAGACTGGCACTCTCACAGAAGATGGACTGGACCTCTGGGGGACTGTTCCTACTGCTGACAACTGGTAGGCCCTTTAGCGAAGACGGAGTGTGTGATTGGTGGGGCTACCCAGGTGACACTTCAGTTCATCCTTCTTGTGTTGAGGGATGAATCTCACATAAAATATGCATAATAATTGGCTGGTACCAGTTCCCCATTAGTCTAACATGCTAAATTAAATGAGTTCTAAGTTCAGAATCAGACGGGGAAAGTAGGTCTTCAAACTCCACATGAAAAATGGAATAGAATAAAGTGGATGATTAGGTAGTTGAATGAATAAAACAAAAAAGCAAAGAGTGAAATCAGGACTATGCTTAATTAAAAACCGCACAGACTTCCTGGGCGGCTTGTGAGGTAGGAAATCCAGAAAGGAAAACCTCCATCTCCCCCAATCATGGAGTTCACACTCTAGTGCGATAAAAGTTGCGAATGCACCCACCTTCAGTGGACTACACAGGCCAGGAAAAGAATTATGATTAAGGTACAGATAACAGGATACAGAGAAGACATAATAAAGACTGCTTGATAAAAAAAACAAAAAACAAAAAACCACATTTCTGATTTTTATAATAACATAGTGGATAAAAGGTAGAAATTCATTTTGAAAATGAATGGATCAAGGAATACCACCTGGAGGAGATAGCATTTGAGATAGGTTTTGAAGGGGTAATGGCTAGAATTTTTACAGACGTGGTTTAAAAACTGGCACTAGGGAGCAGAGGGGGCAATCTCATAAACACAACCCTAGAACAGAGCTAGAGACAGGAGAGACTGCCCATCTTCACAGAGTGCCCCCGAGCTCCGTTTCTTGCAGGGCTGGGAACTGTCTTCTCAGTCAGAGTGGAGATGCCTCTGCTCTTAAGCTCTGGGTACCCCACCTGGGCTCCAAACTCTGGCTGAGGCTGCTGTTATTGAAGGAATCATGCAGGGGATCTCCAGGATAGTGACGGGACTGGGTGCAGCAATGGCACAAGGGAACAGCAGTCAGGCAGTGTGACGTTGCAGAAGATACCTGGCTTCTAGCCCTATTCATGTGTCTCTGCTTCTGGCTGCTCCGATGCCCAGGCCTGGATCCCAGGCCTTTGTCCAGACAGGTAGGGCCTCTACTGGCCAGAGCAGTGAAAAGGGAAAGGGATGTTTGCAGTTTCCACCCCTTCTCTCCCTCCTTTGCCCCTGGTACTCTGAAACTTTGGGGGAAGTAGAAACCACTAGAAACAATTATTATTTACCTCTAAGATGGGCGGAGAGAAGGTAAGGCAAGCCAGTCTGCTGTCAAATACAGGCGAAGGCCAAAGGGCCAATTAGTGAGAACTATTTGAGCCCATGCCTGCTTTTACTTGAAGAAGAAAGGAGCCAGCAGGCAGGCTTCCTTTCCATCCCTGCTATCCCATTGGCCTGAAGACTTCTTGCCTGGGTTGGGTGGCTTTGCAGAAGCAGCTTTGTAGTTCTCAGGTGTCAGCTCTGAGCCTTCCCACAATGTGCCTTCCTGCAACACTGCCACCTTGTGGGCTGGCGGCAGGCAAGCTGACAAAAGCCCCTGTGATTATACCCAAGTACTCTACTCGGAATGTATCATACAGGGCATGGGGAGGTATTGAAGCTTTTGAGCATAGGGGTTAGGTATTATTGAAGCTTATGTTAATAAGATTTTAAGCGGCAGGGTGTGCAAAATGATTTTGTTGAAGATCTTAACTTACTAATGATCTTCTCTACCAGTTTCCAGGAAGTCCACAGCTTTGCCTCCGGTAAGGCTCTGCCCTGGGGCCCACTGTGTGTGGCCATGGCCAGCTGCCACTCTCTGATCCTTCTCGACAGGACCATCCAGGGAGACCCACTGGACCTCAAAATGTTTGAGGGCACAGCTTGAGTAAGGTGATTATTTCTTGGCTCTACTGAATGAGGAAAACTGGAAGAAATGCTTACCGGGAGTGCCAAGGCATTTCTAACTTTGGTTGAAACCCAGAGAAGATTCATAATGATATGTGAATGAGGGTCTGATCCTACCTGAATTTCCCAGTCCCTGCTCTAAGACTCTGTTAACTAGTGCAACATGAAATAGAGTTCCATGATCAAATAAATATGAGAACTGCTGTTTAAACAAAGATAAGCTGATTTCTTTAATATACTCTGGTGCAGTGTGAATATTCAAGAGGGAATATAATACGCAGCATTTACTAAACCTATTTCACCACAGAAAACCTTGACAGGCCAAAACATGGTACAAAACACTCTTGGAGAAACACTAGTCTAAAGCAGTACTGTTAATACAGTAGCCACTAGCCACGTTGGCTATTGAGCACAT
The DNA here is from genome assembly GCF_002837175.3 of Physeter macrocephalus. Lineage (NCBI taxonomy): Eukaryota > Metazoa > Chordata > Mammalia > Artiodactyla > Physeteridae > Physeter > Physeter macrocephalus. Next base: position 85,040,882 of record NC_041214.2, on the reverse strand, counting down.
GAACTGTGGGTATCATCTAAGGAACTGGATTTTAAATTTTATTTATTTTAACTAATTTAAATTTAAATAGCCACAAGTGGCCGGTAGCTACTGTACTAGACAGTATGGTTCTCAAAACCAAAATGGAGATCCCTCAATCCAATGGGTTCGGTTTCCTGAGGTGAGTGTAGATGACAGCTGAAGGTTATAAGACCCCCCTGGTGACTGTCATGACACAGTGGGAAACCTCTTGACTCCGCCACTCTCTAGATGCAAGACCCCAAATCCAGAACAAGATTCTGAGTCATTACCTCATCTGCGCATTTGGATAATAATGCCTCATTCAGGAGCACGTTGAGACTGTGAGCCTGAAGGGGCTGCATGTATTGTTAAGTGCCCAAACAATGCAGAGTATTCATTCATTCATTAGTTAGTTAATTAACTACATTGTTCTGCCCTCCAAAAAAATGTTCTAAAGCTACTTACAGTGACACACAAAATACAGGACAGCATCTAAACAAAGTTGTAAAGGAATGAAAACAAACGATTGTAGGGACATGGAGAACACCTCACAAAGAGGCTAATTCAAAGATTTATTGTAGGAAAATTGTAGCTTTCTAGAGGCCAAAGTAATAAAAGGCGAAACCTGGTAAACAGGGAAATTTCTGATATCAGTAAATTAAAATGAGAGCATTTGCTGTGGAGAAATGCTTGATATTGTTGACTGAAAAAAAATTCACAACCTAAAAGTTGAGAGTTATGTTTTATTTGGCAGACAAAACTGAGGACTTAAGCCCAGGACACAGCATCTCGGATAATTCTGACGGACTACAAGAGGCAAGTTGGGGGGAGGGGGAGCCAGGATACACAGGAGTTTTTGCAACAAAGACCAGGTAGTCAAATCAAAAGATTACTGTTAATTAAAGGCAACCAGATATCTCAAGTTAAGGAATTTAGCACTTTTCTATGTATGGGAAAATACAAGAGTCTGGGCTCACTGAAATCATTCCTTTGATATGTACCTCAACTCTCTGGGGTCAGCATCCTGTGTTTTCTCATCCTGAGTCTCCTCAGGGTGCACTGTCACGGGTGCCTGCAGTGGCTGACTGCTAGATGGCGGGCATCCTGTTTCTATCCCGAGTTCCCTGAGGGCTCACCATCTAGGCAGCTGTAATGTGATGGCTTGATGGCTCCAATGTCCTTTGTTTGCTGATATGGCAGGAAATATTTTTTATTCACAATATATGGGCAAGACTAAAATCACTTTTCTGGATCTTAATGGAGAGGAATCAGTGTAATTTTTATAAACAAGGTCCTTACCAGCATCATTGGTGCTGACACAGTGAGGAGTTGCACATGGTCATTATTGCTGTTATGTGACTTTGATCCTGGCTCTAACAGTGCCCCCTTCTCCAATGGAGGAGGCTTGATCTCTTTGTACAACTAACATACAAATTGGGGTCTTATGTGGGGACATAAATCTATAGCATTAACTCTGTAACTACTGTCTTTAAGACCAGTTATATCCACCCCAAGCAAAGAAAGTGCAAATTGTTCATTGAGTTTAAAGCTGGATGAGAGTCTCTAGTTAAATATCTTTTGGTAGTTCCTTTCACTGAATATAACGGAGAGGGAAAATGTCCTTATAGAATCTAAGAATATTAGCACTAGAAGGGATGTCAGGATATTTTTCAGAAGAAATTGAGATCAGCAGAAATGAAGTGACGTCTCCAAGGTTGAACAAGTAAGTGATAGAGCAGAAACAAGATGTTGTCTCCTATTTTCTGACTTGTGCTATTTATATATCTGACTGCCTTTACCATATTTTAGCTTAATATTGGTTTCTCAGATGGTATAACTTATACTGTTGTAACACCCAAAGATACAAATTATTTTCAAATAGGCTTTCTAATTTGCTAGCAGCTAACTTGTAACTCTCTAGCTAACCAATTAAGCTAGTAGCATAGATAGAGCATAAGAAATAGTATCATGTTTATCTCAAGACTCAACCCTCTGTCATCTGAGAGCTAGTGTGCTCAGGTATATTGGAGAGTAGATCTCCACTTAAACCCTCATCCATTTACAAGACATGCCTTTTAGGAAGAGCCAATGTGCTGTAGTTAGCACTTCCTCCACCAATTACTACTTAAAATGTAGTCACAATAATTCTGGCTTTTTGACATTTTACAATAAGGTCCTTAATATAAATCAACACAACAGAAATTTGACAATGATGGTATTAAGATAATTGGCCTGCAAGAGGAAATACATGAAAAGGGCTTTGAAAAGATTAAAGTGCTATACAGATGAGAGATCTTTCTTTCTTATTATTTTTCTCTAAGGAATCTTATGAATGTTTTCATTTTAAAACAGATAATGGAAGATTGCAATGTAGACTACTGCAAATTTGGGATATCAGTTTCCAACATAAGAATAAAACCAGGACCAAAAACCAGTTGGGTATGATTTGCTTTTTTAAAATTATATAAATATTCCCCCTTAAAACTGGTGAAATTCCCCTGACTTTTACATATTTTTATATTCCTATTATCCATGGCCAGTTTGCTAACTGACCATGGATAATAGGAATATAAAAATATTATCCATGGTCAGTTTGCTCATGGTCAGTATCCGTCAGTTTGCTCATTCCTTCATTCCTGAATTTATCCATTAATTTATTCAGCAAACACTCATGAGGTACCTATGTATGCTCGAGCCCTGTGCTAAGTGCTAAGGCATAAAGTGATTTCAAAACTGGACATGCTGGGAGGGACCTTCAAGATGGCGGAGAAGTAAGACATGGAGATCACCTTCTTCCCCACAAATACATCAAAAATACATCTACATGTGGAACAACTCCTACAGAACACCTACTGAACGCTGGCAGAAGACCTCGGACTTCCCAGAAGGCAAGAAATTCCCCATGTACCTGGGTAGGGCAAAAGAAAAAACAGAGACAAAAGAATAGGGATGGGAGCTGCATCTCTGGGAGGGAGCTGTGAAGGAGGAAATGTTTCCACACACTAGGAAGCCCCTTCACTGGCGGGGACAGGGGATGGCGGGGTGGGGGTGTGGGGGGAAGCTTCGGAGCCATGGAAGAGAGCGCAGCAACTGGGGCGCAGAGGGCAAAGCGCAGAGATTCCCGCACAGAGGACCAGTGCCGACCAGCACTCACCAGCCCGAGAGGCTTCTCTGCTCGCCCGCCGGGGCGGGTGGGGGCTGGGAGCTGAGGCTCGGGCTTCGTAGGTCAGATCCCAGGGAGAGGACTGGGGATGGCGGCGTGAACACAGCCTGAAGGGGGCTAGTGCACCACAGCTAGCCGGGAGGGAGTCCGGGAGAGTCTGGACCTGCCTAAGAGATAGAGACCATTATTTCATGGTGCACGAGGAGAGGGGATTCAGAGCACTGCCTAAACCAACTCCAGAGAAGGGCACGAGCCGTGGCTATCAGCGTGGACACCAGAGACAGGCATGAAACGCTAAGGTTGCTGCTGCAGCCACCAAGAATCCTGTGTGCAAGGGCACGTCACTCTCCACACACACCCTCCCCAACCCGGAAGGCTGGGCAGCCCACCACTGATAGGGTTCCGTGATCCAGGGACAACTTCCCAGGGAGAACACACAGCGTGCCTCAGGCTGTTGCAACATCATGCTGGCCTCTGCTGACACAGGCTCACCCTGCATTCCAATTATAACTACCATACCCTTCCCTCCCCTCTGGCCTGAGTAAGCCAGAGCCCCCTAATCAGCCGCTGCTTTAACTCTGTCCTGTCTGGGTGGGAACAGATGCCTGAGGGCAACCTACATGCAGAGGTGGGGCCAAAACCAAAGTTGAACTCCAGGAGCTGTGCGGACAAAGAAGACAAAGGGAAATTTCTCTGTGCAGCCTCAGGAGCAGTGGATTAAATCCCCACAATCAACTTGATGTACCCTGCATCTGTGGAATACCTGAATAGACAATGAATGAATCATCCCAAAACTGAGGTGGTGGATTTTGGGAGCAGCTGTAGACTTAAGGTTTGCAGTTTCTGATTTTTACGTTTATCTTAGTATCGTTTTTAGCGCTTGTTATCATTGGTGGTTTTGTTTATTGGTTTGGTTGCTCTCTTCTTTTATTTAATTATTATTACTTTTCAATTTTTTCATTTTAATAATTAAATTTTTTTTATTTTAATAATTTTATTTTTTAAATTTATTATTATATTTTTCTTTCTTTTTTTCTCCTTTTTCTTCTGAGCCATGTGGCTGATAGGGTCTTGGGGCTCTGGCCTGGTGTCAGGCCTGAGCCTCTGAGGTGGGAGAGCCGAGTTCAGAACTGGACCACCAGAGACATCCTGGCCCCACGTAATATCAATTGACGAGAGCTCTCCCAGAGATCTCCGTCTCAACGCTAAGACCCAGCTCCACCAATTGGCCAGCAACCTCCAGTGCTGGACGCCCCATGCCAAACAACTAGCAAGACAGGAACACAACCCCACCCATTAGCAGAGAGGCTACCTAAAGTATTACTAAGTTCACAGATACCCCAAAACACACCACAGGACACGGTCCTGCCCACGAGAAAGACAAGATCCAGCCTCACCCACCAGAACACAGGAACCAGTCCCCTCCACCAGGAAGCCAACACAAGCCACTGAACCAACCGTACCCCCTGGGGGCACACACCAAAAACAATGGGAACTATGAACTTGCAGCCTGTGAAAAGGAGACCCCAAACACAGTAAGCTAAGCAAAATGAGAAGACAGAGAAATATGCAGCAGATGAGGGAACAAGGTAAAAACCCACCAGACCAAACAAATGAAGAGGAAATAGGCAGTTTACCTGAAAAGAATTCAGAGAAATGATAGTAAAGATGATCCAAAATCTTGGAAATAGAATGGAGAAGACGCAAGAAACGTTTAACAAGGACCTAGAAGAAATAAAGAGCACACAAACAATGATGAACAACACAATAAATGAAATTAAAAATTCTCTAGAAGGAATGAATAGCAGAATAAATGAGGCAGAAGAACAGATAAGTGACCTGGAAGATAAATAGTGGAAATAATTACCCCGAACAGCTGATCTTTTAGCAGAAACTCTGCAAGCCAGAAGGGAGTGGCAGGACATATTTAGAGTGATGAAAGGGAAAAACCTACAACCAAGATTACTCTACCCAGCAAGGATCTCATTCAGATTTGATGGAGAAATTAAAACCATTACAGATAAGCAAAAGTTAAGAGAATTCAGCACCACCAAACGAGTTTTACAACAAATGCTAAAGGAACTTCTCTAGGCAGGAAACACAAGAGAAGGAAAAGTCCTACAAAAACAAACTCAAAACAATTAAGAAAATGGTAATAGGAACATACATATCGATAATTACCTTAAACGTAAATGGATTAAATGCTCCAACCAAAAGACATAGACTGTCTGAATGGGTACAAAAACATGACCCCATATATATGCTGTCTACAAGAGACCCACTTCAGACCTAGGGACACATACAGACTGAAAGTGAGGGGATGGAAAAAGATATTCCATGCAAATGGAAATCAAAAGAAAGCTGGAGTAGCAATTCTCATATCAGAAAAAAATAGACTTTAAAGATTATTACAAGAGACAAAGAAGGACACTACATAGTGATCATGGTATCAATCCATGAAGAAGATATAACAATTGTAAATATTTATGCACCCAACACAGGGAACCTCAATACATAAGGCAAATGCTAACAGCCATAAAAGGGGAAGTTGACAGTAACAGAATAACAGTAGGGGACTTTAACAACCACTTTCAGCAATGGACAGATCATCCAAAATGAAAATAAATAAGGAAACAGAAGTTTTAAATGACACATTAAACCAGATGGACTTGATATATACAGGACATTCCATCCATAACAACAGAATACACTTTCTTCTCAAGTGCTCATGGAACATTCTCCAGGGTGGATCATATCATGGGCCACAAATCAAGCCTTGGTAAATTTAAGAAAATTGAAATCATACCAAGTACCTTTTCCAACCACAAAACTATAAGACTAGTTATCAATTATAAGAAAACAAAAACTGTAAAAAGTACAAAAACATGGAGGCTAAACAGTATGCTACTAAATAACTAAGAGATCTCTGAAGAAATCAAAGAGGAAATTTAAAAATATCTAGAAACAAATGACAATGAAAACACGATGATGCAAAACCTGTGGGATGCAGCAAAAGCAGTTCTAAGAGGGAAGTTTATAGCAATACAATCCTACCTCAAGAAACAACACACATCTCAAATAAACAACCTAACCTTGCACCTAAAGCAATTAGAGAAAGAAGAACAAAAAATCCCCAAAGTTAGCAGAAGGAAAGAAATCATAAAGATCAGATCAGAAATAAATGAAAAAGAAATGAAGGAAACAATAGCAAAGATCAATAAAACTAAAAGCTGGGGGCAGACACCAAAAACAATGGGAACTTGTTCTTTGAGAAGATAAACAAAAGTGATAAACCATTAGCCAGACTCATCAAGTAAAAAAAGGAGAAGACACAAATCAACAGAATTAGAAACGAAAAAGGAGAAGTAACAACTGACACTGCAGATATACAAAGGATCATGAGAGATTACTACAAGCAACTATATGCCAATAAAATAGACAGCCTGGGGCTTCCCTGGTGGTGCAGTGGTTGAGAGTCCGCCTGCCGATGCAGGGGACACGGGTTCGTGCCCCAGTCCGGGAAGATCCCACATGCCATGGAATGGGTGGGACCATGAGCCATGGCTGCTGAGCCTGCACGCCCGGAGCCTGCGTGTCTGGAGCCTGTGCTCCGCAACGGGAGAGGCCACAACAGTGAGAGGCTGGCGTACTGCAAAAAAAAAAAAAAAAAAAAGGAAAGTGGACAACCTGGAAGAAATGGACAAATTCTTAAAAAACACAAACTTCTGCAGCTGAACCAGGAAGAAATAGAAAATATAAACAGACAAATCACAAGCACTGAAATTGACACTGTGATTTAAAATCTTCCAACAAACAAAAGCCCAGGACCACATGGCTTCACAGGCGAATTCTATCAAACATTTAGAGAAGAGCTAACACCTATCCTTATCAAACTCTTCCAAAATATAGCAGAGGGAGGAACGCTCCCAAACTCATTCTATGAGGCCACCATCACGCTGATACCAAAACCAGACAAAAAAAAAGAAAACTACAGGCCAATATCACTGATGAACATAGATTCAAAAATCCTGAAGAAACTACTAGCAAACAGAATCCAACAGCACATTAAAAGGATCATACACTATGATCAAGTAGGGTTTAATCCCAGGAATGCAAGGGTTCGTCAATATACACAAATCAATCAATGTGATAAACCATATTAACAAACTGAAGGAGAAAAAACATATGATAATCTCAATAGATGCAGAAAAATCTTTCAACAAAATTCAACACCCATTTATGACAAAAACTCTCCAGAAAGTAGGCATACAGGGAAGCTACCTCAACATAATAAAGTCCATAAATGACAAACCCACAGCCAACATCCTTCTCAATGGTGAAAAACTGAAACAATTTCCTCTAAGATCAGGAACAAGACAAGGTTGCCCACTCTCCCCATTATTATTCCACTTAGTTTTGGAACTTTTAGCCACAGCAATCAGAGAAGAAAAAGAAGTAAAAGGAATCCAAATCAGAAAAGAAGAAGTAAAACTCTCATTGTTTGCAGATGACATGGTACTATACACAGAGAATCCAAAAGATGCTACCAGAAAACTACAAATTAAGGAAACAGTCCCGTTTACCATTGCAAAAAAAAGAATAAAATATCTAAGAATAAACCTACCTAAGGAGACAAAAGACCTGTATGCAGAAGACTATGACACTGATGAAAGAAATTAAAGATGATACAAACAGATGGAGAGATATACCATGTTCTTGGATTAGAAGAATCAACATCATGAAAATGACTATACTACCCAAAGCAATCTATAGATTCAATGCAATTACTATCAAACTACCAATGGCATTTTTCACAGAACTAGAACAAGAAATTTCACAATTTGTATGGAGAAACAAAAGACCCTGAATAGCCAAAGCAAGCTTGAGAAAGAAAAACGGAGCTGGAGGAATCAGGCTCCCTGACTTCAGACTATACTACAAAGCTACAGTAATCAAGACAGTATGGTACTGGCACAAAAACAGAAATATAGATCAGTGGAACAGGATAGAAAGCCCAGAGAAAAATCCACAAACATATGGTCACCTTATCTTTGATATAGGAGGCAAGAATATACAATGGAGAAAAGACAGCCTCTTCAATAAGTGGTGCTGGGAAAACTGGACAGCTACATGTGAAATCATGAAATTACAACACTTCCTAACACCATGCACAAAAATAAACTCAAAATGTATTAAAGACCTAATTGTAAGACTGGACACTATAAAACTCTGAGGGAAAACATAGGAAGAACACTCTATGACATAAATCACAGCAAGATCCTTTTTGACCCACCTCCTAGAGAAACGGAAATAAAAACAAACAACCCAATACAAAAATGAGCAGAAGACCAAAATAGACATTTCTCCAAAGAAGATACACAGATTGCCAATAAACACATGAAAGGATGCTCAACATCACTAAGCATTAGCGAAAGGTAAGTCAAAACTACAATGAGGTATCACCTCACACCGCTCAGAATGACTATCATCAAAAAATCGACAAACAATAAATGCTGGAGAGGGTGTGGAGGAAAGGGAACCCTCTTGCACTGTTGGTGGGAATGTAAATTGATACAGCCACTGTGGAGAACAGTATGGAGGTTCCTTAAAAAACTAAAACTAGAACTACCATATGACCCAGTAATCCCACTACTGGGCATATATCCTGAGAAAACCATAATTCAAAAAATGTTCATTGCAGCACTGTTTACAATATCCAGGACATGGAAGCAACCTACGTGTCCATTGACAGATGAATGGATAAAGAAGATGTGGCACATATATACAATGGAATAGTACTCAGCCATTAAAAGAAACGAAATTGAGTTATTTGTAGTGAAGTGGATGGACCTAGAGTCTGTCATACAGAGTGAAGTAAGTCAGAAAGAGAAAAACAAATACTATATGCTAACACATATATATGGAATCTAAAAAAAGAAAAAAAATGTTCTGATGAACCTAGGGACAGGACAGGAATAAAGATGCAGATGTAGTGAATGGACTTGAGGACACAGGGAAGGGGAAAGGTAAGCTGGGACGAAGTGAGAGAGTGGCATGGACATATATACACTACCAAATATAAATAGATAGCTAGTGGGAAGCAGCCGCATAGGAGATCAATTGGTGCTTTGTGTCCACCTAGAGGGGTGGGATAGGGAGGGTGGGAGGAAGATGCAAGAGGGAGGGGATATGGGGATACATTCATACGTATAGCTGATTCACTTTGTTATACAGCAGAAACTAACACACCATTGTAAAGCAATTATACTCCAATAAAGATGTTAAAAAAAAGAAAGAAAGAAAATAGAAAAAGAGGAATGCAAAAAAAAAAGCTAGACATGTTGGGCTCTGTGCTGGAAGAGTATGTGGACTGATAGAAAAATCAATATAGGTGCAAATAAATGCAATATAATATGCCAAGTGCTATAATAAAGGCTGAAGAAAGAACAGCAGGAGTCCAGAGGTGGAAGTAAATACTATTTTTAGGAGAGAAGTACCACAGAGGTGGTGCCCTGCAAGCTTGGCCTGGAAGATGATTCAGATTCCTCCAGGCAGCCAAGGGGAAGGGCCTTGCAGACCAAACAACTTGATGAGGGAATCGCCTTAGACGCAGCTAGAAAAATATAAACGTTGTGACAACATATGACTTCATGATGTCCCTGGGCTCACTGAAGAGTAAACCTTATATGCTGTTGTGCATCTGCTAAATCTCACGTAATAGCTTCTTAAGGTCCCCTCTTTTGGGGCCCTCAGAGTCCCTTGGAAGCCATAGCCATCTTTCGACAGTTTCCTTTTTCCTGCAGCCTGCAGAAGATGTCTGTGGTCGTTCAGCTGGAGGGGAGGATTACTTTTGTGTCTGTATGAAAGATGCCCCGGAGATGCTGGCTAGGTTCTGCAGATCTGAAACAGGTACTAACTGACACTTATCTCTTTCAGGAGGCAAAAATATTTTAAAAGCTCAAACACAGAGAGAAAACCAACCTAAATCAATGAATGTGGAGGTGGTTATTTTCTCAGTAGGTGGGAAGTGGGCCCAGTAGATCTGCTAAGGCAGAGGTGGTAACTTAAAAGCAGAGAAGCAGTGAGTAAATATCAGCCAGAAACGCCCAACCACAATGAGGCATCAGAGAGGGAGGTGTGAAGCAAGCCTCAGAAGCCAGAACAGGGAGCTACAGAGGGGTCAGAGGACCAGGGAGGGTGAGAATGAGGAGTGTTCAGAGGGAACCAAAAAGTCAGGTCTGAACCCTAGATTAATTCTGCAGACAGGGATGCTCTGTCACCTCCTGGGGGCTGGCACCACTTATGGGGTCTTAGATCAATGAGAGGAGAACATAAAAAAGATAAATCTTTTAGAAAAAAAAGTGATTAGAGTAAATTAGATGGTATTAGAGCAAGGTAATTGATCATTTTCACAGCAATTTCATCTTTCAGGGCCAGATTTTGAGCTGATTTGTATTGTTTCTTAGTCTTATAAACATATGCACTCTCTAAGCTGCAGCCCAGATTTGTAAGAATATTGTTGCATTCAAATGAGTTCATTTGGATAAAACTGGCCTTTTTTCTCCTGATTTTCATCTATATTCTCCTTACAATTGCTGATAGCCATCAACTTGTGCACGGAATTCTAAGATTTGGCAAATGATTGCTTTAACTTCTCTCTCTACTTCGAGTCTTTTTTTAGAAGTCCCTCTTTTTTTCTGACTTTGATCTTCCTCATAGCTCCCATTAACTCCATCCTTCACAGATTGATGGTCTGTACTTGGCTGTTAATTTTTTTTCAGGTGTCATTTGCCACCCCTTATTCATCTGGTAGCCCTTCCAATTCTTATTGTCCTAAATTCTCATCCTTGACATATGCTAATATCATATTCATACAGTTGACACCTTGAACGACCTCCAGAATCCTTTAGATATGTCTTGTTTCAAGAATCAGTAGTACACCTCCCTCGGGTCTGGAGAGGTAGTGAGTGCAAATTGAGTTCCTTTATGAAGTAGAATTCAGTATTCTTAATTACATTCAGGAGATAAATTGTCCTCAGCAGAGGACAATCTGTAGATTATTTTTTCTTTCAAAGTTTCTCAGTTTTTAAAGTTTGTTTTTGAATTGTTTATGACAAAGGAGTAAAGAAATACTGTGGAAAATTGAATAACAAATCATCTGCATCACTTATCTTTGATTTTGTGTTGCTGGTAGAGAGATCCTCACTTATATACAATTATTAACCCCTCTGCACAAGATGTGGATATCCTCGGTTCCACATTACTATTTACAACCTAAGTCTATCTATTCTAATATAATCAGTAATCACCATCCCTTCCTTACCCTGTGTCTATTTCTCCCACCTATAAAATGTGGGATTGGGTGATCGCTAAGGAGCCTTTCACCATGACATTTTAATCTTCTAAATAGAATCACAAATATATGCAGTTCACAAATATATGAACGGCACTCTCAGGTTTAACATTCAAGGTGTTAGCTATTCTTAAGGAAGCATAAAGACCCATAACACACAGGATTTTGTAATTTTTCAAGATACAAATTTTAATAATGAAAGTTAAGGTCATGTGTGAAGACAAGATTTATGTTGCTAGAAGTGGAGTGTAGCCACCACCCAGCTGTCACATACAAATTAAACTGTGATGTTCTCATTTAAAAGCCACCAGTGAGAGAGACATTATTATAAATATGACAAAATAAAAAAATGAGGATAAATGTGCTAGATTTCCAACTATCCCAGGTTTTCCCAGAGAATATCAGGAGCCTATTTATCATGCTTCCCAGAATATAGTTATTATTTTCAAACAGGGTAAAAGAATAGGGTTTTAGAGTCAAATTATATTCAGCAGAACTATCCAATTAGGAAAATCAAGACATATAAAAAACTGACATCATAAAAGGGAAGTAGAAGAGTTTCCTAAGATGACTTAGTGGGAAAAAAAATCAGGAGAAATACCTTATCAAGATTCACCCTTTCATGAGTTTAGCCAATTTCTATTGAGCTTGACTATGTATTGGATGCCCCTCAAGGCACTGAGGATTCAGAAGTGAATAAAATCAAATCCTTGCCCTCACAAAGCTTACATCCTAATTGGGGGAAATAATTAATAAAATAATTAATAAAATATAAAAAAATAAAATCTATAAAATACTGTCAGGCAGTGATAAATGCCCTGAAAGAAGAAATAAAGCAGGTTAAAAGGATTTTAAAAATGACAGAGAGCACCATATTACATGAGGAGATTAGGGAAGTCTTCTGAGGAGGTAACATTTGAACAGAGATCTGAGTAAAGTCAGGGAGCAGAGCATGCAAGTATCCAGGGACGGAGCACTGCAGGCAATAGGAATAGTGGATGCAACAGGCCTCGACACAGGATTTTGCTAGAATATTGTAGAATCCCAAGATACCCAAGTGCCTGAAGCAGTGAGCAAGGGAAGAGTCATAAAACAGAGACTCAAAGCAGAATACATTGGTGAGAAGATTTTGGAATCTTTTTTTAGTTCTAGTTAATAAGAAAATATTAATCCAATTTATAATAGAAAGTCATGAAGTTAAATGATGAGAATTTAACAAATTCTGTATGAAGGTGGATTTTCTTTTATAATATTCTCTAAGATCACGAGGTAGGATTTATATCTGATTATCTGAGTATTCACCATTGTGCCTAATATAGGATCTAAAATAAAGCAGTAATTTAGTAACTGGACTGTGGAATGAAGGATGTAGCTACTTATACTCTACTCCAGAGAGAATTTTCTTCATTGCATTCTTATCCACATTGAATTATTTCTCATCAAGAAATTCAACTCTTATTTTTTCTTAAAGAAGTTTACTGACCACATGATTATTTCCCTCCCAAGTCCTACTAACATGATAGAAAAGAAATAGTTTCAAAGAAAACTAGAGAAGCAATAAGTGTAGATGAGAGATTTCTACATATTTCTGTAAGATGTAAAGTAAGTGGAGGAGTGGTAGCTGAATCAGCAGTATAGAAGAAGCTATAGCTTATACCAAGCCAGCGAGAGAGAGAGAGATTGCAAGAGGAAAGCTGGTTCACCCTGTAGAACCCCAGAGAGAATGAGACTCTGATATGTTATGTACTGTGGAAAGTGGAGATGAGACTGAGGACAGTGAACATGGGGGATGAACTGACAGTAGGCACAGAGGTTGGTTCCCTAGGGCTCCCTATCCTTCCCCTTCCTTTCCCTGAAATCTTAACTCCACTCTGGACAGAAAAAGGAAAAAATGAGGGATCAAGAAAGAGCTCTTGGCCCCCAAATTTACTTTTTAAAAAACACCTGAGATTTATTTTATTTTAGAGGAGAGGTCCTACTACCTAATGTAACCCAGTTAGACTCCAAGCCTCCCATTTCAAATTCTGAAAAATCTTCAAATTCTTGGCTGATGTCATATATTTACTGGATGTTACAGATGGAGGCTGAAATAAATGATTCCATATTCAACTATTACTATAGTATCCTGTATGCAGTATGTACTTAATAAATGTCTACTAAACTAAAATGCTTACAAGCTAAAAAAGTTTTAAAAATATATGACTAACAAAAAATTTTAAAAACCAACAGAAGGGGTGGAAGATAAACACATTGTTTTAAAAAAAATAGAGTTGAAAAACTGGAAGAAGCAGCTAAAAGATATAAAAGTAGTTACCTCTGAGAAGGAGAAGGGGTGGGGTGCTGTGAAGACAGGGGCTATTGGTTTTCATTACTATAAACTTCTGGGTTCTTTTTGATTTTTTAAACCTGTGTATGTATTACATTGATAAAACTTAGAAACTTCAAAACGAAGAAATAAATCCAACTGTTGAGATTATATGGATAAACTTGAATAGTGACTTTCTTCTAAATTCAAAGAGAGAAGGTGGAGCCAGAGTTAACATTTCTGGGACTTCTCATAATGGAGAATCACTTGAAAAAGGAAACAAAACCAGTCTTGAAGGAACTGAGCTAGGTCCGCATCAGGACTGTGATGATTACCGGTATGGGTTTCAGGAAGCCTGTCAAATTACATGTATCCCAGGCATAAGCAAAAGACCATGTGAGCTGAGTGAGTTCATGTAACTGAGGCGGAGAGAACAAAACTTGGCTGTCAAGTTTGTTACCCTCTGCTCCACTTACCTGGGAACATGTGTAGCTCCCCCCCGCCCAGCACGACCCTGAGCTTTGGAGGCAAGGACCTTAGCTCATTCTCTTTGTCTAATGCCCTCTGTTCCTACCCAGGATCTGTGCAGGGCTAATAGGCTCACAGCAAATGTTGAAAGAAGAGAATGGGATTCTCATCAAGAACCCCAGTGAGACCTCTGTGTAAAGGGGGTGAGACCCTGCTGGACTGTCCTTCAGGGTGGTGGGGTAGGCATGGCCTGTGATGATCAAATCCAACATGGCCAGCCCTAAGTGCTTTTTTCCTTTACTTAATTGGAATCCAGATCCCAAGAATAGTTTTATGTTATCAGACGAGGCCCATATAACTTTCACCCACTGACAGCTGTCAGTCTTCTGAGGATTAGTCGTAAAGCACTTAAATATTTATTTATTCACTTGTGCATGTTTTGGAAATACGCGACATTCTGGGACATGATGCTGTTATGGGAGGGAAATGAAGGCGTAGTGTTTGAGCACCCATGACAGATAGGCCTGATAAACGGTTATGAAAAAAGCAGAGAGCGATAAATGCCCCCAAGAGCACCAACAATGTGGTACAATCATTCAGAGGAGGGAGAGCTCAGTTCTGGATGCTGAGAGGTTTCTACACAAAGCAAGCCCACTTTCTTTGTCATCTGGGTGACAACCTTCAAACAGCGATTACTGTTGCAAAGAATTCTGAAATGATTCCTCGAGGAAGCCACGTGATCCTTGTTGAAGCCAATGAACCCGAAGAGTTTGTCCCTGCCTCCGTGACCTGGAAGCTGGTAGAGAACCAAGAGAATGGGCCTGGAAAGAATGTGAGTGAATGTTACAAGGCTCCTGCATGGGCCGGGGCAGATGGAATACAGCCCTGACCCTGGGCAGCTCTCTCTTGGCATTAGAAGTCACCACAGTAATAATCCCTCCCATCTGCCCAGAGTTTTACTGTTTGAAAAGCTTTTAGCATTTCCGCCGGCACTTCTCAGTCTTGGCTTCACGTAGAAACTACCCAGAAGAGTTTTTAAGCTTCCAAAGCCAAGACTACGGATTCAATCAGAATCTCTGGGCTGGGAACAGACATCAGTCCCTCCATCGTGCAGATTCCAATGTGCAGATGTGGCTGAGAACCACTGATTTACATCCATGGTTCCCACTTGATCCTCAGTTACCCTACACACTTGAGCAAACTATTCATTTTACAAATGGGAAAACTGAGGCCTAGAGAGGTAAGTTTGCCCAAAACACACACCGGTGAGCTGCAGAGCAGGAAATCAAAATTCTGTTTGATCCGCCCCCCACAACCCATGGGCATTTAGACTGCACTGTACCGGTGACATGATATGAACAGATATTGGGCTTCTCTAGGTAGCAAGCTTCCTGTGCACTTACCCTGGGACAGTTCTTTCACGTGAAGAGAATGGGCTTCAGCCTGACATTTCCTTACTAAATGTAGCACCTCAGCCTTTGTGTAAATTCAAAGAGATGGTCCCCTAGGTGATAAATTACAAAAATCTCCCTTCCTCCAGGCTGACCAGCCCTTCAGATTGTTCAGTGTCGAGTAGACCTTTGTGCAGCATACAAGCTGCACAACTGTACAGAGTGGCCGTACCCCTACCCCGTGAAGAGGTGTGTTAACTTGGCTCAAATCCATTGTACGGACTATGAAGGAGGACAGCTCTGTCTCTGCTTTCAGCGGATTTCTGGTGCTGATTTCCTTGCAAGCCCACTTGCCTCAGCATCCATGCATGTTGCCTCAACTGCACTGAGTGATGAAACTCAGATCCTCACTAATTTTTTTTCCAAGTGCTTAACATTATTTATTCAAGAAAACTTAGTTTGCTTGTACCTATATACATTTTTAACAGAGATGGTATACTTTAAAAAATTTATTTTATTGAAGAATAGCTGATTTACAATGCTGTGTTAATTTCTGCTGTACAGCAAAATGATTCAGTTATACATCTATATATTCTTTTTCATAGTCTTTTCCATTATGGTTTATTACAGGATACTGAATATAGAACCTCACTACTTTTTAATAAAGGGTCCACTTATGAACTTAATGCCTCTCCTGAAGGTTTGTCATTGCAGGAAGAAGTCGCATCATAGTCTCAGGCTTTCCTGCTCGTCTCTGGCTCCCTCCCACCCCACTTTCTCTCCCCGATTTCCAAGAAAAGCACAGGGAATCCGGTCCCTGCCTCAAGTGAACTCTTTACAACAAGTCTTTGGTTGGCTGTTTTACAATGGAGGTTGGAAGGAGGGGTGTATCACCTTGCCTCCCAGTCTAGTACATCAAAATATTTTTTCTTCCAAATACAATGCTTCCCACAGTGAATTCCTCTAATGAAGAGAAGGTTCTCATCTTTTATACTATCTGAATTTAGATTCCGACACAAATGTAAGACCCTCTGAAAAATGTTGCATCAACAGCCATTACCAGCTATTGACATGATGAATGCATACACAGTCATCAGATGTTTACTCTTGGAGCTGAGCCAGCTGGGGCTAGAACCCAGTGATAGGGCTACACTGACAGGTGAAAAACAGGACAGAGAGGGTTTCAGGAAAGGAGTAGCGCTGGTGCAGGGGTCACAGGATGTGGAAGAGGATCTGGGCACTGTGAGGGAAGAGGTTACCTGTGGGGTGGGGAGAGGTCAGGTTAGGCTCTGAAGAAAGAGTACAGGGAAGAAATTGGGGCATGATTTTTGAATGAATGAACGGTAAGAGATCTTAGGAAACAAAAGGTTGAATGAGGAGGAGAAGGAAGAGAAGGGAAGAATGTTTCCTCTTCTTCCTTGGAATCACTCATTGGTACCTTGGAATGATTTCCTCAGTAGACTGACATCACACGTATTATCTCCCAGAATAGGATACAGAGCATCATGTTGCCAAAGTATTCTCTGCTCATATAATTTGGGGGGGGGGGGAGCATTTTGAGTATCTTCTTCATATGAGTCTAAGTTCTATGGGTAAATTCCATATTGTGCATTTGCTGGTCCTCACCCTGTTGTGTAACATGAATACACTTCCTTCCATAAAATGTAGGAAAGCAACAACATTCCTTAAGAGCCAATGTAGAAATAATGCCCTTTTGAGTTTAGGAAACCTACATTAACATTGGAAACAGTTCAGTGCCTGATGGAGAAAGAGGGAGCTGTTACCATTTCGCAGTGAGTGGGAAATCATACCAAGTGATAGTTCAGCATTTCAGCAGCTTGCTTCCAAAAGTAAGTAGTGGAGAAATGATGTGTTTTGTTTTGCTCCTCAAATTACTGAGTTAAAAAAGGGTAAGAGAACACTGAAGGGGATGATCATCGGGGTTATCTCAGAGTTAGGAAATAAAGGCCCCCAAACAGGCACTGCTCCTTCAGGAGTTTCCCGCCCCCCAAGCCTCCTGATCCAGCACAATCGCGGGGTCTCCTGTTCAGCGTTTGAGTCTGGTACTGCCCCTCGCCCCGCCCCTGGGGCCAGTCCAGCCCCTGCCTCCTTCCTCCCTCCCTCCCCAGCAGAGAGAACCTCCAGCTAGTTCCAAAGACGCTGCCTCTTTTTGTGTCTGTTTCTCTCTCAAAGCCACCAACTCATGTCGGGCTGAACTCTATTCCCCTTCCTGCCTGGATTCTTAAATTACAGCAGAAGGAAACAAAGACTTCATTTGTTATCTTGTCGCTGTGTGTGTATTTTCAAATCGTGCCGTGCAGGGTTGTGCTGTTAGTGGGAAGGAGATAAGTGGAGAACAAGCCCAGGGCAGCAAACATCTGTTAGCAGTGTCTTGAAAGTCCTGTCACCTTACCAGTCAAGGACCATAGAATCTAGACCCCCAAGGCTTCTAGAAAGTTGTTAGTGCAGTTCCTCATTGGAGAGACAGGAAAGCTGAGACTCAGAGAGGTTGTCTCTTGCCTAAGGTTTGCACAATTTGGGGCAGAGCTAGGAATAGAACCCTGATTCTCAACTCCTGATCTATTGCTCTTTCCTCTGCTTAGTCTTCAGTTACGGAGACAGTGTTTATTAAAAAGAACTGTATTTCCTTAAGTGTTTTAATCTTATATGCTCTTCTGCTTTTTAGTTACTTTTTATTCATTAGAGCTTACCCCATGTTGGAAAAATGGCCTGGAACAAAGTAATAGACTTGTGATAGAAAACTGAAAGTGAAAGTTAAACATTAAAGTGTTAAATCCTCTTTTTTCCCTTTCCTGACATTTGGTCTAATGTCACACCACCCAATGCTATTTTAAAGCGGTGGCCAGGAGTAATTTTTCAGGACTGTTCTTTTATTTAAAAAGTGTTCATCTCTCTAATCTTATTGCAATCGTTGTCTTTATCTTTACATTCTGGTGAATGGAATCATTTTTGCAAGAATGTCCCCTGGGCAGAAATCTAGACTCGTTGAAGAATTTCAGAAATTAAAGTAGTTGTTATTGCATGAAAAGAGAGTGTATTTGTTATTTATTGCTGTGTAACAAATTACCCCAAAACGTAGTGGCTTAGAATAACACCATTTTTTTTTTTTTTTTTTACATTGCTGTGGGTCAGGAATCCAGGTGTGCTTAGCTGAGTCTTCTGGTTCTAGGTCTTTCACAGGTGTAATGAGATGTTGGCCATGACTGCAGTCATCCTGGGGGGGAAGGATCTGCCACCAGCCTCACTCATGTGCTGTTGGCAGGATTCAGTTTCTTGTGGGCGGTTGGGCTAAAGAGTCTGTTTTTTACTGGCCGTTGGGCAGAAGCCATCCTTATTTCCTTGCCACGTAGGTCATTTCATAAGGAAGCTCACAGTGTGTCAGCTAGCTTCCATGAGAGTGAGCAAGCAAGAAGAGTCAGAGGGAGAGAGAAAGAGAGGGAGAGAGAGAGGTATGACCATTTTTTATATCTTCATCTTAGAAGTAACATCTTATCCTGTCACTTTATTCCTTTCCTTAGAAGCAAGTTGCTAGGTCCAGTCCACACTCAAGGGAGGGCATTAGACGTCATGAATACCAGGAGGTGGGCCATTTTAGAAGCTGTCTACCCCGGAGAGCATTCCTTCTGTGGCCCAAAGGGCATATCTTAGAGGAAGATCCCCTGCTTGGATATAGAGTATAGAAACAACAGGGGTTTGTACAGCTCAGAGTGGAGAAAAATGGAGAAGTGTGTGAGTTATCACCTGGAATTATTTGAGGTTGGTCCATCAGAAGCTGTGTGAATAATTTCAGGTCCTCCAGGAAAGAGATGAAATGGCATTTTCACTGTTTGGGGTATAGAGGCCAAAGTCAGAAAAAGAAAAAGTCCTTTCTTATCTCCTTCAAAAATACAGATGAACAAGTCACATCAGAGTGAAACGGTTCTTCTTGAGACCAGACCTATGTATTACTTGCTGGGACTGTTACAATTTCTGGACTGCAGATTTCTGGAAAGTGAAAAGGAATGGAGAGTAGTGAAACTTAGATAATTGCTGATAAGTAGTGAGTAAAATCAAGAGACTGCCTTTGACTATTATTTTTTGTTGCCCAAGCATTCTTAGGGAAGTTTCCAAAACTGCTTATTAACTCCCATAATGCCTCAAGGCTGGGTTAGTAACCAGTGTCTAAAATGACTATTTTACTTACACGGTCATTATATGATATTGGCTGAAGAAAGTAATTTTACCCTTCTCAAATACCTGAGAAATGTTGCCAACTTAAATGCTTACTTTTGAAAAGCTGTATTCCTCTAAAGAAAAATCAATTCAGGAGGATATATGCTGTCTCAGAGTAAGTTATCTTCTCAATTTTCAGATCTTGATCTTCATGCAGAATTTATTCTTTATTCAGACAACACTAGAAGACGTAAGATTTCTTGTGTGATATAAAGACTAAATATGTACTTTACGCCTGAAGAAACGAAGCCATTTTCAGCAAATGTTTATAGTCTTGATATGTACATGAACACAAACAAATGTTTATAGGGTGATTTTCATATATACTAGCCAAATAGTAGGTTAAACCATATGAATCTGTTTACATGTGACCATTTTTGACCAATAAAGATGGCCGTTTCTTATGTGTCAACTAATAATAAGGAAATTCTCTGAGAACTTCATTTTTTCCTGTATTGTGTTATTTCATGTGTTTTTGGCACGTTACCACTGAGCCTTTAATAGTATTGCCATTAATCAATACCTCCAATGTATTTACTTCTACTAGAAGACAGTGTGTCTTGCATCAGAAACTCCTTTTCTTTAGTAACAGCTTTAAAATTTACTCTTCCCTTTATACTGTTGTGTTTGTACACCAAACTCTATAGGTGGGGGGCATGTTATCTCATTTTCACTCCAAGATGCATCAAGGATATGTGTATATATCTCTAGTTATATCTGTTAAACCATTTCCCAAATGTTTCTCTCCCTAGTGTCTACGTGTTAAACCTTCAGCGGCAGTCAGAACCAAAACACAGATGGACTAGGTTGTGATCTGTGCATCAGGGTGTGGAAAGTGCTGTGATTATGACAGCACACACTTCAGCTTGGTCTTGGTGAATATAATCCAACAGGACTTCTTTTGAAGTGTGTGATCATCTTTGTGGACATCCTTGGCAGTATCACCATCATTTCCATGTGATTGATTGATTGAAACAATTTAAATATACAAGGGCATTATCCCTCTGGGAATAGTTATCTCCAGGTCTTTTTCTTTCAGCCCGATTCCACATGTGTTCAGGAGACACACACACTCACACATACACACACGTCGCGTGTGAGTTAGTTATGATGGAAATTACTCAAGTGAGGCATTAAGCTTAATTAAAACTAAGCATTAATTTTTCTTATACTTTCCCCTGCAGTTATTATGTAGGCATGTGTGGAGATGGACCTAATGACTGTGGGGTGAGTAGAAATTACTTCTTCTAATGCAGGGGGTTCACTGATATCCCTTTTAAGGACCCCACGTCTCCTGGGGTCTGACTCTTCACCCTTCTGCCAACAATCACATCACTTAATCATTCTGATGTTTATATTCACTTCTACTGGAGTGTGGGTTGGATGTGGTTTAGAGTAAAGTGAGATGAGTCACTTCAGCTGTTTTCTAGCAACTCCTAGAATAATAAAGACAAGGAAAGGCTACATAGGCTCCCATATTTCAGACCCAAAAGGGACTTTTCAAGACTAGCTGGTTTAAATCTCTCCTGTTATAAATAAGGAAATGAGACTCAGGAAGGTGAATACTTTTTTTTTTCCTTAAGTCACGCAGCTGGTAAAGGCTTAATGGAGGAAGAATTTGAAACTGATGGTAAAGCCTTGAATTATGTGCAAATTGTGTTTATCCCTGCCAGATTTCTACACCAGGGTTACTTTTTACAAGTTGGCTATACCCCAAAATTCTTACACTCAGCAAAATGATAGACCAAATTATTTGGTCATTACATACAATAGCAAACCTAAATTACAAGATTCTCAGCAGATTACTTCTCTAACACAATAGAAGGCAGTGCATATTTTATAATCTGAGTTTCGAAGATATGGTTGAAACAGTAGCTTACCTTGAAGATTGTTGTACATAAGAAGATATTTTAGGAGCTAATTTGTGGAACAAGAAGTAAAGAGAATTGCTTTGTATTTCCAAAGTCTATTAGATACTTAAGATCTAGGTATTTGTTTTACTTCCTTCTTAAATATTTTCTTCAAAGTTCTGTGAAAAACTATGTTCATAATTAGAGATCTGTTATGAATTTTTCTACCTCATACTTCATGAGAAGAAGCTACTTGTTAGTTTCCTCTTCCAAATCTAGAGTGAGTACCCATTCTCATTAATTATGTGGAATTTAGAACAAAACAAATAAACTGGATGTTATAAAGGACATAGTCTCTTCCTCCGAAGAGTTCATTATCTGATGGGGGAAAAAATCATGCATAAAACTAACGCTAACATAAAGTAGATGGTCCTAAATTACATCACAGAGATATAAAATATTAAGGGAGAAAGGAAGAAGAAGGAAATAGTCTAATATTAATTAAACATGAATTTAGTGTATACTGGCCATAGTAACCAGGTACTTTGCACTTTCTACAGAGCTACAGAAGTACAAAATCTCATTTTATGTTCATACAATTCTCATAGAAATACGAAATCTCATTTTATGTTCATACAATTCTCATAGGATTAGGGGCTCAGTGGCCTGCTCATTGGCCACTCTCTGCTCTGGGCATTCTCTGGACAGTCTTGATGAGAAATGAATTAGCCCTTATATCAGTGAGACAACGTATATTCTGGAACGATTCTGTGATGTGTGCATCTGGTCCTTTCCTCCAGTGAAGATGCTGTATGCCCCAAACTTCGTCCCAGCAGTTAGTTGGTTGGCCGGATCAGGCAGCCGACAGCCTAGGAAAAGGTGGGAATTAGTTTTTCCTATAGTTCATGAAGGTGTCCTGTTAAGTGTAAGAACTGTGATAGTAAAGGCCCTCACAAAGTTCCATCCAAATTCTGTCGCCTTTTTAATAGATTTCTGGAATGAGTCCTTCCACTTTCTTATCATGTCTACACCCCCTCAACCAATACACACACACACACACACACACACACACACACACACACACACACTCTTCTACCACTGGGTATTGTTTACTTGGTGCGTCTTTAATTGGTGACTGCGTGTATCCAGGTGCAGTAGCAGCATAAACAGAGACCCAGGGGTGGAAGAGTGCAATGTTATCAACTCTATAATGTGAAGAATAGCCTCACGATGTTTGAAGAGTTAGAGCTTGGCCTGAGGAGTCATGGGTGTAACATGGCTTTATCATTCCAGGCTTTGAAAATGGCTCATGCAGGCATTTTGCTGTCAAAACAGGAGGCATCTGTGGCCTCCCCTTTCACCTTGAAAACAGCCAACATCGAGTGTGTGTCTCATCTCAGCAAGTAGGCCACCTATCCCCCTTCTGTCCCCTACCGACAGGCTCACTGTCTGGCTCTGGACAGAATTCAACTATAATTGAAAGTGATAAATGTCACAGCAGAGGCTTGGGTAAAGTGCTACTGAGTATCAGTTAAGGGGGCCATGAGTGCTGCTTGAGAATGCTGGTAAAAGCAACAAACAGGTGACTTACGCTGAGCTTTAAAGGATACATGGCTGTGTCACGTGGACAGTTGAAAACTAGAGTTGATATTTAAAAAACGATTGTATATCTAACTTTTCTCCTTTATTTTGTATGTTGGATGCTTACTGGAACCTTTATCTCAGGAGTTGGGGATGCGGGGGAAGCAGAAAAGGAACCCTCCACCAGAAAGCTTCCCCCAGTAGTGTTAT
This sequence comes from Physeter macrocephalus, assembly GCF_002837175.3. Classification (NCBI taxonomy): domain Eukaryota; kingdom Metazoa; phylum Chordata; class Mammalia; order Artiodactyla; family Physeteridae; genus Physeter; species Physeter macrocephalus. The sequence goes on along the minus strand of NC_041214.2, from coordinate 85,017,328 downwards.
GTCTCCAAAATACAGATTAGTGAATATCCAAAGTGATTGCACCAGAGACATTTACAATGGATTGGCAATTGGATTAGGGGAGGGGAAGGAATTAAAAACTGTTTATTTTCCCAGTATAGCTCCCTTACATCCACTGCACTCTCATTTCTGATCGTCTCTACTCATATATTTTTTGGTCTAATTATTATCAATTAAATAAAGGTTTTATTGGCTAAATAACTAACAAACAACCGTAAACCCTATGATGTGATCTAGGCCAGTAGCTATATGTAGAGATTCATGAATTATTATTCTTAACCAGTGTTTTGATTGCAATATTAGACACTCAGTATTTGCGTGTACATTTGCTCTAAATTAACATTAAAACACTTGAATAATGACATTTTTAGGGATCTCTGCTATGGCTCAAACTTCAGGCTGACAGTGGAGAAGGATGATATAACATCCAAGTAGCACATAAAGATATAAAACAATAGAAAGCCCGGTTTCTACGAACACTCCAAGTACTGGGCCTTGAGACTTCCCTGGCGGTCCAGTGGTTAAGACTCCGTGCTTCCACTGCAGAGGGGCACGGGTTCGATCCCTGGTTGGGGAACTAAGATTCTGTATGCCACATGGCACGGCCAAAAAAAAAAAGAGATCTACTCATACAGTTAAGAATAAAACATCAGGGCTTCCCTGGTGGCGCAGTGGTTGAGAGTCCGCCTGCCGATGCAGGGGACGCGGGTTCG